>NC_044313.2:17086829-17386829 GCF_007474595.2 Lynx canadensis
CACAGCGTAAGACGGTCACTCCTTTCCCAATTTCACCATAAACCCTTCCAAACCCATCACAAAGGAGAACTGGGTGCTGCTGGTAAGTCTGTATCCTCTCTACCTCTTGCTAGCCTTCCCTTCCAACAAGGAGAAAGCAGGCTTCAGGCTCTGAGCATTTGGGTGGCAAGTGTAGCCAGTTAGAATTCAGTGACGTCATTTTCTTTGTTTTTTTTTTTTCCATTATAGTAGTGACAATTTCCTTTAAAAACAAATCTGTTGAGCTAGAGAAAAGGTAACTCTGTTTAACAAACACATTAAGAAACCGGTTTGGGCTTTAGGGCAGACCTGGGTTTGAATCCCCATTCTGTAGCCTCCGGGGGTGGCCATCTTGGACAGATTCCTTAGCTTTTCTGTAGCTTAGTTTCTTATCTGTCAAATAAGAATGACATGGGTGCCCAAGCCATTGGGCACTTGGGAATGAAGTAATAAACATTAGGCACACAGTATCTGATATATGATAGAGACTTAATAAATGGTTGTGCTATGATTATGATTATTAGCTACTTTGTCAGAGAGTTTGAGTTTTTCTTTTCTTTTCTTTTCTTTTCTTTTCTTTCCTTTTCTTTTCTTTTCTTTTTTTTTCCCCCTTGCAAATCATGGGCACGAGTAAGGAGAGCTCGCTAAGCATAAACTCTTCATGGAACTTGTTTGTCGGGTCACAGGCACGTCACACCAGTCCACCCCCTTATTTTTCCTGGGATCTTTGCCAAGTCCTAAGCCAGAAAACCTTGTTATATTAATTATGAAGAAAAAGCATGTTTTATTTAAAATCCCGGCTGCCGAATATTCTGTCATGCTGTTTCTCTGTGACAGCAGAATTCCTTTTGCATTTAGGGAACCTTAATGAATTTAAAATATAAATATATCTGTGCCTATGTACACATACGATTTCCCGCGGCCTGATTTCCCTAAATACCAGCATATACCGCCAAAGCTAATGAGTTGGAATTGTGCTTTGGATCAGTTTTGTATAAAAAAAATCTGTAAGAAGTCACAGTGAACTTCAGTCCCTCTCTTTTCCTTAAGACTCTGTGGTGCCAGCAAGAGGGAGTGACGTCCTTCCTGGGCCTGAAGGAGACTTGGATATTCTGGAACCTTGAGGCTTAGAAAGGGGTGGCTCTTACTTTCCCATCAAAGGCCTAGTTCGGTCCTGGGGGCTGTGCAGATGTGAACGCTGAAATTAATCAGATGCTGAACCCAGTTACTTGACCATCCAAAACAGGCTCCAATCCTTCAACATCCATAGTGTTTCTGCATAATAACAGACAAGCTGGGCTGTCTCTGTCTCTCTCTCCAACTTAGAACCTGGCTGATAATGTAAATCCATCCAGCAAAAGAGTATCAATGGTAGAGAGTGGTAGGGCCTATGGACTCGGTGGGGGGCGGGGGGGGGGCGCTCAAGTTTCTTCTGAAACTGGGAATGGTAGCCCCTCATCTGCTTGGTGCCAAGCAGGTACGTGAGCCCCATGTTACTAAGATGTCTGGTTTGGGAGTGCCTGGGTGGCTCAGTTGGTTGAGCATCTGACTTCGGCTCAGGTCATGATCTCACAGTTTGTGGGTCCGAGGCCCACGTCGGGCTCTGTGCTGACAGCTCGGAGCCTGAAGCCTGCTTCTGATTCTGTGTCTCCCTCTCTCTCTGCCCCTCCGGCTCACACTCTGTCTCTCTCTCTGTCTCAAAAAAATTAATAAAAACGTAAAAAATAATAATAATAAATAAAAAAAAATGAAATGTCTGGTTTTCAAGAAAAGCTGGGGATTTGTGCTTCTATGTGAAGTGTTCTGATTTGCAAATGTTGCCAAACAATTGAAAGAAAATTAAAATACTCTTCGGCTGACCTTCTACCCCCTAAAGAAAACTCAGTCTGTGAGCAGAATGGATCCCCAAGTTGCCAGTTTGCAGATTCGGGTCCCTTCAAAACTTTCTGTGGTGCTCTACCTGGGAGGATACTAGAGTTCTAGAGTTGTTGAGTTTAAACTCGAGGGTTTAAGGAGTCTAGACATGGGAGCAAACATGTGTTTTAATTATAAGGTGCATTGCTGGAGAGAGAAAAGCCATTGTCTTCTGTCCTCTCTAGGGATGGCCTGCCAAGCCTCGCCCTCTGGCTTCTGACCCTGGAGAAGGTCAAATTCCATTATGGCTGAGCCCAGTGGCCAAGAACCACAGCAAGAACAGATTTTTGAGCCCTGGGCACGGTGCACATCCTCGATACAGTTGAGTGGGTCTCCTGTAACGGGCAAGGAGTGGGACAGATCTGAGCCTCGGTCCTGGCTGGGAAGTTAGTTGAACATCTCTGGGTGCGTTTCTCATCCGTAGCATAGGGGCAACAGTACAAGGCTGTGCTGCGGACAGGTGTTCATTCAGGAAAACCAACTCTAGCTCAGGCCAGGAAGGCACTTCGAATGAATTTCTGGTGTCCATGACAATAACATTTGACCAATACCTCTTTGGATCACGGATATCTGAATAAAAATCTAAGTTAGAGATGAGCCCATAGAGAACTCATTATAGGGTTTGCTGCACGACCTAAATTCGTGAGAGAGTGTCCACACATCCTTCCAATGGATAGTGATTGTAGATCTTGTGACCACTTTTCTATAAAGTTCCAGGGGCACGTGGAGATCGCTGCACCCCGACCAGCAAACAAACCCCTGGACTAAGAGCTTCCTGCCCCTACACAGAGGACCATGTCCCTGAAGCTCTGTGGATGGAAGAAATCTCATCTTCAGCCAGAGTCCAGGCGAAAGACCTCATCCAGACAGTGGACAGCAGCCTGTAGGGTAGAGCTCAGCTTGACTAGAGGCCAAGCTGTCCATCTTCCCACCTGTAAAATGGGAACAATAACACTACCTACTTCTTAGGGTCCTCCCAGAGATGAACCGATCCACTGTAAAGAAAGAACCTGGCCCACAGGATTTCTCATTAAATGATAACAGTTGGTGATTATTTTTAGCTACGTGGGGTGGAAGAGACTGCCCAGCCCATCTGGCTGTGTGGCTCCCTCCCCTCGATGATGCCCCTGCACTCTCCAAAGCATCTGAGCGAGTTGGCCACTTTCCCCTGGATGTCTGTGGACTGGCCCGTGGAACGCAAGCCGCCTTCCCGACCACCTGTCTGGCACACATCTGGGGTAAGAAAACATTCCAAAGCCCTGAATCCTCTCTTTGGAACTGACTAAGCTCATTGCCCGAAGGCTATCTCTCATATTTTCTCTTTTATCCATTATTGACTTATAATTTCATTGCTAACCCTAAAAATTCACTGGGGCTTGCACCAAAGGGAGTTTTTGGGACCATTACCGTTGTGTGAACTTCAAACAGACTGCATCAACTCTCTCCTTGCCTGCAAACTTTAGGATCTAATTCTTTCCGACTGGTACTTTCTCTGGGCCCCTTGTGGGCCTCTGATAATTTCCACCTCTTCCTCTAGACCTATGGTATTTCTGCTGGGTCTTGTCCCCAGACATCCACCAAGCAATCAAATGATGTAGGGGCTTGAAAATTTGTAACTGTAGCCACAGCACACATATACCAGTCATCACGGGTGAAAGAAAATTCTCTCAGAGGTGAGTCACTTGACAGCTTAATATGGGCCAAAGGAAGGTGTCTGAGGAAAGTTTACCGAAAGGGGAGGAGAAGCCCTTGGTTTTGAAGCATCTAATGAGAAAATCTGAAATTTAATCTGCTGCCTACAGGGAAAGCTCTATGGAATAGAATGGGAAATAAAATGCAAAGGTATTTAATAAGATAAAGGGGTTATGACTGCTCTTTCTGTTGTCATCCCTTGATTCTTCTCTACCTGCCCCCCCAAAGGGGTACATTCTCTGATTTAATTTTTTTTAATGTTTATTTATTTTGGAGAGAGAGAGAGAGAGAGAGAGAGAGAGAGAGAACACAAGCAAATGGGGGTGGGGCAGAAAGAGAGAGACACAGAATCTGAAGCAGGCTCCAGGCTCTGAGTTGTCAGCACAGGGCCCAATGCGGGGCTCAAACTCACAGGCTGTGAGATCACGACCTGAGCTGAAGTCAGACACTTAACCGACTGAGCCACCCAGCCTCCCCTTATAGAGATGTCGTATTTATTCTGGAAATTTAAAGGGGAAAGCGCTAATATTTATTGAAAGCCAATGCATTGCTTCATCCAATCAGCCATGGCCCTCCCCAAATCTGTGACAGATTATCTGTCACTTGGTTTGCAGTAGGGGAAACTGAGGCTCAGCGTGATTACGTTTTGCCCAATATTCCACAGCTAGAATGTGGCAAAGCTGTGATTCAAAGCGCTGGCTCCAAAACCCATGCTCATGCCTCAAACCACATCTGGTAGGGAACCCCAGGAGGCTCTGTTTCTGTTGATGGCCCCTCTCCTGTGCCCACAGAGATCCAGCTGACACTCTGGAACCACAAAGGCACACAGCAGGGGCCGACATCTCCACCGCCCATCTGCTTCCAAATGCCTACAGTCCCCACGTAAGACCCGCGGATGGCATTTCCTCTCCCTGCTCGCCACCGCCTCCCTTGGGCCCCTGCTGACCCTCCTTGTCCCGTCTGCTAGGGACAAGGGAGAGAAATGCTACCCACGAAGCTTCTCTCCAAAACTCATCCACCTAAGTAAAACCAGACTCATACGCAACGAACAGGATTCTCCCCTCGAGCCGAATCACAGGGGTTCCTCCCCTACTGTTGCCTCAGATGGCCAGAAAACTGTACCTCTGTCAACACGTGCAAAGAGAGTCTGTAGCTTTCAATGGCTTCTCGAAGGGTTCTCGGAGATCCATGCCAAAGGGTTCTCCAAGCCCCTCGTCTTGGCAGATTTGCTCGCCCCGGTCCCCTTAGTGGCAAGGTGCTCACGGAGACTCTGCGCCGAGGGCTCGAGTCAGTTGCGTGGGTTCATGGACTTGGCTTCTCGACAGCAACTAACATTACAGGCCTGCACTGACTCTTACAATCAGGATGTATTCAGATTGACAACACGTGCCTTTTACAACCCAAGTTTCTAGTCACTCCCGGCCCGGGTGCTTGAACCTGGGTCGAACCCGGGTCCGCCTCATAACCTCAGCCTCTCAACTATGGACATTTGAAAAGGACACTTACCCCGATGGCTGCCTTTCCCACCAGAGCCGTTACCAGCACGATATGGAGATGACACATTCTGGCGAGCGTATGTGCAGTTGAAGGCCTCTTGTTTTGCTCGACACACAATTTCTTTTGCTGTCTATGCCTTTACGGGGGGGGGGGGGGGGAACATGTCCCCAGGGACTCAAGAACAAAGGATGCCAATTATTAACTAGGCATCGAATACTGTTTAATGTTTTGCAAACCAACTATCTTGATTAAACAAATGGCCACTTTGGAGCTGGGCTGAGTCACGGGGTGGTTTCTTTTCTGGGGAGAAAGTATCCAAAGGAAGTGGCAGGGTTAAAGAGCCCCAGCCCCTGGGTGCACCCCGGGGGCTGCCGAGTGTTCGATGCGGAAGGGCCGATAGTTAACTACCGTCTCACGCACGGGATGAAAGCCCCGGTCGGGTAAGGCTTCCGCTACAGGCCTTTGCCGTCGCTGATTCAGACAGAATGTTAACGGAGTTCTGATTCATCAAATCTCTAAACAGAATTAAGGCATGGACGGGCTCCTAACAACATCACACTCTCTATTCATGAAAGATAAAGGACGCAAAACTGCTATTGACAAACATTGATCCTGGGCCCTTTGAAGCATTGCCCATGGTTGCTTGTTGGCTTCAAAAGTTTTCTTTTAAATCTCATTACATCAGGTTTTCTGCTTTTTAATTATTTTTTTTTTCTCCTTTCCTTGGAGTCTTTCTTTGATCAAGAGGGTGAAGAAACCGTGATGCTCATATCCGGGGCCGGTCCTCCCTGTGTTCTGTATTTAGCTACCCTGGTTCCAGGTAAGGTTCCATAAAGCAACGTTACCTCTCAAGCGTGGGTTCTCAGGAACACGCTTATTGATTTCTTTAATAAGCATCATCTTGAGCTCTTGTAATCACCTGACTGCCCACAGTAATCTGTGTGAGGGCTCCGGGAATCCTCCGGCCCGGGGCCGGCATCCGGGTTCTGAAACCTTGCCGCCAGCTGAGGCGGGCGCTCGCCCGGGGCTCCTGCTCACCCATGTGCCGTAACCTATTTGGCACACGCAGGACCGCTCAGTGGCTGCTTCCACCTTTGGGAGACAGGTTGCCAGCCGCGAAGGGCCCCATGGGTACCAGCCCCGGAAAAGGCCAAAGTCAATGCCTCAGCCACCAGATGTCCTTGAAGGACAAACCGAGTCCTATCGTTTTTACCTCCTAAATAACTCCAAATTTGTCTTCTTTTCTCCACTTATTTTCTCTCCATTTCAGGCAGCCATCAACTCGCTCCTGGTCAATATCCACCTGACCTCTATGACACAGGTACACACCAGTCCCTTTTTCTGGAAAGTTCTCTGAACCCATCCCGGTGTTCCCCTAATCTTCACTCCCACCCTAACTCAGTTCTTAACTCCAACCCTCATCGCTCTTGAGCAAGTTTACTTGGTTAACTCACCCAGTCAATGCATCTTTCTGGTCTCAGCACAGACATGACTTCTTCAGAAGGCCTCGTGTGTTTTTCCTTCATAGCGCTAACCAAGGTCATGACTGCGGGCCTGTATTACTATTTCACGAATCTTCGTTGCCCACTGTTCCCACCAGACCGAAAGCTCCTAAGGCAGGCGTTCTGTTTTGCTGGCCATTGGATTCCTGGCATAGATGGATACCTGGCACTTGCCTGACCCATGGTAGGTGTTCGTATATCTTAGATGAATAACCGCTTTATTAAAGTGACAGTTGGATCCTTATTTATTTATTTATTTATTTACTCATTTATTTATATTTTTTTAATGTTTATTTATTTTTGAAAGACAGAGAAACAGACAGAGCATGAGCAGGGGAGGGGCAGAGAGAGAGAGAGAGAGAGAGAACCCGAAGTAGGCTCCAGTCTCCGAGCTGTCAGCACAGCTGGATCCCGACACGGGGCACGAACCCACGAACCCACGAACCGCGAGATCATGACCCGAGCTGAAGTCAGTCGCTTGTCCGACTGAGCCACCCAGGGCCCCCTAAAGTGACAGTTGGATACTTTATAATCAGGACACCTCCAATAGCATAACCAGCTCGATGTGAGAAACTAAAGTATTTGTGAAATTTCAAACACGCTTCAACTTGTTCACGAAGTTAATATCCATCGAATGTGCACCAGTGATCTGCCGTGAGCCAGGCATTGGCAAAGCAGGGACGGGGCAGGCAGAGAGAACTTCGCTCTCAAGGGGCACACGTTGCGTAAGTTAATTTTTGGTTAGTGATAAGTGTGAAAAAGAATGAAACAGGTGATGGACCAGAAATCCTTGTGGGTGGGGGATGTTTGCTGGGTGGGTCACCCGTGTGGCACTGAGGCCACTGCTGATGGTTCTCTGACCACAGAGCAAGGGCCAAAGAGGCAGAGCACGGGGGGGTCTGCTGTTTTCCACGTTTAAACTGCAGACCTCACGGCACCTGCACAGTTGGTTGTAAGTAGAAATAGACATTTTTAGGCAAGTCAAATCACCGAATCACTGAAGTGATGCAGGCGTCTCTTTTCCCCTCCACAGCCTTGTGTGAACTCGTGACCTTCTGATCTTGTGGAGTCTCAGAAAACCAGAAGCTTCTTTTCCTGGGTCAACAGGAAGTGACCTCAGCACGCTTGTAGTTCATCTTTTTAATACGGATTAATTTCCCTGACGTGTAGTTTCCCCTTTATCTCAAGCAAAAATTGAGCAATTTTGCTCTCCGTGTAATCACTGCAGGCCTCCCACATATTGTCTATTTCCCCAAGGCTCTGTTATCACAACAGTGTGGAATTGAATAAATTTCGGCACATGGCCCTAAAGGAGAGAATTCTCTAAAAAAATGTGTAGTCCTTTGAATTGAGGAAGACAAAAGGGTTAGCTTATCGTGTAATATGTCTTTATCTGGGGAGTTGGAACGGACCTTCCTGGGATCTCTGGTTTTTTTGGGTTTTTTTTGTTTTTAAATTCAAACACAGAGCCTTTAGTCCTCATTCCCATGTGGGTGTCTGATGCTATCGGGTCAATCTATTCTGTCCAAGTTCTGGGTGACATTTTCTCAAGAGTTGGGTTCCATCCCACTGGAGAGAGCCCCTATCCTGCCTTGAGGGGGGGTGCCTTGGGACTCTGGTTCTCTGTGGGCTGATTCTGCCACCCTAAGAAAAGACTTCCTCACGGTGACCTTGCCAGAGACCCACTCTCTGACGTACTGGTTAGGGATTGTTTTTATACAGCAACCAGCGGGTCTGAACCAACCTGTTCTGTGTTTATTTGTATTTACGTAACAACAGTCTTCTTCTTCCCACTGGGCCTTCAGCATGGGGTGGGGGGGTGTAGAATGGGGGGGCGGGGGGCAGCCTAGAGGAGTACCTGTGAACAGCAGCTGGGACTCAAAACAGACCTGGGAGAGCCCCCACTCTGCCCACATATCCCCGCTGTGGGGCTTTGAGCCAGTCATTTACGCTCTCCGGGCCTCAGTTTCCTCATCTGTAAAGAGGGGAAAATATAGTTGCCCCTTCATGGCATTACTGAGAGGTGCACATGAGAGCACAGAGGGAAGATGCTTACTTAACTCAGTGGCCCCCATAGAGTAGATTTGCAGAGCACGCTGGCTTTGATATCACTAACGTCTTTTTGTGGGATGAAACTTGCTGAGCCCCCCAGACCCTCTGAGATGAAAGGGCCCCGTGTTCAGTGAGTCTAGTCCCCAGCCCAGGGAAGGAATGAACCCCTTCACGGAGGGGACCTTTGTCTCACGTGTTCCTTCTCGGACAGGGGTCAGCAACCTTTCCCGAAAGGACCAGATAACGGATATGTTAGTTTTTTTCTGGCCGTGCATTTCTGTCGTGACTGCTGGGTCCTGCCGCCGCGTCACCGAAGCAGCCGCAGAGAATGTTTATGCCAGTGAGCGGGGCTGTGTTCCAATAAAACAGTATTTACAACACCGATCCCGGAGAAAGTGACGGGACACAGCCAGAGCATTGCACAACTTGAAGGGGCCCCTATGGAGACACGTCGGAAGCCAGTGGAGGGGCCTGGGCTGATGTGACACCACTGCCCTCAGAAAGTGTGCCCCCTGCTCCAGAATCATCAGAACTCTGTGGGGCATGGGGACTAAGGACGTTTGCTCATTTATTCATTCTGCAGGTATTTATTGGGCGCCTACAGCATGCCTGTGCTGTATGGGACAAAGAAGATGGGTCAGGTGCCAGCCTCATGAAGTTACATTCTCATGATGAGCTTCACTCAGATTCACGTGACTGGGCTTCCATTAAATTCAGAAAGGCTTCCCAGGGCGCCTGGGTGGCTCAGTCAGTTGAGCGTATGACTTGGTTTTGGCTCAGGTCACGATCTCCCGGTTTAGTGAGTTCGAGCCCCACGTCTGGCTCTGTGCTGGCCGTGTGGAGCCTGCTTGGGATTCTCTCTCTCTCTCCCTCTCTCTCTCTCTGCCCTTCCCCCGCTTGCGTTGTCTCTGTCTCTCTCAATAAACTTAAAAATAAATCACTAAACTTAAAAAAAAATTTTTTTTTTTAATTCGTAAACCCTTCCCTAACCAGAGAAGAGAAGACATCTTGCAGGGAAGTGCTCCTGTTCCTTCCTGTCATTCCCCGAGGCCCTTGCCTAATCCATTAACTTCCGGGGGGGGGACCCTCCTCTGGGGGAAAGGGAGCTGGGGAGCTGCCTTGTTAACTTGGCAGGGGGCCGGGATACCTTTCCCCGTGCTGCCCCAAGTCTCCCCGGTATGTTCACGTCCACCGTAAACTCGTGGGTACTGCCCACCCCCTTTTTCCTACCTAGGAGATACTAGGGTGTCCACCACCCCGCTGTGTTTATGAAAGCAAACCTACATTTACGGGGCAGCTTCTGTGTTCCGGGTGCTTTTACATTCCTAAGCTCATATAGTCTTTATTACTGCCCCATGAGTTGATTTGACCCATTTTATCGTCAAAGAAAACCACGCTCAGAGAGGTTCAATACCTCGCCCAAGGTCACCCAGCTTGAGACAGAGCCAGGTTTGAAGCCCCTCCCACTCTACTGCGTGGACGCCCGGGTCTTGGGATGTAGTTTTGCCAGGGTAATTTCCACGTTGTCTTCATACTGACTATTATATATTATTGGGGGTAGCAATGTGCCCAGTGGGTAGTAAGGAAACCCTGTCCTCCAGCATCAGCCACTATTGTTTGAGGCTGGGTTTCCTGGGAAACCCATACGGAGATGTTGGGATCTGTGGGCAGGAAGTTTATTGGGGAGTGCTTTTAGGATCACTACTCCTAGGGGAGTGAGGGGAGCGGGACAGGTAGAGGAAGAAGCTGGGTTGCAACGCAGTCACAACAGAGGCCCATCTCACGGAAAGTTCTAGAGCTGGGCTGGCCCTCAGTGTTGTCCTGCCATGAGCCATGGGGTATGCCTTTGTACTGGGATCATCCCGTCACTGGATGTGGGCTATCCCCATGGAAGGAGTGTGAGTGTGGTCAAGGCAACTCTGGTGAAGGGAAATTCTCTGAGAGGAACTCAGCGGAGAGCCTTCAGCAGCCAGTACCAGGCAGCTGAGGGAAAGAGGGCCCCATCTGTGGAGAGGGATCTGGTGGCGCACCACAGCACCCACCCCGACTATTAGCTGGAATTTGCTTAGCTGGAAAATCCGACTCAGGAAACCTGAATGGTTCAGTCAAGTTTTGGATAAGCATCCCCAGTCCATCCTTGGTCTAATTCAAGATGGCCGGAGTCACATTCGTGGCCAGGCTGAATCAGGTCCGTGGGGGCAATTACGGATGTTTAATTGGAGCAATCAATATCAAGCAGCAAACCAGACTCCTATTATGGAAATCATAAATTCTGCACTGTTAATAAACCGAGCTTATTTATAGCTGAGTTCCCTGCTGGCCAAAGATAAAGGAAAACCCTGATCACTTGGCATGATTTTCATGACACTTAAGTCAGTTTTATAGGAAAAATAAAGGGTTTCCCCCACCCTCCGGGAGGTCAATTCCGGTCAATTTCGATTTGAAAAACAAAACCCAAAAAACCTTGCGATCTGATGAGCACAGGCTGCACTGGGTAAACAGGATGGAGAATTCCACTGACACGCTCGCTGGCCGTCTCTTGCCAAAATGAGCCCTGCTCTTTGGCCGTTGGTGGCTGTGGCTCCTGTGATCCGCGAAGTTTGTAAAGAGACAAGAATCATCCGTGCCGCACAGCTGTGTGACTTCCAAGTGCGACGTGCAGCCCGATATGAATTAAACACCTCCGGATCTTCACACAATAATTGATCTGCCCATTTGTAGTTCTTTCCTTTCTTTAATCTTTCCGTGGGGCTTCAATCTTCCCTCTCATATTTTAAATTTCCTCTGTTCGGTGGTTGTCTATGGCAGAGAGTGGGGTGGTTTTTTTGTTTTTTTGTTTTTTTTCCTCCCCGATCTCTCCCATCCCATCAATCAGTTCTGCAGAAACACAAGTCTGTCCCTTGGATCTTCAGCCTCACAAAGAGCTATCACCTGGGCGATGTGATGCTTCTTGTTCTAAGTGCGGCTTTGATTTATTAAACATTTTTGAATGAAATTCTTGCATACGTTTTGCATGTTGGGAAGCCCTCCACCCCCACTCCAGCGTATAGAAAACCTGAAAGAGAGGTGGGGTCTGGAGATTTGGGTGTCCCTTTCTGTCTAGACTCGTCGCCTTTCCGAGTACAGCGTGCTATTTCCAAAAGCCTTTTCCCTCTTGTGGGAGGCAGACCTCTGAGCGCCCACCCCTCTGAAACGTACTTCTTCTAGACAGGGCCTGACATTGACATCTTTCCTAAGCGCATTTGCTTGCTAGCCCTGTGTTGTGCTGGCAAGAGCCTGGGTTGGCATCAGAGCTAGTGGCCAAGCTATTTGCTTGCCGTGTGATCTTGAGCAAATTAAAAAAAAAAAAATTTAATGTTTATTTGTTGTTGTTTTTTTTTTTTTTTTGAGAGAGAGAGAGAGCAGGGGAGGGACAGAGAGAGAGGGAGACGCAGAATCCAAAGCAGGTTCCAGGCTCCGAGCTGTCAGCACAGAGCCCGATGCGGGGCTCGAACTCACGGACCACGAGATCATGACCTGAGCTGAAGTCAAATGATTAACTGACTGAGCCACCCAGATGCCCCAATGAAGCAAATTTCTTCATCTCCCCGAGCCTATCTTAAATAATTTGGGGGTAAATTAACTGTGATGATATATGGGAAGGCGTTAGACGTGGAAACAACACACGTGCATACACACACAGAAGCGTGTGATTTATCTCCCCTGATCGTGTATTCTTTCATTCTTTTTGGAAGAACCCATTAAGTGCCGGTACTATGGCATTCGTACATGCCCAGGGACGTCTATCTCTGCCAAAGGAAAGCCAACTAGGCAAATCGGTAGCTATAAAACCAGGTGCTTGCTGAGGCCAACTCTGAGCCGTACCGGATGCATAGACATCGGAGGAAGGCATATTAGAAGAATGACAGGTGCCACGTGGGTCCCATTGGTCATTGCAGGATAACTCAGCTACCGCTCCACCTACCCACACACTCCAACCTCACACCATTCAGAAAAACCAGTTGCCACATTGGTAATTATTATCTGCCACCAACACGAATTTCTTGTGTCTTTCCGAGGGTAGAGATTGGAGGACGGATCACACCCACAGTCTCTACTTTCAAGGCCCTCGCTCCCCACCGGGGGAAGCATCCCTTAATTTCTCTATGACTCAGTTTCCTCATTTGGGACATGAGGGCAGTAGTAACAGGTACCTCATGGGGTTGCTATTACCATTAAGGGGGTTGTGCTGGGTAAAGTTCAAAATGCTTGATATCGTTTCAGGATGTAGTGAATGCTCTACAAGCATTTGTTAAATGACCCGCCCTCCGGGACTGTCTACGGTAGGGGCTTCAAATATTACTATCCAAAGCTGCACCAAGGGCCCTATTAATTAGTATAACGGAGGTTAAAAAAAAATAAATTTTGTGGGTGAAATGAGCGACATTTAAGATAGCAGGTAGACAGAATGACCGAGCAGGCTTCGTGACCTGGCATACACAAAATAAAAGAATCTGGTGAAGCCGGCTGCCCAACCCTACAGAGAAAACTTCCAGGTCTAGATATCCTTTTGGTCTTGCCTCTGATTCCTGGTCCGACCCAAAGGCCTGCTGGCCCACATTTGCAAAGTGACTCTTCCCTGCAAAGTGGTGTCAGAGTGCCTGCAAAATCGAAGTTGCGACTCATAAGGACCCACACGTGGGTGATTTTATGCCTCTTTGTTACATGTGGCAGAACCGCTTTCATGATAATGCCACCAGGTAGCCGGTTGGGAGGGGAAGCCATGTAGCTCCCATCCCCCTCTAATTAGCAGAAATTCCTTTTGTTTCCCCCAAAGCCTGACAGCTGTGGGATGGACAGCTTGGCTTAGATCAGTTCACAGCACAGAAAGTGTTTAGAACGGCTCCTGCCGCGTAGCACAGACCTCAGATGTTAAGCCATCACTACTGCCCTGTGACACAGAAACTGGCCAAGTGTTAGATCGCGTGGAACAGACGACAGGAGCGGTAGAATTTGAGAAGAGAGGAGCGGTAGAATTTGAGAAGAGGAAGCCTGGACCCTGTGGCCAGAAGCTAAATGGGGTCCAGCTCGAGCGCCCTCTGGCGTCAACGTGGTCCCTCCGGGCAAATCAGCAACTTTTCCGGAGCTTCAGTTTTTTTCCACCGTAGAATGTAGTCCATTCTGCCAATTTTGCCAACGTGGTGACGGAGGGCTGGAATGCTTCATAATCACAACGACCTCCCAGATATGAGACCCGGTTCTTCCCTCGCCCCCGCTCATCTCCCCTCTTCCCGGAACTGTAGAGCATTGATCTGGGTGCTGTCACTGTGCCTTGCACCCCACAGCCACTTCTGCAACTGTACCGTCCGAGCTTATCAGTTGGCCTGGAGACAGGTGATTTTTGTCCCGAAGAACCTCCTTTCGCCAGAGTCCACTTTCTCTCCTCTGACCTGCCGGGGTCTGGGGCGTGTGCTTCTCCCGCGTCCAAGCTCCCCGCAGCCCCTCCCCCAGCCCCAGGCAGGGGGGAGGTGCAAAGGAGGCAGGTGAGGTGTCCGTCTGAGTGTTTGCCTTCCAGATGTCTTTCTTGTCTGCCCTCTCAGCCGCTGTGGCAGCAGCGCCGCCACAGTGTGGCCCGTGTCCCCAGCATCGCCACCTGGACCTTCGCGGCAACCTCCGGCTTCTAAGCCCTGCCCTGAAACCCCACCTCGCCCGTGCCAGACAAGCCGTCTCCTAAAATGTCAATCTGGTTGTGTCACTGATCTGCTTAAAACTCATCAGAGGTGCCTCGTTGCCTACAGGACAAAGTCCAGATTGATTAGCTTGACATAGAAGCTCTGGCCCCTGGACCCTTTACGTTCCCCTCCCCGGCTTGGTTCCCACCTCTCCTGACCTCCATCCTCAACCCTCACCCAAAGCTCCAGTCACGTGCCTGCCTGATGCCTTCATTTACCTCCACTCCTGGTTCCCCGGGCCAGAAACATCTTCTCCCACCTCTGGCTTTTGGAGAACTGCATCCTTTTCTCTTTCAAGACTCAGCTCGAATTCTTGGTGACATTTTTCTCCCTCTAGAAGTTGGAGTCTTCTCTCTACCCTGAAGACTCCGGTGGCATTGTGTGCATTCACGACCTTAATACCTTGCTGTGTCACACCTGGTGGGGACACTTTGGGGCTGAGACTGTGATTCTCTTATCTCTGGGCGTTCAGCACGTGGCGCACAATACGTGCTCACTAATTGCCGAATGAAATGGATGTCTATGTGTCACCTCGGGAGTGTGGGAGATCGCAGGCATCGCAGAAGGGGGGAAGGAAGGAGAAGAGGGATGAGGGCAGGCTTAGACACAAGCAGTGGCGCCCTCTGGAGACGATAGGCCCCCAAATCTAGTCTGAGCCTACTCAGATGTTATCCTTGACCTCTATCCTTGCAGCCAAGGAGATAGAAGCGGCCCTAGCCGCAAATACATAAGGGAGCGTTTGTCAGGGGGCTCACGGGAATTGCTTCTTTCAGAAACAGGCGCCCTTCCCTGTCAAGACTCGTGTTCCTGCCGCTTCTGTCTTCAGCTGACCCCTCCCACGGGCTCCCATGAAGACCTTTGCTGCGAGCCTATCTTGTGCATTGGTGTCCACACGTAGGAATGGTGGAGTTAGGGCGTTCAGGGTTTGGATCAGAGAAATGCACATATTGCAAGGCAAGATTATTAATGTACTTTATAGAACATTCTAATGGTTCTTTTTACATTTTTTTTTATTAAAAAAATTTTTTCCTTCCCCTCCCCCATGGTCTTCTGTTAAGTTTCTCAGGATCCACATGAGAGTGAAAACATATGGTATCTGTCTTTCTGTGTATGGCTTATTTCACTTAGCATGACATTCTCCAGTTCCATCCACGTTGCTACAGAAGGCCGTATTTCATTCTTTCTCATTGCCACGTAGTACTCCATTGTGTATATAAACCACAGCTTCTTTATCCATTCATCAGTTGATGGACATTTGGGCTCTTTCCATCATTTGGCTATTGTTGAGAGTGCTGCTATAAACATTGGGGTACATGTACCCCTATACATCAGCACTCCTGTATCCCTTGGGTAAATTCCTAGCAGTGCTACTTCTGGGTCATAGGGTAGATCTATTTTTAATTTTTTGAGGAACCTCCACACTGTTTTCCAGAGCGGCTGCACCAGTTTGCATTCCCACCAACAGTGCAAGAGGGTTCCTGTTTCTCCACATCCTCGCCAGCATCTATAGTCGCCTGATTTGTTCATTTTAGCCACTCTGACTGGCATGAGGTGGTTAAAAAAAAAAAAAAAAAGAGGTTAGAGAGGGGGGAGCCAAAACATAAGAGACTCTTAAAAACTGAGAACAAACTGAGGGTTGATGGGGGGGTGGGAGGGAGGGGAGGGTGGGTGATGGGTATTGAGGAGGGCACCTGTTGGGATGAGCACTGGGTGCTGTATGGAAACCAGTCTGACAATAAATTTCATATTAAAAAAAAAGAACTCTAGTGAGAGATATGAGAACAGTCTTCCAAAAAAATTTTTTTTAATGTTTATTTATTTTTGAGAGAGAGAGAGACAGAGCATGAGTGGAGGGAGGGGCAGAGAGAGAGGGAGATACAGAATCCAAAGCAGGCTCCAGGCTGCGAGCTGTCGGCACAGAGCCTGATGCGGGGCTCGAACTCACGAACCGCGAGATCATGACCTGAGCTGAAGTCAGATGCCCAACCGACTGAGCCATCCAGGTACCCCTATAACATCTTAATGGTTCTTTTATGAGGCTGGCACTCTTCATTTGACTCCTCCCCTTGCGTATGTGTACCCAAGGAAATCACAATAAAACCGTTATACATCTGAATGCATTTCTAGAAAAAAAAAATCTGTATTTTCTTAAAGCCAAGCACATTTTGTGATTGGATTTGGGACTTTGTGATCACATTGAGGCCAGCAGACCGCAGAGGTCTTCAGATCCCTTTCTAGATGGACTTTCTTCCAGCCTTTCTCATGAAATTGGTTCTTTGAGATGTTCTTCCCAGAGGTATCTTTCCAACATCTACACCGGAGATGGCACCCACCCCAGAGGGACACACACACAGAGCCGTCAGAAGTTTCCAAGATTTTAAAGAATCATGGATTCACCAGTGGTATTTGGAGCGACTAGTCAATTCCTTGGTTTACATGGAGGTACAATTCCTTGCTTTCGCTCTCACAGTGCTGGAGCTGGCCCGTACTCTTCGTGATGGCAATATCTCTTCTCCTAGTCTACTTTTGCTAGCATCACATTGGTAGCTTGAAATCCACCACGTGGCAATATTTATATTACAGAAATTGGCAAATGCTGCGGCGTGGGGCTCCCCACCCCAGAGATCCAGCTGTTAAGTGCTCACCTACACACAACTGTACCCGATGGAGAAGAGAGACAGAGAGATCAGGTGACTTTCTCAATGTTGCACAGCTTGGTAGCTTAGAAGTGATTGAACAGGACTTTTAACTAATTTATTTATTTCTCCATGGTTATTTATTTTTGAGGGAGAGAAAGAGAGTGAGGGCACGCGATGGGGGAGGGGCAGAGAGAGAGAGGATCCCGAGCGGGCTTTGCGCTTGACAGCAGAAAGACTGATGCAGGGCTTGAACCCACGGATTGCGAGATCATGACCTGAGCCAAAGTCAGAAGTCTAACCGACTGAGCCACCCAGGCGCCCCTCAAACAGGACTTTTTAGAAGATGTAAAACTTGAACTGGGTTTCTAAGGGAATGTGAATAGAATAGAATAGAATAGAATAGAATAGAATAGAATAGAATAGAATAACGGCCCCCAAAGATACCCAAGCCCAAATTCCCTGGAACCTGGAACCCATTAATATGGCAAAAGGGACTTTGCAGATGTGAGTAAGGGCATGGACCTTGAAATTGAAAGATCATCTCGGGTTATCTGGGTGGGCCCCATTTCTTAAAGAAATGAGTCCTTAAAAGCAGAGAACTTCCTCTGGCTGGGTCAAAGGAGGAGACAGAAGAAAAAGAAGGAGAGATTCCAAGTGTGAGAGAGACCAGACTTTGAGCATGAGGGAAGAGGGCCATGTGCCAAGAATGTGGGTGGCCTTTAGCAGCTGAGAAATGACTGGGAGAGGTTAATCAGCCTGCCATCCATCCAACTACTAATCAGAAATGTAACCAGAATGTGGACCAAGGCGGTCAGGCCCTAAAGCCCTTGCTCAGCAAGACAAGTGCCTTCCAGCCTCGCTGTAATCAGCTGCCCGTGACCCACCAGGCCCCTCGGGCTGACCCAGCCCACGCTGGGCCCTCGCAAGGGACTCTTCCCCCTACAAGCTCCAAGGAGGGAAGCGTGGCCTCAAAATGCTGTAGCAGTTCAAGGTTTCATGGACACCACTAGCCGGAGAAAGGTTCTTTGGCTTTGATGGGAGGCAAGATCCCATCCACGCAGTTCCGGGAGATGGCTTTGCTCTGAACAGATAACTCAGTATAAAGGACAGGAAAAAGTAGAGGGGTGGAGGGAAGGGAGAGGAAGAGAGAGGGGGCGGGGTGAGAAGAGAGAGTCAGGATTTCACAGAGCCCAGCCCCAACCAGACACTCTCTGATGACCAGGGGAAAGGCTTTGAAAGTGGAAGGGCTGGGCCTCAAACCCAGTCCCTGAAAGTGGGGGTGGATCTCTGCAGAAATCACATGGGGACCCCTGCTGTGGAGCCAGGGAGACCGGGAAAGAGTTCAGGTGATAAAAAAAAAAAAAAAAAAAAAATGTTAATAGAGAACTGAAATGCATGTGGCTGTAATTCCAGTCTTCAGGTTCCCGGTCTGAAATCCCGAGAAGAATGCCATCACTCTGCTGTTTCTGTCCCCAGCCGGACTCCACTCCCCAGGGTGACGACACTCTCGGCCTCTGCACCTTTTGTCGTTTGTGATGTTAAGCGTGGCCAAGCAGGCACTTTGGTTTCAACGGCTTTTCTGTTAAACACGTCCCTTTCTCCCAGATCCCTGAACCACTTGGTGGCCACAAATGATACCATCCGGAAAGAAGATGGACCCCTTTCCCCAAGAAAGATGGGGTGTCCATGACTCTACCTAGGACAGAGGAACCCCCATGTTTTCAGCCCATTCTCCAGAAAGGACATGTTAAAGCACAAAAATGGAATCATGTCTCTTTCCTGCTAAAATCTTTGAATGCCTTTCTACTGTACTTAGACTAATATCCAAATTCCTTACTTGGTCAACCAGGCCTGAGAAGTCTGGCCCTTGCCTTCTGGCAACCTCACTTTGGACCATTCTCCTCCTTGCCCGCCAAGCTGCAGCTGAAGAGCCTCCTCTCAGTGCCTTAAAGACACCCTGTTCCCCATCATTGCCACAGGGCCTTTGCACATTCACTTTCCTTTTTTTGAGCCTTCCTTCAGGCCTCTCTTTGCATGCCTGGCTCCTTTGTCTTCTGTGGTCTCAGTTTAAATGCCTAGTGGCATTTCTTTTCCGAGAAGGGAAGGTCTATTATTTTCTATCTTGATATCCTTTAGGGAATTTCCACAATATGTAGTTCATTTATTTGTTGGCTGTCCCTTTCAAAGGCCACTCAAGCCCTTTCTCAGAGTTCAGGGACCTTTTCTGTCCTGTACATGCCTGTGTTCTCAGCGTGTAAGCACAGGCTTGTTGTTCAGTGAATATCTGATGAATCCATGAGCGGCTGAAGAAGGACAGGAAGCAGGAACAGAGGTGGGAACCGCTGCAAGAGGAGTGGTCATTGTTCCTGGGGGTAAATGTTTCTGAGGGTGACTATTCCTGGGGGTGACTGTTCCTGGGGGTGACTGTTCCTGGGGGTGACTATTCCTGGGGGTGACTGTTCCTGGGGGTGACTGTTCCTGGGGGTGACTATTCCTGGGGGTGACTGTTCCTGGGGGTGACTGTTCCTGGGAGTGACTGTTCCTTGGGGTAACTGTTCCTGGAGGTAAATGTTTCTGAAGGTGACTATTCCTGGGGGTGACTGTTCCTGGGGGTGACTGTTCCTGGGAGTGACTGTTCCTTGGGGTAACTGTTCCTGGAGGTAAATGTTTCTGAAGGTGACTATTCCTGGGGGTGACTGTTCCTGGGGGTGACTGTTCCTGGGAGTGGCTGTTCCTTGGGGTAACTGTTCCTGGAGGTAAATGTTTCTGAGGGTGACTATTCCTGGGGGTGACTGTTCCTGGGGGTGACTGTTCCTGGGGGTGACTATTCCTGGGGGTGACTGTTCCTGGGGGTGACTGTTCCTGGGGGTGACTGTTCCTGGGGGTGACTGTTCCTGGGAGTGACTGTTCCTTGGGGTAACTGTTCCTGGAGGTAAATGTTTCTGAAGGTGACTATTCCTGGGGGTGACTGTTCCTGGGGGTGACTGTTCCTGGGAGTGACTGTTCCTGGGGGTGACTGTTCCTGGGAGTGACTGTTCCTGAGAGTGACTGTTCCTGGGAGTGACTGTTCCTGGGAGTGGCTGTTCCTTGGGGTAACTGTTCCTGGAGGTAAATGTTTCTGAGGGTGACTATTCCTGGGGGTGACTGTTCCTGGGGGTGACTGTTCCTGGGGGTGACTATTCCTGGGGGTGACTGTTCCTGGGGGTGACTGTTCCTGGGGGTGACTGTTCCTGGGAGTGACTGTTCCTTGGGGTAACTGTTCCTGGAGGTAAATGTTTCTGAAGGTGACTATTCCTGGGGGTGACTGTTCCTGGGGGTGACTGTTCCTGGGAGTGACTGTTCCTGGGGGTGACTGTTCCTGGGAGTGACTGTTCCTGAGAGTGACTGTTCCTGGGAGTGACTGTTCCTGGGAGTGGCTGTTCCTTGGGGTAACTGTTCCTGGAGGTAAATGTTTCTGAGGGTGACTATTCCTGGGGGTGACTGTTCCTGGGAGTGACTGTTCCTGGGAGTGACTGTTCCTGGGGGTGACTGTTCCTGGGAGTGGCTGTTCCTTGGGGTAACTGTTCCTGGAGGTAAATGTTTCTGAGGGTGACTATTCCTGGGGGTGACTGTTCCTGGGGGTGACTGTTCCTGGGAGTTACTGTTCCTGGGGGTAAATCTTTCCGAGTGTGACTATTCCTGGGGGTGACTGCTCCTGGAGTGGGTAAGAAAAAACCAGGAGCTGACCGGTGGAGAGGGAAGATTGTGGGGGGTAAGGGGCTCTGCAGGCAAGAAGCAACAGCCTGTGCTGATTTGCTTCTAGGGTTTTCTGCTTCCAGTCTTTCTCTTGGGCTTTGACTGCCCCCTGGCAGATGTGCACGTGGGCAAAATCACGGTGAACCTTGATCCCTTCACTTTGTCTGGGCCAGGGCTGGGGACGCCAGCTCTTCATCTATTTCATTCTCTCCTTTTTGCTTATCTATGGGACAGCAATGAAACTGTGTGTGCTTAATTTTACCCATCCAAGGTTTTTCAACTATTTTGAGATTGTGTAGATGACTCCACGGTAACAGAAATGACGTAATGCAGGAAAGAAAGACACGACAGTCCACACATCCGTAAACGTGTGTGTATGTAAATAGCATATATCTTAAAGTCACATTATGTAGACAGAGGTGACCAACAGAGGAAGTCAGTCCGTGCTTTAGTTCTATTAGGAAGAAGGGAGAATGAGAGGTGGGTAAGCTCGAGAGACCTAAATCCTCATCTACCCAAGTAGATGGTTGAGAGACAAAGGGCGCCACCGACAAAGCAAGAAGTGTAGTAGAAGCAGAATATTTGGAGACATGGAGGAAATCACCAGAAGAAATAAAAATAGAGGCAGTTTAAAAATTAAGAAGGTGCCTCTGGGCTTGACAGAGGAGGGTTGTTTTTCGTTAAACACCACTGAATGCTATTATTTTCAAAAATCATGAGTGCATATGACTTTGATATAATTTTAAAAAATTTTAGTGTGCATTTCAGCGGTGTTGATAAATGCTTTAAAATATTTTATATTTCCGGGGCGCCTGGGTGGCTCAGTCGGTTGAGCGTCTGACTTCAGCTCAGGTCATGATCTCGCGGTTTGTGAGTTCAAGCCCCACGTCAGGCTCTGTGCTGACAGCTCAGAGCCTGGAGCCTGCTTCGGATTCTGTGTCTCGCTCTCTCTCTGCCCCTCCCCTGCTCATGCTCTGTCTCTCCCTGTCTCAAAAATAAATAAACCATTTAAAATAATTTTAAAAATAAAATATTTTATATTTCCTAAAATATTCCTTCCTTTTATTTCCCCCCCCCCCCAAAGGTGAAGACAGTTAAAATTGCAACAGGGAAAAGGAATGTGAGGGGTGCCACAGAGGACCTGGGAAACAAGGTAAGACTGTGTAACTCTCCATCATTGCACCTCTCTCCAGATTCCCCAGGCAAGCTGCATGGACCGATGCATCTTCTAGCAGGTTCTCCCCATCCTGCCCATATGCTGTGCTCCCGGGAACATCTCAGGTCCTGGAAAGGCGTGCAGACCCAACACCCTTCCTCACCATGGGACTGTGGGTGGAGAAAGATAGTTAGAAGCCCAAGTGACCCTGAACTGAGTCAGTAAGCACTTGAAAACTGACATGCCCCCCTGAGGTTCCCACGTCCTTTTCCGGGGGGGGGGGGGTTCCTCCTTGTGTTCACAGAGCCTGGAGGAATGAGGACAGGGAGCTGGCAGCTTCTTGGGGGTCAGTTTCCCTTGGGGCATTTGAAGTGGTGCACCCAGTTGTCACTTTCCTGCGGACCCACCAAGACCTGCAGACCTCACCCCCCTTTCCTGGTGTCCCTGCTGGGCTCCTGGGTTGGTCTGAAATCTCCTGGCATTCTTCACAGCCTTTGACAGAAGCACACAGGAAAACTGCCATTTTTCTTTCAGCCAGGAGCCATCTCACGCCCTTCTATTACTCTCTTCCTCTTCTTTCTTGATTTTTAACACAACTGGGCCAGCCACTCCCATGGCCCTTGAAGGCCCTCTCCCTGCCAGCTCCACTCTGCAGGGTCTTGCTTTGTGCTGGGTTTGTCACATCCCCGCCCCTGACAGCTGGGGCTTGTGGGGTCCTACCTGTAGATGCTGTAGTTCAGTCTTCATAGGTATGACTACAAGCTCATGTGACTTATTTTAAGTCCCCAACACCTCCAAAGGAGCCCAGTCCTCTTGGAGGCTCTCAGCTCTCTTGGATGACCCACCAACTCCAGGTAGGCCATACTGATTGTGTTGGGACGCACCTTCAGATCCCATGTCCCATTAGCCTCTCTGATGGCAATCTTCAGCCTTCAAGCCTAGACTTGGTCTCCTTTGGAACCAACGCCTACCTCTGCCGAACAAGGCTGAGGTCTTAGACTTGGAAACCAGGTTTGTCACCAGAAAGGGGTTGGCTTTCTCGTGTGCGTACTAAGGTCCTTTGCAAGTGGACTGGGAGCAAAGCTGGCCTGTCCTGCCGCGCAGTCTTTGAAGAGCCCAACACTCGTGCTGTCAGTGGTGTGAAAACAGGCAGTTGGTGATCCCCAGGCTGAGAAGGAAAGATCATCCATGCGGCCACTGCTCCTGTGCCCTTCCGTCTCCTGCTTCCCTGGGCTGACCCAAGGAAACTCTCACCCTCTATTTGTCCTCCGTGGGCTTGTCTTTCTGTCCTTTGGCTGCAGGGAAGGACACAATCCTCGTTTCCACAAACAGCTCAATGCGGGGGCTTTGCGGAGGGGCTTTCTCTTATCTGGGCTCTCCTCTCTCAGAACGATGCTCAGGGCTGCTTTCAATTTGGGGATTAAACCAACCAAAGTACAGAATCCACTTCTCTGCATGGAGAATGCTCTCCAGTCTGTTGTTTATCTGTCTTCCTCCCAACACCCTCCCTGCTTTGCCCTAATCTTTGGAGCTTAAAAAGGCTTACAATGCTTCTTAGGCACGGAATAGTTCTTATAAGGCAACTATTGATGAGCCAGACAGAAATGACTTCAAAACTTACTGTGTGAACTTTCCTCCGTGACCGCATTGCTGGACGTCAAGTGAAAGGGGGAAGAAGAGGGTCCTCTTGTTGTCCTATATTATCAGCTGTTTTCCTCCCGCAGGAAGGCTGGCCATCAGGATGTTCAAATGTGGGAACTTGAACCTGCCCGATGCAGCCCCCTTCTTTCTCCCTTTACCCACTCAGCTACAATGGTAACGACTGGCATGACAGACTCACCCTGGCACAGACCAAACCCTGGGTACTCTGACCATACCCCGAGAGGAGAAGCTGTTCCTTTCACATCACCCAACGCTTCTCATTCCATCAGTTACAGCAAAATGGCATGAATAGTCTCCCCTTGTCTGGCGGTTCACTTTTCTGCGGTTTGTCACCTGTGGTCAACGCCGGTCCAGCAGGGAAGGATCCTCCTCCTGACGGATCATTAGAAGGTCGAGAGTAGCCTCCCGCTACGTCGCGGTGCCTGGGCCATTCACTTCGCGGCGTCTCATCCTGTAGGCACTTTATCATCTCACATCATCGTGAGAAGAAGGGTGAGTGCAGGCGACACGGTATTTCGAGAGAGAAGGAGAGGAGACCACGCTCACATAACGTCTATTACAGCATACTGTTATAATTCTATTTTATTACCAATGGCGTTCATCACTTACGGTGCCTAGTTTATGATAAATTTCATCATAGGTATGTATGTATGTATGTATGTATGTATGTATTATCTGTGGCTCAGGCATCCACTGGGGGCCTTGGACCCTATCCCCTGTGAACAAGGGGGCTGCTGTATTAGAATAGAATCATAACATTCAAGTTGCCCCCTTGCTGTTTGCAAACTGCTTTGATATGCATTGTTTCACTTTCTGCTGACCACAACACAAAGAAATAAGTGCCGTGATCCCCCCTTGCCGGATGAAGAGACCGAGGCTCAGAGCCGGGAAACGACTTACCCGAAGATCTCAGTTCCTGAGGTGTGCAGTTAGGGTGGAGCCCAAGGTTTTGAGTCGCAGCCCTCCCTTGGCCCACTCCCGGTCCAGCTGCTGCCTGAAGTGATCAGCGAAGCCACAAGCTGAGTGACCCTGTGGAAGGCAGGAGCCCTTTTGCAGTGTTAGGAAAAGGGAGCCCCATGACTCCATCCCAACTCAAATCGATTGGAGACTCCACGCAAGAGGACAGGAAAGAGAAGGACGCCGAAGAAGGTATCTCTGAGTGGAAATGAACCCGCAAAGAACAATTTACCTTCGTGACTTAGGGCATGAGAATCCAGCGACCTTAAAACCTACCACCCAGGGTATGTTAGAGCTGACCCTGAACATGAGAAGCAGGGTGGGAGTTAAGGGCAAAGCCAGATGACTGAGAGAATGCTGAGTATCCTTGAGGGAAGTAGAGGCTAGGAGTCTCTCCCCTCACTCTGTATCTTTAGACAGGCTGGGCCAAAGGAGGAAAGACAACTTATGAAACGCTAACTTGCCTTAGCAGCCCCCATCAGTGCTGATTGCAGAGGGAAACTAGAGGCCCAAGTATTGAGGTTAGAAATCTTGGCTGCTGACATTCAACTTTCGGATCTACTACTCACATTGTGGAGAAAGCAGTAAACGCCCGACGCTTTCTTTAAAATGTTTGTGTTTCCTCCCGGTGCAGAAGAACAAAACAGGCATGACGCGAAAAGAAGGAACGTAGTACTAAGAAGGGAGCCTAAGAGGCACGAATGGAAATCTGTGCATATTTGTGCTGAGTTCTGGGAGGAGCGAGGCCCCCGGCTGTCTTGTCTAAATCATCCGAGGAGCACACGATATCTACTCGGGGACTCCTGGAATACCCAGTGGTGTCCTAATGAAATAATAATGGGGAATATCCTCTTCCCCGGCATTTCTACAGGGAGGACTTACCATTACCCCAGACAGGGATTAGGCCTAATAAATTACACTTCAGGATGTAGGATGCACACAAAACGTCAGGGCTGCGTACACATACGGATGGCCCCGAGCACAGAAGATTCATCATCCCGAGGTTAGACACACAGCAGGCGCCAAGGAGCAGGAAGTGTCCTGGAATGTGTCCCAATTAGGTGGTTCTTGGAGCGGAGAAGGAAATACCAACAGCAGTGCTGAGATGTTTGCTATGGGGGCGTCCGGGGCTCCAGGGACTTGGATATGGCGTCTGTGAGCCCCTGTCATCCTCCTAAGAGCACACTGCCCGCGCTGGGGTCTGTACCTACCTTCCTCAGCCTTGGCACCGTTGACATTTTAGGTCAGAGACTTCTTTGCCGGTGGGGAGGGAGGCTGTCCTGTGCACCTGGGGATGGTTAACGTTATCACCGGTCTCTACCCACTAGATGCCAGCAGCACACGCACCATTGGTGATGACCGCACATGTCCCTGGACTTTGCCAGATGTCCCCAGGGTGGGGCAAAATCGTCCTCGGTTGAGAACCACTGGTCTCTACCAGGGAAGACCAAGAATGATTTCGTTTCTCTGTTAGCCTACCACGGGCCCCGGTGGCTTCTGGTCTCATCCGCAGTCTACCAAGCACCCCAGGCTCCTTCACGGTCCACTGGTTCGGCCTCACCTGACCTTGCTTCCCCTTGCCGGCCCCACGCCAGCCTCTCGAGCAGCTTGCTCTTCTCTAAGTGCCACCAGCATGCCCCTTGTTGGGGTCGGGATGCCTGCTGGTCACTCTGCCTGGGGTGCCCTTCGAACCACTCCCGCCCGGGTCTCCGCGTGGCTCCTTTCCTCATTTTTTCAGGTCTCCGCTCAAATGTCACGTGGAGACATCTTCCCCCCAACTATTCAGCTTGAAGAGTACCCAACTTCCATCATGCTCTCTTAGTCCTTATTTATACTTATCCTTCTTCTTATCCTATGGGGACTTATTCTCCCCATGGCTCTATTCACTGTTGGCCATTCTGTATCTGTTGCCCATCGTCCTCGCCAGAACACACGCCCCTTGAGGACAGGAACGTTGGCTTCTAGGTCACTTACCGTAGTCCCAGCTTCTCCAGAAGGACCTGGCCATCACAGGTGCTCAGAAACCTGCTGCTTACATTGGGACAGAGGCGGTGCCCGTACTGGTTATCGGTGTGAATTACTCAGGGCCCACATAAGGTTAAAGAGGGCTGTGAGTGACGATTAGTGAATTCTCGCCTGGTGTCTTTTCTTATAGGTGTGGGGTGGGGATAAAATAGAAATCAAATGTAACCAAGCAAAATAAGTGTGCCGGGTGCCCATCTGGGCCTGACATTGTATGGCGCTCAGCGCTTGGCTTGGGGTCAGACCAATCTAGGTTCGGACCTGTGCCGTGGGTTCTGATAAAAAAAAAAAAAAAGTCAGACATTGGCTGTTGGATCCTGGGCAAAGTGTTTAATTCTTCAAGCCCCAGTTTCCTCATCTAGACAATGGGGATAACAGCAGTCCCTTCCTTGAAGGGATCTGGAGAGAAGAACATGATATGAGGTCTGCAAAATGCTTGGCATGTCCTAAATGTGGTGAATGGCTGCTTAGTTGTATATGAACACGGGTCTGGTCCTCAAGAGACTTACAGTCTCACTGGAGATGGGGGAATCAGGTGGAAACCCTTCATTCCCAAGAGGGGCTGGAAGGCCTCAGAGGAGGGGAGGAGGTTCTGGGTGGCACGGAGGGTTCACCGCAGACACGGGACAGAAGCCCGGAGTGCCCTCGGTTCATGGTCGTCTCAACCCACACTGGACTTGACTCACAAAACTCTTTCCCACTGTTGTCTCATTTCATCCCCACAACACAGGAGAGCAGATATTCCTTCCCGCGCCACGAGGAGAGAGAGGCGCAAGATGCTGATGGACATGAGGAATGGTGAGGAGGTGACAGCCGTGACTCTAATCCAGATCTTCGGACGCTAACGTCACTCCAAATGTCTGAGAATCGGAGGGTGGTAAAAAACGCACCTAACGCTATTACACAAATAGCTACCATTCGTTGTGGGCTGCGGTGCGCCAGGTGCTACGCGGAGGGCCCTGCCGGCTTTGTCACATGCGACGTTCTGCTGTCCCTCCAGGCGGAGGCGCCCAGGTGCCCCCTGTCCGCTCTCGTCCTGTGGCCAGGGCTGTTCGGTTGGGTTGGGGGGGGGATGGGAACGGGGGAGGGGGGAAGGGATGGCTTTGCACCTTCGACCTGGGCCAGTCCCGTCCCACCAGGCGCATCTGCAACAGAACCTCCTGAGGATGAGCGGAGGGGCGGGGGCGGGGGGGGGGTGCCTGGAGGGGCTTGGAGCTCAGAACCGGCGGGCAGCTTGGTTCGTGGGGAGGCCGAGGGACCTCCGCTGTCGCTTCCCTCCCCCCAAGGCCCACGTGGGGGTCCCCTCACCACTCTCTGTCTTCCCCGTCGTGCCAACAGGGAAGGACCTCTCGGATGTCTGGACTTCTGGATATTCGGGGCTGCACCCTGAGGTCTGCTCCCCCTCCCCAGACAGCAGGCTTCTGGGCGACTCTGTCGGTTTGGCTCTGCGTCCCTACCTTGCAGCGAGACTCCTGGACGGAGGAAGTGCTCCGTGAGGTGAACCCGTGTCGAACGAATGAGTGGATCGTGAACTGAGCGGGCTGCAGTCGTCCGTGCCACGGCCTTCCTGTGTCTGAGTTGGACTCTGTGTGGACCCAGGGATAGGACGGCATGAAGTCGCTGTGGCCTTACTCTCCGAGGGCCCTGTGATCGGAGGTACATTTGCACACGTCTGTCCTCTACCATTTCCGCCCGAGGTTTGCCCTAAGGCCCTAGCATCCCCCACCACGCCTTCGTGTCCGTGGCCGCGGGAGGATGTCCTAAGAGTACGTTTCGCCGGGCGTCCCCCAGCCGGGAATGAACCCCTCAGCTCCTTCCCCTGAAGCTGGGATCATGGGAGCATCTCCTGCTTTCTGTTGCTCCGCTCCCGCCCTCGCCCTTTTCAGCAGCGTCGTTAGAGCGGACGCAGAGGCGGGGACAGCGGTCGGGCCCCTGGGTGACGCTTCCGACCGGGACAGCCGCTCAGTTAGGTCCCGGGGCCGTGTCTCCAGCACCTCCGGTGCCCGGAGGGGGAGGATGGCGCAGCAGGGAACTTTTTACCTCTCCTATTAAACACTGTTTGGGGATGAGAAGAACCTATGAGTAAATATAGGAATTAAAGAAATTCTCACAGTGTCCTATTTATCCCCAGGAAAGGAACAAGGAGATAAAAGAACAGGGGCCCTTAGAAGAATCCAGCAGCTTCCTGAGGGTGACTCATCCCCGGGAACATCTGACAAAAAGGCTCTTTATCTGGGCGCCTGGCACCAGGCAGAACATTCCACCGAGGTGGGCTCGGGCCTGGGTAAACAGCCTTTGCCACAAAGTCTTTCCTCAGGCCAGGCTTCATGCTGTGGCCCTTCCCGTCCCTCAGGTGTGGACCCCAGCCCTGGGACACAGCGGTAGCACAGTGGTCACAGTACGGGCTCTGTAAGTCAGACTTCCCGGGTCCAAACCTTTCGTCTGCCACTTAGTGTGGATGTTCGTTTGCTAACATACCCGGGCCTCAGTGATCTATGTGTAAAATTCCCTCACGGGTCATGGTGAAGAGGGAATGAGTTGGTGCACACTTAAAACAGTTCCTGGCCCTCAGTAATTACTCAGCAAATGTTAGGTACTGCTATTATGGTCCGAGTTTAATCCTCAACAAATTGTCTTTCTGGCCCAAACTTCCACCTATGAACCAGAACCTTCCAGAACCTTCTAGATTGTTAATTCGTTGCTGGCCATCGGTGGTAGGAACTCTCCAAAGTCTCCCTCAAGGACAGGCCAGGGGTCAGGTAGGGGCCCCGTTTCTGCTCACTGGCCTTGGCTCAAGGTCATCTCCTTTGGGTTGGTAGGGCATCCTCACTGATGAGTCAAGGGGGCTTTAATACACGTCCATGTGATTACCTTTGGAACTCCTGTGTCATGGAAACACTGGTGGAAAGGGGGAAGGACACAGGATTGCAGACAGCGGAGGCCTCTAGCCCCAACCTGGGCCACAAGCCCACAAGCCCACGAAAGGTGGCCAGTAGGCTGTTTATCTCCTGGAGAATTCCGGAAGCCTCTTCCACTTTGTCTCTTACTGGGTGATGTGACGGACCTACACAAAAGAAATGTGCTTGGCTGGTGCATTATCAGTGTAGGGTTTCTCTGTCTCCCTCAGAGGACTTCCCAGGATTCCTATCAGGCATGAAAAGATGCACTGGTTGTTTAAAATCTGTTCCTAAAAAAAAGACGGTAAGATAAAAGGACAGCTCTCAAACATTCAATGCTTATTACTTGTCGAGTCCTGGACTAAACCTTTATATACATCATTTCATTTGATTACTACCACAGCTTTGTGAACTAGGTACTCTATTAGCTCCATTTTATGAAGGAGGGAACCAAGGTTCAGAGAGGTTAAGTATCTTGTCCAAGGTCACACAGCTAGGAAGTGTGGAGCTGAGGTCCAAATCCAGGTCTGTTTGACCTTTGAGATCAAGTGACTTTATCACGCATTAGGAAATGGAGTTTCCTAATAAAGGAATTGTCTCTCTGACCTCTCTTCTGATTGCTTGGGTATTTCAGTTAAATATACACTTTCTTTCTTAGCAGTAGGGACATTAGGGGTCCTGAGCATGAGACTTACTGTTCCCTATTACCAAAAAACATTTTTTCCCTACTAATTTAGGTGATATTGTGAAAAGGACACTTGACCCAGATATGCAGTATCTTTTGGAAAACCGGATTGCAGCGAATGCCTCTTAATTAAGCCATGACCTTCACCCAGTTCATCTTTTTCCTGAATGCACACTCTCTTTTCCTACCCAAACTGCTTTGAGTAAAAGAGAGGCTGGTCCTGTAAAGCATTAACCTTTTCCTCTCTTCCTCTCTAATATCTGCAGCTCCAGCCCTGGTTCCAACCTCCCCTTTCCAGCTGCCCACAGGAAATCGCCGCTGGATGTCCCAAAGGCACCTCCAATGCCTGAAACAAAGCACATCCTCTTCTCTGGGCCCCAGCCCCCCTTCCTGCTGGAGGTGCCATTATTCTCCCAGCCTGTAGAGCTCAGGGCCAGGAAAGCAGCTTTGATGGCACAACTTCCTTCTATTCCTAATGTGCCCGGAGTCACCAAGCTCACCACAGCTTCCCGTCCAGCATGCCTGGCCTTTATCTCCCTCCGCACCTTGTTCTGAGTTCCAGCCCTCCCACCCGTCCAGGCCCCTTTACGGACCATCTGGCACTAGCAGCCAGACAGATCTTGCCCCCCAAATAACACCTGCCCAACGACCTTCAGTGATTCCCTTTGCCCGCTGCTACAAGTCAGCCCAGAGCCAAGGGGCCCCATAAAGCAGCCTCTCTCTAACTTACTTCCTTTTCCTGGAAGAGCCGCCTTCTCACTCACATTTCAGCTTACCTCACTCCCTCTGGCTAAGGTGTCCGCCCCCTTCCTCTCTACATCTTTAACTATCCATGTGTCAAGACCCGAAAAGGTTAACTAGATTGTATGCCGTTTTCCCACTCTGCTTAATTGTTGTAACTGCCCGGAGCTCTATACTGAGAAATCTGAGATTATAGACTTGCTCTGTGTGACAGAGGGCTATGATGGATTAGTCATGTCTGCCGTGTCATAGGAGGGATGTCTTCCGTGGGTTTATGAGGGAGAAGTCATTGATTAGTGATGTTGCCCGTGGGAGGGAGACGTGATTGATTAGTGATGTCTGCCGCGGGTGGAGGAGGGAGAAATTGAAACAAGTTGACTCTGGCTAGAGCCAACTGATAGCCTACCCCTTGCAAGTAACCTGAAAACGAGGTAGCCCTGTGGGTCATCTTGCCCACGATGCACTATCATGTTAATAAATATCATATTGCAGTGAGCTCTAAGAAGAAGAAAACTGGGATCCGCCTTTAGGAAGGTCATGATTAGGAACGCGTTTATCCCCTTCTTTATTACGCCCCACCCTGTTCTCTATCCGCACTGGACAATTAAAAACCTTACTTATAACCAAAACGGCTAACACTTAGGGGAATCACTCCGCGCCTGGCCCCATGCGGAGGTCTTGACACACGTCATCTCGCTTAGTGACCGTGACTCTGCGAAGGAGGAGCTCTTAGTGGGTCCGTTTTGCAGACGAGGAAACATTCAGAGTGATGAAGTAACGTGTTCAAGGTCACCTAGGCAGTAAGTGGCGGGACCGGGATGTACATGCGAGGCTGCCCGATTCCACAGCTTGGCTCTTAGGCTGGCAGACAATTTTACGATTCTCTATTAGTATACAGCGTCACATGGTGTCATCCTGCACTTCCTGCAAAGGTGTCGCAAATAGACTGTTAGGTGTCTGAGGGCAGGTATCTACCACATACTTTGTCATATCCCTCCCTTCCACACCCACGTACCCAACAGTCTTAAGCCAGAGCTGATGGACCCTTGGAGTCTCTTAGATGCTCATATGGAGGCCGGTCAGACTCTGCTGGTTATCTCTCTGTCATGACTGTAACACATTTTCAAGGCGCTGGAGGGAGGGTCACAGGTACATCCAGGAAATTTGGGACTGGATCAGAGTGACTCGGGGACCCTAAAAAAACTCCAGGAGGCAAAAATACCTCCCTCTCCCCAGCCTCAAAAAAAAAAAAAAACCCTGGCTTTTCCAGATGCAGCAGTAACTTTTGGCCACAAGAGGGAAGTAAAGACAAGGCTACCAGGGCCGAATCTCCCAGCCTCCACCCAGGTCTCAGAAGCAAGCGGAGGCCTTGGCTGTGGTTGTTTCTTTTTTTAAGGCCATTACCATCAACCTGCAGATGAGATGTGCCACAACAGGCTGGCCTTTCTCCGTAAGTTCTATGTTAAATGGGCTGTTATTCATGAATGTATTGGCTCCGCCTGCATTTATTGAGCACCTACTGTAACCCAAGCACTGTGCTGCTACTGAGGATGATGGATGAGGAAACTGACAACTCCAGTCTGTGTTCTCAGAGGAAGCACTCACCGTGTTCCTGGAAGGGTCCAGGCTGGCCTCTCAGAGGGGGTGCCATTGGAGCTGGGTCTTGGAGAAGGTCTGGGAGTTCACCAGATAGAGGAGGCTGGCTAGAGGACATCCCAGGCAAAGGAAACAGGAGAATGGCAGCTGCAGAAGTCATTGGAGTGGGAGCACAGTTTTCTACTGTTGCCAGGGGCTGGATTTGATGACTACCTGCAGGTAAAGATTCCCGAAATTCTCCTGTCTTTTTGGTCAGGTTTATAGCCCCCCACAAGAGTGGAGCTACAGGCTGTGGTTGGAGGGTAATGGTGGGAACCCGTGTTTTCTGGAAAGTTCCTGTGATTATATCCTTCCTGAGCATATTCGTGGGAGTCTCCCAGCAAAGTTCCCAGCAAGATCTTCCCCTGGAGCCAGCCCAAAGGGCCACGCAAGGCTGGATGGGAACTTGGATGGTGCTTCTACCCCACCCTCCTGCATCAGGCCGGAGGTGGGCTGAGGGCTCAGATCTCATCTCTGGAAAACAGGCTGCAGTCAGTCCCCTAGCAGCTGGATTTCCAGTCTCTTTCCCTTGGGCTCTTTTTTCAAAATGGCCCGTATCCCTTTGCTCCTGTTTTAGGCCTTGTCTGGATTCTGTGGCAAACCACGGCTTCCCTGGCAGTTGATCTGAGCCTCTGGGCATAAGGCAGGGCCAGGAGAACACCAGGTCGTGGAGGGCAGCCCTGAGCTTGAATCCAGGCCATGTCCACGTCTTGGATATGTGAGCTCGGGCTTGATACTCAACCTCTCTGGGCTTCTATTTCTTCATCTGTGGAATGGGCATCGGAGGCCCTTCCTCCCAGGCTTATGGGGAGAGGTATCAGAGGCAAGCATGACCGGGTCCAGCATGACTGGGTATTGGGGAGTAGTGACTGGGCATGTCTGGATGTCAGGAGCACCTGGGCAAGGGCCACAGCCAAACCTGCCCAGGGAGCCCACTTGAGTAGTTGGGTGTCCTCCTTTCCCTAGCATGAGAAACCTCAGTGAGAAAAAAGCACCCAGGAACTGTTGGGGGAGACTGCCACTGTTGTCTCCTCTGGCACTGTCCCTTAACCAAGGAAGCCGGGAGCCAAGCGGGCCTGAAGTGGATGAAGGAGGAGCTGACCCCAGGGGATGCTGGGGAGGGGAGGTCATTGCCTGTGTAAGCCCAGTTCATCCCAGAGCTGCTCATTTTCAAGGGGAGCCCCAGAGTAGGCAGGACTAGGTGGGACAAAGGGTCGCATCACCTGCAGTGTCGGGGCTGCACCCAAGGCCAGAAGAGGGGACTCTGACCCAAATCCCCATCATCAACATCACCATCACCACCATCATCACCATCACCGGCATCACCATAGCAATACTATTACTAATAAAATAGTAACTAATTTACCGAGTGCCTGCCACACTCCAGGCATTTGCCCTTACGAGAACTCCTCACAGCAGTATTTCCAGTAGGTGTCGCCATTATTCACATTTCACAGATGAAGATAACTGAGGCCGCGGGTCTAAGGAGTCCTTCTCTTTCCACTCCCTCAGCTCTTGGGAGCAATTTCTCCCAGGGCAAGAACATGGGCCAAGTCCCTTCGGAAATAGAGAAGAAGAAAAGTCACTCTTAAAGTCCCCAGGGAAGATTTCTTTCTTTCTCTCTCTCTCTCTTTTCAGAGAGCGTGTCAGACTCCCACCTGTTCTTTGAAAGTAAGAACATTAGCTGGGTCAGCAGGGGAGCCAAGCACACAGCAGAATTCTACACTCAGCCAGAACTTTTCTATCTGCCACAGTGGGACCCACTGTTCTGTTCCATCCCCAACTCTTGATGGCTGGCTCTCTGAATAAAGAGCCAGGCCCTTTCACCCTCTTGAAAGACATTCACAATCTGCCTGGAGAGGCAGAAGTCAGTTTGCTGTCTCCAAACCCTCCTAATTGTGATTTATGCAGAACTCGTTAGTTGTCCATCAGCCGGTGGAACAGTGTCACCGGCAGGGACGGGGGCGGCCACTCCCCCAGCCCATCACATACTTCGTCACGGCTTTGGCCTCTCCAGCTTGGACCCCTTGCTTTCCCTTGGCCAGAAGTATGGAGGGGGAAGAGGGCAGAAATCATCAAGGATGCTTCTGCCTTTGAGAAGGGGACTGGCTTGGACCCTGCTCAGAGAGACACCCACCCTCACTCACTCACACAGTTGAGAGGACCCGGCTCATAGTCTGGCCATCGGCTCTTTGCTGGTAGAGTTGGCCTGGGCCTCGCCCACAAACACTTCATTGTTGTGTGTATCTGTGTGCACCTCACCCTCAGGAAAATGCCTGCCCGCTCTGCCAGCACCTTTGATTTCTTTCTCCCCAGAACCAACTCTGGCTCATGGTTATTACATATTGAGCCAACGTCCTTGTGTGTGGATGGACCTTTCCCTGCGGTCCTGGAAACATCGCCTGCTCAAGAGACATGGAATGTTCTAGAGCCACATGGAATGTTCTAGAACTCCCAAGCCATGGTAGGGGAGTCCTTGGATATCTTATTTTTGTAAAAATCATTTAAATAAAGGGGGTGTGGGTGCCAAGTCACCCTGCGGTTGAGGAACCCAATGGGGCACTAGAAACTCAGTCCCCTCAGTCAGCCTTGAGCTCAGGAAGGAGGCCCAGCCAGAACCAGCTGAACTCAAATGCTAAAAAGACTGAGCACTGACCCAAAAGACATGGAGTTAATTGACAAATGTTTAAAATTAGAAGACAGGGGCGCCTGGGTGGTGCAGTCGGTTAAGCGTCCGACTTCAGCCAGGTCACGATCTCGCGGTCCGTGAGTTCGAGCCCCGCGTCAGGCTCTGGGCTGATGGCTCGGAGCCTGGAGCCTGTTTCCGATTCTGTGTCTCCCTCTCTCTCTGCCCCTCCCCTGTTCATGCTCTGTCTCTCTCTGTCCCAAAAATAAATAAACGTTGAAAAAAAAATTAAAAAAAAAAATTAGAAGACAATGGGGCGTCTCGGTGGCTGGGTCGGTGAAGCGTCTGACTTCGGCTTGGGTCATGATCCCATGGTTCATGGGTTCAAGTGCCACATGAGGCTCTCTGCCGTCAGCACAGAGCCTGCTTTGGATCCTCTGTCCCCCTCACTCGCTTCCCCTTCCCCACTTGCACTCTCTCTGTCTCTCTCAGAATAAATAAATAAACTTTAAAAAAATAAAAAGAAAATAAAATTAGAAGAGAATGAGGTACAGACAACGAACATGTTTGACCTCAGCTTCCTTATCTGTTACGTGGGCATTGTAGGACAGGTCCAAATCTCCTCTCTGTCCTTCTGAAATCCAAAAAGCTCCGAAAACACAAAGCTTTTCCCTTTTCCTCAAATGTTTAGCACTAAAACTCATTTAGTGGCGACGTCTGACCAGAATTCGTGTGAAGCAATTTAAAACTTTGGTTTATCCCACCAAATGTGAAAACACAAATGTGTTTTATCAAGGGGTGCCCACGCAGACCTACAGAGGGGTGTTATGTATTACACGGTCTATGCCCGTATTTTTTTCTTTACTAAAATCTGGGGAGAAAGTCTTAATTGTTAAACACATCAGGCCCCATGCATTTTGGGATAAGAGCCTGAGGACCCACCATACAAAAGATGATTCTGAAAATCCAATGAGATAACACATGGAAAGCACTTAGCACACGATTCGGCACCTGGTAAGTAAACCCCCACCCAGGCCCCGCCCCCAAGTGGCACTGTGGCCAGGTTGGGGCCTCAGACAGAAAAGACAGCTGGGCATTCTTTGGAAGAGGGCTCTTTCCCCTGAGGTAACAAAAGGGACTTCCCGTAACACCAGAGAAGCGCCAGGATCTCCCCATGCACCCCCATATTTCTCCCAGTGAGTCAAAGTGTCCACCCCGATGCCTCCCAGTTTTTCCATTGAGATAAGTCCGTTTCCAGAAAGAACCGTTGTATTATACACAGCTTTCTCCCCCAGCTGCTTTAAGTTGCAATACTCCCTGTTGGTTATGAAGTCGAAAAATACATTCACATCTGTCCTTGATCTGGTAAGTCAAGAACATAAAAACTCAGCAACACAAAGGCATTCTTCCGTGCCCCTTCCAAAGGGGCGGTTTCCATCAACTGCGCAGGAGAGTAAGAGCTGCTTTACATATGTTTTTGATGCTGAAACTATAACATTTGACTTTTTTTCCCCTGCTCCAAAGTGTTAACCAAATAAATAAGAGTTAGATGGTGTTTGTGTAAACTTAGATACATGACCTAAGATTCTTGTTTCCCTTCTGACTTCAGCATAAGACTTAGCTACTTAATCCTTACACTTTAAAGCGTGTGTTCTATTTATTTATTTTTATCAAATCCATTTCTGCAGTGAATAACTTCTTCCTTGGCAAACATACAAGCAAGGAGGTTGTTTTGTATTTCCACGAGGTGGAACGAACCCCCACATTAAAGCCCGTGGCTCTCTTGGGGTTGGGCAACTGTGCTTCCTTATCATCTAGTCGAGGTGGGTTCATCTCTGTGCTCTTGACCTTGATTGCCTGACCTCCGGCCACCGGCCATGAGGAGGACCAGGTGTAGGATGACCAGTCGACTCCACCTGCCTGAGACTAAAGGGTTTCCCAGGCATAGCACTTTCAGTTTGGAAACTGGGAAAGTCCTTGGCAAACTGGGACCAAATGGGGACCCCAGCACGGGTGAGAGAATGGGGTGTCTCAGAATAACGTGTTCCAGCTACTGGATTAGAATGCACGGACAATTGTCTGACAGTTGCCATGAATTCTGAAGAGGTTCACTTACCACATGGTCACACAACAAAGGAAAGGGAGGAGAAGGAGGCGACTGAGTACTAGCTACTGAGTACTCCCCACTTTGGTGGGGGGCCTTTGTGGGCTGTATAGGAATGGGAAGCCCAGCCTCACTTACAGGTACCAGCCACCAGGGACCATGGGATGGGACACATCTCTGGAGAGCTTGGTGAGGACCCAGGGGTGGCAGAGGGGGAGATGCCCATAGGTCTGCATCTCCCACAATGCCAGGATGGGGCAGAAGCCCCCCACCACACACAATTACAACAGTGAACACTTAGTCCCAGGGAGGAGGGCTGAAGAAGAGGAAACTCCAGAACGAATCGAGATCACATTCTGAAAAGACAAGACCAAATATTTATTCCAAAGAGTTCATCTTAGATTATTTTAAACGGCAAGCAACTGAGATATTAGCCATGTCAAGTTTGAGGTTTTTATTTCTCTGTGGTGAGGGTGCAGGATCAGACTGACATATACAAGGGAAACGTATACACTTAAATTATCCTGGCTGAGGAGACACCTGAGTCTTAGAGTCTTAGAGTACAAGTGTAGACACGCCCCCACCCCCCCACCCCCAACACACAGTGGTTTTATAATGATGACAACTTCCTTTGCTTTTAGGATAAGGTCCAATTCAGTCTCTCAAGACCCCGGATGACCTGGCTTCTGCTCTACTCCTTTGGCATCTGGTACCATTGCCTCTTCTCCCCTTTCATGCCCAGCACACTGGCCTGTTTTCCATTCCCCATTCTCAGATTTCCTCCTGTCTCAGGGTCTTTGCACATCTCCTAGTCATTCCTCCTGAATAATTCTCTTACGTCTCCTGGATCATTCCTATTTTCTCCTCTTTATCTCCCATTAGATATCCTTTCTTTGGGGATACAATTCATGACCCCTGAGATTAGGTCACAAGCCTCTATCGTTCCTGGAATCAGTGGTAATTAGTTGTTTGTGGTTGACTTTTTACTCTGACTCAATTACCAGACTGTGAATTCCATGAAGGCAGAAACCAAGTCTATTTTTATTAGTGGTTTATTCTTAACTGGTAGGCAGTGGTGAGCACACCTTATATCTGTGGGAGGGAGGGAAGAAGGAAGGAAGGAAGGAAGGAAGGAAGGAAGGAAGGAAGGAAGAAGGAGGAAGGAAGGAAGGGAGGAAGGAAGGAAGGAAGGGTGGGAGAGAGGAAGGGAAGAAGGGAGGGAAAAGCAGGAGAAAAAAAAGTGAAAAGGAAGAAGCCAAGGGAGGGAAGGATGTGTCCAAATAGTTGACTAATGCTCTCCATGGTGCATTTTGGTATTGTGTAGTCCCAGAAAAGAGAGTTTCTGTTCATTCTAAGGATTGTAATTTCCTTAGGACCAAGGACCTTGACTTATTCTGCATTTTGTCTCTACCAAACTCTCTAGTATATAACACAAAATATTTTTGATGAAATAGATGCATTTGGGGCTGACAAAGTATTGCCTGGAAGACAGCACAGCTCAACTGGCCACTGAGAGACAGTTCTTTGGATGCTGTCGTGGCCTATCGCCATTCCAAGTTAACCAGAGCCTCTAACAGCGTGTTTATGCATCTGATGGCCATCTATTTCCAAAGGAGGTCAAGTCAGCCTAGGCCTAATCAATGCTCTCCAAGTCCCAGGTTCTCAGGTTGCCATTAATAGCTAATGTAAAGAGAGAAGCCTCGAAAAGGTCAGTTCTGAGTTGGGTGGGAGAGGACTGCCCTTGTTCTAAACAAGGACCAAAAGGGATAGAGCGGCAGCTTCCACTTCTGAGCGTAGCTTTTAGAAGCCTAAGGGCGGTGGCAAGGAGATGCCTGGGAAACTACTAGTAACAACAACTTGGGACGAACACCATTGTCTCCCTAGAGAATTCTGTCCTCCATGACCTTCCCTGGGAGTAGGAATATTGTCCTTGAGCAGCTGTTATTTTGGACCAACCTTCATTACTTCATGTACTAGAATCTTGCTCCCCTGCTGCACTGTGAACTCCCAGAGGTCCGAAGCCAGTTTTAAGCATTTCGGCATCCCCACTGCCTAGCCCAGTGTCGGCGCTTACAAAGTTCAAGACGGACATCGGTGAAAACAGCAGAGCAGAGAACTCCAAAAGCTTATCCCTCCACAAAAGCAATAAGTACCTGGCAAAAAACTCAGAATCAACTCTTTTGGAATTCTGGAAACTAACCCAAAGCATATAGCAACAGGGGGGACACTTAAAAAAAATTTGGAACCCCCCTCTCAAAAAAAAAAAAAACCAAAAGCAAACAAATATACCAACAAAAACAACGAAACCTCAGTAAGAGAGCTGTGTGGCGTGTCTAACTGACCCTGGCCCCAGCCCCTACTCCCCAACTCAGCAGTGTCCTTGAAGGCAATGGTCCCTATCACCAGTATAGGCACCAGCACCTTGAGGGAGAAAAATAGATCTTTTTCTCAAAGAATTGTGGTTGGTTGTTTTGACCCGTCCGGTGGCCCCTGGAGCCTTTTAAAGGGCCCGCCTTCACCTTGCTTAACTGAGAACTCTCCCAGTGCAGACACGGCTGTCCACCGGGCGTTTGTCAAGAACATTTAAAGACCAATGTATCAGTCCCTGCGGCCTGGGCAGTGGATAACAGTCGGCACAAACAACAGTAGACCAGCCAAAAACTTGGGGAGGAAAGGCTGGGGAATGAGATGCTTTGGAAAATAAGGGCTCTGAAATGCTCTGACATGTTTTTGGGGATCTTGAAGGGCAATGCACGCCCAGGGCTGTCTGCACGCTCAGGGGAGAGCTGAGGAGGCCCTACGCTCCCACTGCTGGCTGACATTCAGGTGCTGCCCAAGAGAGAAGTAAAGGCTCAAGCGGACCCATCAGCTGCTTGGCTGAGCCTGGAGGATGTGCCCCCCATGTACACAGAAAACCCACCTGCTGGCATGGGGTTCTTTGTTATTGTCATTGTTGCAGACATCTAAAGAAGCCTGAATCCAATCTCTACCTGATCCCCAGACAAATGGAAGAGAGTCTTAAGTGATCACAAATGACAAAGAATACAGGCTTTACAAAGTTAGCTCAGAAAAATCATTAAAGAAACCACAACTATAACATTTTGCATCGATACACCCCAGGAAGGATAAAACCTAATTTCTAGAATTGGTACGTTATAATATTCAAAATGTCCGGTTTTCAACAACAACAACAACAAAACTGTGGAGAATGCGCAGAGACAAAAGAGTGTGGTCCACGCACAGGAAAAGAAGTGATTCGTAGAAACTATTCCTGAGAATTCCGAGATGTTAGACATACTAGACCAAGACTTCCTGTCCACGATTTTAAATATGCTCAAAGAGATCAAAGGAACCGTGTACAAAAAACCAAAGGAAACCATGAAAATCATGTATATGACAATTAGAAACATATATACACACAACGGCCAATCCCCCGAGATGTATGAAGCCAAAACTGGCACAATGGAAGGTGAAAATAGTTGAACGATAATAGTTGGACACTTTAATAACTTGAATTGAATAATAGAGAAACGACACAGAAGAACGGCAAGGAAATAGAACTTTGTGAACCAACTAGACTAAACAGGCATCAGTAGAACATTCCCCCTGCAACCGGAAATACTCATGCTTCTCAAGCGCACACGGAATATTCTCCAAGGTAGGCTCTATGTTAAACCACAGAACAAATGTCCTTAAGTTTAAAAAGTTTGAAATCATGCGTTCCTTGGCCACAATGAATAAAATTAGAAACTGATACCAGAGGGAAATCTGAAAAATCCACGAATATGTGGAAATTAAACAATACACGTTTAAATAACCAATGGGTCAAAGAAGAAATAACAACTGGTAGGATTTGGGAATTGGAAAATACTTGGAGATGAATGAAAATAAACGTATGACATACCGAAATTCATGAAAGGCAGCGAGAACAGTACTCAGAGAGAAATTTACAGTTGTAAATACGTGGGTATAAAAAGAAGAAAGATTTCAAATCAATGATATAACCTTTCACCTTAAGAAACCAGAAAAAGGGAAAACTAAACCCAGAGCAAGCAGAAGAGAGGAAATACTAAAGCTTAGAGCAGAGCAGAGATAAACAAAATAGAGAGTAGGTAAGCTGGACACTGACCTGGGAGGGCAGCAAGGGCCCTGGGGGATGCCCAGCCCTGGGGAGGGTGTGGACTCATTTGCATTAAAAGCTCAGGACCCAGGGCGCCTGGGTGGCTCAGTCGGTTGGGCGTCTGACTTCGGCTCAGGTCACGATCTCACCGTTTGTGAGTTCGAGCCCCACGTCGGGCTCTATGCTGACAGCTCAGAGCCCGGAACCTGCTTTGGATTCTGTGTCTCCCTCTCTCTCTGCCCCTCCCCTGCTCACATTCTGTCTGTCTCTCTCTCTCAAAAATAAATAAACATTAAATTTTTTTTTTAAATAATAAAAAAATGAAAGCTCAGGACCTACTGGGATTAGGACCCTAAACACTGCTTCTTGGATTAAAAGTTAGAGAAATCTGACAGGATGACTCTGGCTGAAGCCCTCTAGTAAGAATCTTCTAGGATTCCCTAGAAGAACCATGGAGAGCATGAAAGGGAGGTTTTGCCTGGACTAATGGCAAAAAGTACATCCCAAGAGCCCAGGAGTTTTGTTGGGGGGTCGGCAGGTGGCCCAGCTTGGGAGGTACGCCTGGCACCGTGGCTGATGTGTTTCAAGAATAAATGGCTTCCACGACGGTGAATTGAAAGGGCAAACGAGAGGTCCATGGTGGAGTGCCCAGGACCACAGCAAGGATCTCGAACACAGGAGTGGATTGCAAAGGACCAAGACACCACGTGGCTATATCAACAACCCAGCACACGGCTCAGTTATTTCTCTCTGTGAATCCGGAAATTGGAGGCAGGACTGAAACTTTCACTTCTTCATTTAAAGACTTCAGTTAAAGACCAACATGGGTGGGAGGCTGGGGGAGCCTTCACGACAGACATTCTGCTAACAGAGGGCAGATGGTGCTTATGCAAAGAGCTGGAAAATTGCAGGCACTGTGACCGTATTTGTTTCCTAAGCTGAAGAAACACACAAACTACACAAATGTGTACACAACCCCCCCCCCCCTCGCTGACATAGAATAGGGCAAGACCAGTTAAAAACAGCTGAAGAAAAGGGAAAGGAAACCAAGACTAGAAGAGTCATCTTGTGCCCAGCGAGGGAGGCTAACTCACAAGTTTGGGGCCGGGAAAATCTCTCCATTTGCTAGAGGTGGGACCAGATATTTGTCTCTAAGTTCCTAGGAGGCGATGTGGAGTGGGAAAGACCACTGGTTACTCGACACATGCCTATTTGTTGCTTAGATACTAGACCTGAGAACCTTCCCCCGTGAATCCCCATGGAGCGCTCACAGGTCACTTCTATCAAGATCAATGCCCCTCATGACATTTTTACTGTAACAAATGACAAAGCAACACAGTAATCCTCCCTTATCTGCGGGAGATGCCTCCCAAGACCCTCAGTGAGCGCCTGAAACTGCATGTGATAGTGACCCTATACATACTGTGTTTTTTCCTATAGGTGCATACCTGAAACAAAGTTCAATTTATAAATTAGTTACAGTGAGTGATTAACCACATAACCAAGAACAAAATAGGACAGTTACAATAAACTCTAGTCAAAGTCATGGGAATATGATTTCTCTCTTTCTCAAAATGCCTTATGGGACGGGAGTCACCTTTCCTCTTACCATGACGTGAGACGGTAAAAGGCCTACGTGATGAGATAAAGTGGGGCGAATGACGTAGGCATGTGACATAGTGTTAAGCTACTACTGACCTTCTGACCATTCGTCACAAGGCAATCACCCGCTTCCAGACCTCGGTTGACTGTGGGTAACTGAAACTACGGAGAGTGAAAACTGTGGATAAGGAGGGCCGTTGTACAGCCATATCGTGTAACGCCCTCCGTGTGCAGTTCAGTAAACTAATCACGAAGGGTCAAGACCCATGTTTCTCTAATGATCGAGATGTGTCCTTTATCCAGACCCAGAGCATGGGGGATGTGGAAGAATAAAGGGACCATGCATCCTTCACGTGCTCGGCTGGGCTTTGGTAGCTGGTGAGGAGCTGGAAGCTGGAAATTATGCTTTTGATCAAGAACTCAGAGGGCAGCTTCTGGAGCCCAGTGGTTCAGAGTGCCAACTCAGAGGCAAACCGCCTGGGTCTGAGTCTAGCTCCCCACTCACCATCTGTGTGGTCTTGGGTAGTTTAATATCACCGCATCTGTTCTCTCATGAGCAATACAAGGCTTGAGTGAGGTTCCACACGTGACACACTTATTGTATCAGTCAGGGCTCTGTGGGACAACAGAGCCAATAAGATATATATGGTGTATACGGGGAGCTTTATGACGGGGACTGACTCATGTGATCATGGAGACCACGAAGTCCCACGGTCTGCCGTATGCAGGCTTGAAAAACAAACAGCTAGCGGTATAATTCAGTGCAAGTCTGAGGGCCTGAGAATCGGGGGCTGATGGCGTGGGTACTGTCTGAGTCCCAGAGCTGGAGAACCAGGAATGCCAATGTCAGAGGGCAGGAGAGGACGGATGCCGCAGCTCAAGCAGAGACAGCAAATTCATGCTTCCTTTGCCTTTTTGGCTGCACTGGGTGGTGTCCACACTGGGGAGGGCCATCTTCTTAGTCTACTGATCCAAATGCCAATCTCTTCCAGAAACACCCTCACAGACACACACAGAAATAATGTTCTACCAGCTATTCCATAGCCCTATCGAGCTGTGCTAAGTTCTGGGATTGCAGCATGAATGAAGCCAAGTCCCGTTGCTCAAGAAGCTTCATTTAGTGAGGAAGAGAGGCAATAAACAAATAGGTGAATACAACGGGCGTCACGCGGTGGTAAATACTTCATAGAAAACTCTCCCAGGGGAATGGAGTGAGGCCCGGGGCGGGGAGGTTGTTGTTATTTTATGCAGACGGTTCGGGAATGGCCTGACCAGGAAGGTGTCTTTGAGCACCGACCTGACGGAAGTGAGCGGGAGCCATGAAGATATCTAGGGGGAGACTCCCGGAGGCAGCAGAGGCAAGGCCAAGTGGGAAGGTCTTAGGGCAAGGGTGAGGCCTGTTTCAAGAACAGCAAGAAGGCCACGTGGTTGGATCAGAGTGAACAAGCGGGAGAATGGTAGGAGATGAGGCCAGCGGAAGCAGCAGGGGTCAGACCACACGGGGCCTTGTGGACAAGTCTAAAAACATGGAACGTGGGGCGCCTGGGTGGCGCAGTCGGTTAAGCGTCCGACTTCAGCCAGGTCACGATCTCGCGGTCCGTGAGTTCGAGCCCCGCGTCGGGCTCTGGACTGATGGCTCAGAGCCTGGAGCCTGTTTCCGATTCTGTGTCTCCCTCTCTCTCTGCCCCTCGCCCGTTCATGCTCTGTCTCTCTCTGTCCCAAAAATAAATAAACGTTGAAAAAAAAATTTAAAAAAAATAAAAAAATAAAAACATGGAACGTGGGCTCCAGACTCCCTGGCTCGATCAAACCAAATAAGTTTGTCTGCCACAAAACCATCTGCCCCCAGGGCATGAAATCCACCCAGGATCTGGGTGTGATAAGGGTCTATTATTCTAGACTAGGGCTGGATGTGTCCTGACCCGTGTGGCTAGAGGCTCTAAAGGGAAAGAACAGTGCAGCAGCTTGGCTATCACAGCTCCACCTGGTTCCCCAGTCACTCTGAAATCATGGGGAAGCAAGCCAGTCCTTAGGGAGGAAATAAGTGAAAAGTCTAGTCGTATGCACCAGCTACCAGGGCCAGCCAGCCTGAGGAAATAAGTGATTCTTCTCTATCTGTGTGCCTTCCTCCAGTCCTCCACCAGCCTCTTTCCAGGAAGTTCCTTCCAGGGTTTGTGTGGCCTTCGTGGCCGCTGTGTGCACAAGCTGCTTCTCGTGCATGTGATTATACAACCATCCTGACTCCGTTGAACCCTCTGGGATGACCAATCTTAGAGGAAGAGTCACAGGCAGAAATCGAGGTCATAGTCTGGGGCACGGCTGCTGCTGAGTCATTTGGAAGAAAAAGAGGTAGACTAAAGGGCGTTTGTATCGGGGTGTGGTTTGGGGCTGTTCCTTGGCTTACGTGCACATCTTTGGGGTCTTAAATGTACACATTTGGCTTTCACCCTTGAGGATCCCCTTCACGGAGGACTCACGGTGAAATGCCAGCGTTCCCAGGATCCAGGCGGGATGAGTCGATGGCTGTGCTTTGCTGACTCTCCTGTGGTCCACACAGGGTTAACCCCAATTTGCCTGTGCTCCCCTAAATAAACGAAAATAAAAAGCTGGATGCATTTCTGTTTTGTATTCTCTGTTTAAATGTTTTCCTACCTCGCCCATTTTTTTCAAGAGGTAATTCCTTTGTCCTTTTGGAAGGATGAAGTCGTTTTTAATCTCATTGTGTTTATCCAGACCCTTATCACCAAGGGCTTTGTAAGTTACGCCTACTATTCCTTCGCTTCTGGGTATAATTAGTGCCCATTGTAATCATACAACTGACCAATCGGGCGGGAGGCTCCCAAGGGGACCAGCGCTGGGAGACAGACTAGTCACAAAACCATACTTAATATAGTCTTATCTTGCCAGGGAAAAAAGCCATCTGTCTGGCATCCTGCAACCCAACCCCATTTGGGTACTCCTGGCCTTCTTGAGGTAGCAACTCTCACCAAAGAGTGCGGCACACGGATTTTAAAAGGGAAAAAAGCCACACAGAGGAAATGACTGGAATGTTCAAGAACGTTGTCAGAGGGGAGCTGCCAGTGTGCCGTTAGCGCACAAATGCACCTCGCAGCCCAGAAAAGAGAAAAGAATGGCAACGAGAGAAGGGACAGTCTCTTTGGCCATCTCTTTCCCACTGTAGAAAGGCAGCTGGCTCTCCTCCTCCGGAAGATTTTCCTTGAAAACTGCGGCAAAAAAGCATGGCCAGGAAGTTAATGAGTCCCGCCCTATCCCTTTCTCCTGTTCCCTCCCAAAGAAGTGAAACATGCTTATTTATATAGGTCAGCATCTGAAGGTAATTAAAAATGTAATCTCATAGTTGCAGCCAGCTCTCTCGTCTGTAGTCAATTCCCACCACCAAGAGATGCTACTGCTTTACTGCTCTGGTACACTGGAAGCTTCTTTTTTCCCTCTTCTCACTTATGTGATGGATTCAGATCTGCACAGCAATCTGTCCCAGCCGAGTGGACAGGAAAGGAATAAAAGATTCCCGTTTTACAGATGAGAAGACTGGGATGCACTGGGTTCCACGACTCACCTAAGTGCAACAAAGCCAGGACTCACCAGCACGTTTCCTCATTTTCCCAGTGAAGGGTTGTTTTCCCTGTGCCACGAAGATGAGAAGGTATGGCTCCTTCTGGTGCGTTAATTTCCTTGGTTGGCTCAGTTTCCACGTGTGCTAACTTAGCCTACAAAATGTTCAAACAATAAAAGGAAAATGTCACTGGAGAGGATTTTATGTGGAATTTTGGAGCCAGACATTGACTTGCAGCACACATAGACCACTCCTTACATCATGGACAAAAACCTGTGCCCCAGAGAGGGGACATGTCAGCCAAGAGTGACACACGAAGGAAGTGGCCATCCAAGCAGGAAGGGCTCCTGGCTCCTGGAAGGTTGATGCAGCATCTTCCAATGGGTCCAAAAGTTACTTCCAAATCCTATTCCTATATAACCTCGTCTGTTTATTGTCTAGGGTCAGCATTGTGAAACCATGTGCGATTAGGTGAGCTTTCTGGTTGTTTGGGTTCTAAATGGAATTTCCGGTCTGAAAACCAAGCAAACACAGATTGGAATGTTACACCAGAAAGCAGCATCATGTAATAAGTAGGTCAAACACTCGACCGGCAGCTGAGACACCTCTTTTCTGACTTCAGTTCTGTTAATAGTTCCTTGGGTTACCTTAGGGAAGAGGGGTTGGAGGCCAGGATCTGGTTCCCCATCTGCCACCAACCGGCTGTCTGATTCCAGCTTCTGACCCTGTTTTCTTGTCTGTGAAATAAAGAGAGGAGGTAGGGAGGCAGTGGGCAGATTGATCTGGAAGGGTCCTTCTGCCTTGAGAAAACTTTGATTCTAGGGCACACCCATAGCACTCTCTCCCCCATCCCAACCCCTGGGGGATCATCTTGGAATTAGCAAATAATTCAGGAGTACGAGTCAAATCTCAACTGGACCTCCAAAGGAGTTTGCATTTTACTTACATTGTACTTGGGATCCAGGGAGAATCAAAAGGGGGCGGGGGTGGGAAGTGGGTATGAGAAGGTCTTTAGTTCCACAGCTGTTTTTGTTCAAATATAATAGTATTTGTTCTAATAGAATTTGATCCGTATGAGTGAACATTTACGTTCCCTTAATAAAACATCTTCCCTTCCCTCAGTCCAGGGTGCTCTTTTTCCCAGCAAACCCAGGAGCGTCCTCTTTAATGTGGAGGTGACAGCCAGGTGACGATGCTGAGCGATCTTCCTGTCCGACCCCTCAGCGTTCAGACAGGCGGTCAATGGTGACTGTAAGCATCATCAGGGCTCACGGTTAGCCGTGGCCTTCTCGGCTAGTGCCCCAGGAAACAGAAAAGAAAGGCACACGCAGAAATGAGAGGTCAGCATTTTCCTGACTGGTCTTCTGCCTCCTAAGTCCATTGGAGAATTTCACTTGCACATCCGTAAGGAGGCCGCCTCCAGTGAGGGCACCCTGGCAGCTCAGGGGGTAGGAGGGGGGAGGTACAGGGAGAGCGCCCCCTTTTCTCCCACTGTTAGGGTCCAGAGCGAGCCTCCTCACTGCCTTCCACTTCAGGCTGCGTTCACGCATCGCCTCCCACCCCCCAGCCCCTGACACACAATACTGAATAAATATGCCTGGCCCTGGTCCATGTGGGAATTCTGGAGAGTTACGATTGTTATTTCCAGGAATGCACAGACACCAGCAAAAATTCATTTCCCAGACGCATGGCTATTTTGAGAACCAAATCTCCTGCTCTGTAGCAATCAAACTGGGGGCTTTTCAAGTCTTGCTTTACAATAGAAACCTGTTCTGCCTTCAGCTGCCTTTTACCTACAAGAATTCAATAAGAGAGAGAGGCCATTAGAGTTTCCTCTTCCCATCTCCGCTTTGGCACGACATACATTTCTGGCCAACTTTCCTGGCTCTGCATCTTAGTAAATTCTTCCTGACAATAGTTAGCGACAAGCATGTCAGAAACAACAAACTCCGTCATCTATATGGCTTATCAATAATTTAGTCTCTTCCCCCTCGTGAGAGCCTGTGTGTTTTGCAATAATGAAATATATGATTTTAAAAATAAATAATAGGCTCTTGTCAGCCCGATTGTAGCTGCAAGTTATGAATGTGATTGATTGATTGAACATTTGACTTCATCTGCTCTAGCAGGATCAAAGGGAAACCCTTCCACCCGCCTAAGGCCACTAGCAATTTATTTAGAGACTGTGTTCGTATCCCAGCAGGTAGCAATATTGGACTGAGGTACACAGAAAATCAGCTCTTTGAGGTTTTTTCCAAGTCCAAGGGAAGCAACAAATGAGATTTTTTTTTTAGTTCATTAAATCATTAACCACTTAATCACTAAAAACAAGACATTATAAGCATTCCCCTTCGCTGGGATACCCGGGAATCGGAAGGAATGTTGCCTGGCCAAGATCTGGGCTTGGAAGGTGGGCCCTTTTTACACAACGTGACAGTCTCTAATTTTTTATTTATACGGCACCGTATTTTTTTTTTCTTCATCTTAACTAATCAGTGTGGCAACAGACACGTTGACATCCGAAAGTGACAGGTGTCTGAATTGCAATGAGGTGTCTCTACAACCGCCTACGTGGGGGCAGGAAAAGACAAAGGTGTGGAGGCATGTTTGTAAAACAAATTCTGCCACGGCGAGGTTGGTTGAATGGAAAAGGAAAAGAAAGAGACAAGAAAGCGGGGCGCAGGAGATTCTGGTGGTGTCCAACACCTGCCCCCCACCCCCAAATTCAGCCAGGGCATCGGACTTCCTTAGTTTGGGTGCCCAGTCGGCAGAGGCAAGACCGTCCTTGCTTTCTCGAGAAGGGTCTCGGGGTCAAGTGTGAATCTTCTTCCCTCACACAACAGCTTCCCCAGGCTTTTAAAAACCCTGCAAGCCAGCTCTCCCCAAGAGCTGGGAGCTGTTCAGCATTCCGATGAGCGTGGTGGGTGAGGAGTCTGAATCTGGCCCTAACCAGGGTGCTGGGAATAAAGGAGCCAGGATGAGAAGGCCCGAGGACATCCACCCGCAGAGGGACAGGCCCATCGTCACAAGAACAGGTGACGGTCTTAGTTGTTCTAGCAAGGGAACGGAAGAAAGGGAATGTGTCTTCCCTTTCCGGCTCCCCTAGTCCTGCGCTGTCTGACCTCAGGCAAGGCAATTTAATCATCATCCGAATGCTTTTGACTTCATAGGGCCTTTCATCCACGGATCTCAAAGCACTTCACAAATAGCAATTCATTAACCTTCACAACCCACCCTGGGGGACAAAGGGTGGGCATGTTTCCCCTGTGGTGGAAACGCGCAGCTGGAGGCATGCGGAAAAGCGGTTCTTCCTTCAAGGTCACTTGAAAGTTGACCAGGAAACTCAGGAGTGAGCTCTGGAGCAGCTGGCAGCAAGGCGGGGTGCTGCTGATTGCTGGGGCCTCAGTTTACCCTCCTTTGTGCTGTTGCGGCTGGATCCCCACCCTGAGTCTCCTCCCGTAGAGCAAAAGAGTCAAGTTCAGAAAGGGCAAGAACAACCTTGCTCTCTGCCCGCTGTGCGCTAACTGCTCTCACACACACTCCACCTCATCCCCTTCCGATGGGAAGCCAGTGAGGTTCCATCGACCCCATCTTACAGGGGAGGAAATTGAGGCTAAAGGCTGTAAAGAATTTGCTCAAGGGGGCTCCTGCGCAGCTCAATCGGTTAAGTGTGCGACTTCCGCTCGAGTCATGAGCTCACGGTTCGTGGGTTTGAGTCCCGCCTCGGGCTCCGCGCTGACCGTGTGGAGCCTGCCTGGGAATCTCTCTCTCTCCCTCTCTCTCGGCCCTCCCCGACTCAATGCTTTCTCTCTCTCTCTCTCAAAAATAAATAAACTTAAAAAAAAAAAAAAAAGAATTTACTCAAGGTCACTTGACTCTTAAGGAGTGGAGCTGAAAATCAATTTGTAATAATAATAATAATTCATGTATATTCCCAGGCACTGCCCCAAGGCCACCCCTGAGAACCCTGTTTTCGTTCACGAGGACTTTCTGGGTTGATGACCAAGGCATCTCTTGGGCTGATGAGCCGTAACAGGAAACATGGAGGCAGGGACAGCAGAAATTCTGGCTCGGTTCACAGAGCCAGAGAAGAGAGTCGCTCTGGAAAGGGAGGGTGAGGCGGGATGGGTTAGAAGGAGGGCTTGGGGGATGAGTTTGGGGTGGAGAGAGACGGGGGAGCAGCGACTGTGCACGCGCGGGCCATATCACAGAGACACGGGGGAAAGAAGAATGTCAGCAAGTGTGGCTTTGGATTACGAGGCGGTTTCTTTTTTTTTTTTTTAATTTTTTTTAACGTTTTATTTATTTTTGAGACAGAGAGAGACAGAGCATGAACGGGGGAGGGGCAGAGAGAGAGGGAGACACAGAATCCCAAGCAGGCCAGAGCCCAGACGCGGGGCTCGAACTCACGGACTGCGAGATCGTGACCTGAGCTGAAGTCGGACGCTTAACCGACTGAGCCACCCAGGCGCCCCGAGGCGGTTTCTTAAGGGGAGGCCGTGTGGGTTTGAACAGCTCCTGAGTTGCCTTCGGAGGCGGACTGACGCCCGCCTCCGTGCACTGCCCGGCAGAGCCGGGCCGGGGCTGCTTGGTGTCCCGAGGACGGCAAGTCTCTACTCTTTTCACGCCACACGCCCCCCTCGGCCGACCTGGACGCGTCCCGCTTCGGTGGTCCCGGGCGTGCGGAAAGGGCGTCGTTCACCTGCAACTGCTTTGTGACTGAGCGTTCCTCTCCGTGACGAACCTTGGTGGCGTTTGGCAGGACGAGCAGCGCGGGTGGCCCTGCCATTCGGGCACCCACGTGCCAGGAAACAGCAGGTACTCACAGGTCGTGCCAAGGCCTTAACACGCAGCTACCACACGTCGGTGCCTTAACGTAGCGAAAGAGGATTTCTCACTCGCGGGATGTCCCGTCGTGTTGCCCCCGCTCAGCATTTCTCCTGGGCAGGTCACCCCTCCAAGCCAGGAATTTCGGGGACCTGGCTTCCACAGGCCTGTCATTCCCCACCAGCCTCTGGGGCCTGGGAGGCCTGCACATTCAGTTGAGAGAATGGCAGAATGATGGGGTGTGGAGAAGGGCACGAAAGCCAGGAGCCAGGCAAGGACGTGTGTAAATATCACCCTGCCACCTGACCACCGGGGAGGCTGGGATGCCTTGTCTAGCTGTGTGTCCCAAAGGAACAGGAAGTGTGGTTCAGTAGCATAAAGCAGTGTCTCCCATGCGGGGCCGTCCACAACAACCACTGGTCCTCCCGTGTCAGCCAAACGTGGGACTTTGCTAGTGTTGCCCCTACAGGCGACCGGACATCAAGTCTGCAGGTGCCTTGTGACTCCCTATCCCCCCCCCACACACACACACAACGGATTTAGGAGCAACCTAGAATCCTCCAGAGGGGAACAGAGCTCTTTGGGGTGCTTTTGAAAAGGCTGTATGGACCTAGACAATTGGGAGGCATCTGACATTTTCTGGCTGGAGGGAGGACACATCCAGTTTAATGACTGCCCTTGAACTGACATTGACCAAAGCACCTGTCTCTTTATTCCGTAAAACGCAAAACGGCACAGGCGATGTGCGAACCCTAGACGGAAAGGGATTCCTCACCAACACACAACAAGATGAACGTTACATCTCCTCGCATTTCTATCCCCAATGTCCATCCAGCCAAGGCTGACTTTGCCTTCTTGGAATATCCAGTCAGTCTTGAGAGTGATTTGTCCGTCATTTTCAGGATTAACGGCCCCGGTTTTCTCTTCCTCTGCACTCATGGCCTCAGCAGTAACGCTGGTGGGAAACCCCACTCCTGTTTCCCTGGGGAAACCATGTTTTCCGGCTCACTATGACAATCCCCAAATATGTAGCTTTATTTTGGAACACAACAGAACACGCTCCTCATGGACCTGCTTCTAGCAACGTCTGTTTCTTTTCATTTCCCCTGAAAATACCAAACCCTGGTTGTAACAGAGGACCAAGGCTGAAATACTGCAAAGCAGTGCCTCACTTGTCCTTTCTCCCAGGTTCTTTTCTCTGCTGCCTTCCTTCTATTCTCCCTCTCTTTCCATTTGTAGAGACAAAAGAGAAAACTCTATAACCATTGGCCTCCGCCCAGGAACCTCGAAGAAAATGAAGCAAGACAAACAACAGAGAAACGTGAACAGCAAAAGAGTGGACTCAGATGCATTAAATGGCTTAACAGTCTTATGCTACAGCCCCAGCAGGTGAGTGTGTTGACTTCTTTTCCTCTTCTCCTTAAACGTCCAGCTCTTGGTCCAAATTCTTAGAATGAAATGAAGAGTTGACAGAAGAGCCCTAAAACCCCTCTATGGAAATGACTTGCCTATCAGTATATATCCCGAATCTTTAGGGCTCAATTCGGCAGCACCTATACTATCCTGAATCTTTAAAGAAGTCCTTTGATTCGGCTCAATAGTTTTGCTTCTAAAACTCCACCCGAAGTTAATGACTTAGTTTGGAGTCTCCCAGAAGCAGAGCCTGAGACAAGGATTTGGTGCAGGTGAGCAGTTTCTTTGGGAGGTGACTCCAGGAAGCGTGATGAGGGAGCGGGTGAATGTGGGAAACAGGAATGAGAGAAGAGCCGATACGATAGATAACACCCATGAGTCAGACAAGGTAGGTAGCTGGAGCTCAATCTGGTGAGGACCGTCTGACGTCTGACAGTGTGGAGAACGCACCCTGTCAGTTGTGTCATTTTTCATCCTGCAGAGCAGGGAAGCTGGAATTCCCATCCTCAATTGGTTGAGGTTTGCTCAGAGACAGTAGTGCCGGCCCATGCCTGTAGTCTGAGGCCGTTTCCATGGCCAGGGAACAAGTCCAGGCAGGTGGCATAGGGAACCAAGAGACCATCCAGAGACAGTCTTCAGGCACCCCTGGGAAAGGCCTAGGGGTGGATGGATGTTGACAGTATCTGCTATAGATAATAATCCAAAAAAAAAAAAAAGAGCCTAACAGAATGTCAGCACTACCTGTAACAGTGAAAAATTGGAAGCAATTTTAATGTCCACATTAGAGGGAGGCTTACACGTGTTCTGGTATAGCTACTCAATGAAATATTGCCCGTTGTAATTTTTTTCAATACCATTACTGTTGCCGGGCTCTGTGCTAGCTCCCAGAATGACTACGATAGAAAAGACAGACCCAGTCCTTGCCCTCCAAGAGTGTATGGTCTCATTTGCTTTTGCAGGATTAAACACACACACACACACACACACACACACACAACACATAGGCATATGCCTAGATTGTACTATAATACCCCAGAATCAGGACTGTGTATATTTCATCATCTTAATTCCATTTTCAAAAATGCATAGAAAAAGGACGGGAGGGAAGTATGCCAAATTGCTAATAGTGATTCTCTTGGGAAAACGGGAGTTTCTTTGCTTCTTACGTTTCTATTTTCACCAAATTGTCTATGATAAGAATGTATAAGGGAGAAAATGATAAGCTTTACTTGAAAATAAGAGACAACGGCGTCACCTGCCAAGCAGAGGGGCACTCAAAACTGGCCCTTCTCACCATCTCCCCGTGCTGAACTTTTTTCTGCGTCTCACATTTCTGGTTCCCTGCTGAATCTGCAGCCAGCATCTAATGCGAACTAATTTGGGGCACTTCTCAGGCATTGCTGGGGCTTGGAGGGGGCAAGCATGTCCTGATTAAATGTGAAGTTCTTAGGGCACCGCAGAGAGGACAAGAAATTTCTATGCTGTTTATTTTTCTTACGTTAATTCACAGAAATATGAAGCCCACGGTCATGTTGCCCAGCCTGGTTTCTCTGTGGGCTGATAAGCTCTGATACTGTCTTGATATCAGACAGCACACTGGTAGTTAGCCAGGGACCTCCTGTCTGCAAATTTCCTACTTCTGTTGGCAAGTTACCAGCCCACCAGGGGGCGGGGACCTCCACGTTGGGAATTTTCTTGCCAGTTCTGTCTCTAGTAGATTCTTGAAGCTTGGGGATGAAAGACGTTACCTAAATACAAAGTATTCTTGTCAAATGCTTTGAAAATGTACACAACCTAGGCTTAAAGGAGCAGAAATATGACCGTATTCAATGCCATTTCATCTGCCAGGAGACTTATACTTGGCAAAGTTCATCCTGAAATGTTTTCATGCAGTTTGAGAGTTAAATATCTTTAAAATCCTTTTCCTAGATTCCTCCAAACACCTCAATTCTAAGTGATTTCTGGTAGATGGAAACATTTGAGTCCTCTAAGACTTTTGTTAATTCACTATTTGGCTAGGGTCCAGGCTGCGCCGTTGCACAAGGCCAGGGAACCCACCCCCCTCGCTCGCCTAGCTGTCCCCTGGAGTTTTGCAACATAGTGTCTGTATGTGGACCCAAAGTTGGTTTTCAAAACAATTCTTCATGATGTTCCTGAATTTCTGATAGGGCTTTGGGATGCTTCATTCTGATAAACATGCTCAAAGTGGGCGTCCTATATACAGTTTGGGATCATGAGAATCAACTCTTCCCAAAGTGTATTATTCATGACTAGTTCCTCAGGATATCAACAGGTATTTTGCAAAAGACAAGCTCCATGCTTTAAATTAAAATGAATTTAAGAAAAGGGGCACCTGGCTGGCTCGGTCGGTGGAGCGTGTGATTCGTGATCTCAGGGTTGTGAGTTCAAGCCCCCGCTGGGTGTAGAGATTACTTAAAAATAAAAATATGTTGGGGCGCCTGGGTGGCTCGGTCGGTTGGGCGTCCGACTTCGGCTCAGGTCATGCTCTCACGGTCTGTGAGTTCGAGCCCCGCGTCGGGCTCCGTGCTGATCGTTCAGAGCCTGGAGCCTGTTTCCGATTCTGTGTCTCCCTCTCTCTCTGCCCCTCCCCTGTTCATGCTCTGTCTCTCGCTGTCTCAAAAATAAATAAACGTTAAAAAAATAAATAAATACAAAATAAAAAAATTAAAATATGTTAAAAAAAATTAATTCAGGAATGGCCGTTTAAGAAAACGGCGTCAGAGTTGCCCGGAGAACCTGTTAAAACGTGATTCCTGAGCCTGTCCTGAGAGGTTCTGACTCGGTAGGCCAAGGTGGGGCCCGAGACCATGCATTTCTGGGTTCCTAGGTGATGCCGTGGCTGCTCGTGCAGGGACCGTATTTTGCGAGCTACTGGTTTAGAGATATTGATTGAGCGATTCCCCGGGAATCCACCACAACCTGGAGGAACAGGAGGGGTTTTCTAGTATAGCTAGTCCTTTGAGATATGAAGGTCCCACTTCCCCCACGAAACGCATGATAGTGAAGAGATACTTGGTTTGAAAGACCAGGGTTGGATGTCTAAAGGTGCAGATGAGATCTCTCTGGAAACGCACCTGAATGCAGTCACAGAAGCTGCCGTGCGAGGTAGGAGCTCATCGGGGACAGGGCTGAGGAGCGGTGGCTTTGGTGTCAGACAAGCTGGCGTCAAAGCCCGGGCAAAATAATCTCTTCTGAGCCTCAGCTTCCTCATCTGTCAGATGAGCATCGTGGTCCTTGCCTGCCGGAGTTTTGGGAAGCGCAAACCAGACAGCAGGTGTAAAACACTTTGCACCACTACACGGCAGGCAGTAAAAACATAGGAAGAGAACCTGCTAACTGGGAATAAGATGAGGATCGGAATCGGGAGGCGGGCCATCAAGACCACACAATAAGTCTGATTTCCTGAGCCGCGGGTCCACGTTCCCTTAAAATACTTTCGTCTGGGATCAGTTTCTTGGCAGAGCTGGGATTGGGACCGAGAAGCCCCTCAGGGTGAGAACTGTGGACACCAGGAGCGGGATAACCATCTCAGAAACCTCTGGGCCTCAGGCTGCTCCCAAAGCCTCTCAGTGCCCACCGCGACCCGCAGCGGATGCTCATTACATATCTGTTGATGCGTCAATGCATTTGATAGAGGAATGCGACCCACTCGGCCCCAGGAACCAGTGAACAACGCACCAAGAGTTCGCTTCAGGTGCTCAAGCTTTCTCTTCTCAGAACAAGCCAACACAAAAAAACAAAACAAAACAAAAAATAAAATCAGACAAGCCTTTGGTTCTGAAAGACACTGAGCAAATACACTTGAGCTATTATCTCAAGAAAAATCAATGACGTTGCCACCCACCAGCGTATGAGCCTTCGGCGTTGACTTGGAAACGCTCAAGTCCGCCCGGCCCCCAGCTCCCCTGAGTCCACAGGCCGAGCACACAGGCTCCAGCCCTCCCTGCCGGCCAGTCCAGTGTGAAATCGTTTCCTTCCTGGAGCGCGGAACCAGGGCTGCAGGTATTAACGTGCCCGCGGAGCCCTCTGCCTTTTGGCTAACTTAGCGAGGGCACAGAGAAAAGAGGAAATCAGGCAGCTGTAGGGCTCGGGGTTTGGGAGAGTGGGGTTTTGGAACATCGAGGGGGGGATTAACCACAGCCGGGAGAATGGCCAAGAGCTAAGAAGATACTCCGCTGAGCAGCAGACTCACCGGGGGACCTTTTATTGAAAGTATTATCATGATCCTCATTAACAGGATTCTTTAATGACAGATTCCTAGGTCCCACCCTAGAGGAGACTCGGAACCTCCCTCGCATCATCCTCTTTTGGAGATTTCCGTGATGGAAGAAAGTGCAGGAATCGGTTCTGTTTCGGTCCCGGAGATGCCATCTTTCCGAGCTACGTCCAACCTTTTGCAGCCCACCCAGGGGTCTCAGGCTCAAGAGAACTCCTCTCCAAGTGCTCTCCTTGGAGGACCAAGCTGACGACACTGACGAGGAGGGATGTGCTTTTAAGAACGTGCAATATGGAAAGGAAGAGCTGGAAAGGTCTCAAAGACTCTTCTCACGGCGACAGCTGCGTGTCTCTAAGGACATCTTAGAGAGCATTCATCTTCAAAAATGATCACAAAGAGTGACTAATGCAGGGGAGAAGTATGCCATGATGTCTGTTTAGAAGAATGTCAAGATGCCTCCTTTCAGCACTTCGGCTCTCAGGAAGAAAAAGTTGATGAAGACAATCCTTTCAGTATCTTGCTAAGAAATGAGGGGCCAGATCTCCAAGCTGAGAAGCTGTGAAGCCGTCTCCCAGCTGCTCTCGCCGGCCCTCCCTGCTGCACAGGGGAGTGGCCGTCATTACGGAGGGGCCTGTGACAAGTCCTTTGCACGCACTAGGCTCACTTCATTCTCGTAACGGTCCTATGAAATGGGACTGTATTTGTATTTTTGCAAAGACGGTATTATTAGAACAGAGCCACTGCCATCCACATCCGTATCATCTGTGACTGCTTTTACTCCACAACAGCAGAGTGGGGCGGTTGTGACGAAAACCCTACGCGCTGTATCACAGAGATCTGCACACCCACGTTCCCTGCAGCGTTAGTCACAATAGCCAAGATACGGAAACAACCCAAGTGCCCGTCATCAGATACATGGATAAAGAAAATGGGGTAGATATACACACACAATGGATTATTATTTAGGCATGAGATAGAGAAGGAAAACTTGACGTTCAGAGCAGCACGTATGGACCTTGAGGACATTATGCGCAGTGAGACAAATCAGACAAAAAAAAAAAAAAAAAAAAAAAGACAAATACTGTATGATATTACTTTTGTGTGAAATCTACGAGAGCCAAAGCCATGAAAATGAACAGTGAAGTGGTGATTCCCAGAGGCTTGGTGGGGGGAGACTAGGGGAAACGCTTAAGGGTACGAACTTGCAGCCGGTGGACAAATAACCCTGGAGATCTGACGCACAGCATAGGGAATATAGACAACAATGTCCTATTGTAATAACCAGGTTTGCTGAGAGACCAGATCTTAATTATTCCTGCCACAAACATGAAAGGATAATTATGTGAAGTGATAGACTGTGATGAAAGCCTATTATAATATATAAACACATCACCTCCGCACGATCAACATACTCTACACTTGAAGCTCACACAATGTTATCTGACAAACGTAACGCAATTCAAAAAAGAAAAGAAATTAGGCCATAAATAAGAAGGAAATCCTACCAGTTGTGACAACATGGATAGACCTTGAGGGCATTAGGCTAAACGAAGCAAGCTCACCGAGAAAGACGAAGACTGTATGATTTCACCAAGGTGTGGACTCTGAAGAGGCTGAACTCAGAAGCAGAGGGTAGAATGGTATTTGCCAGGGGCCAAGGATTAGGGCAAGTGGGGAACTGCTAGTTAAGGGTACAAGCTTCCAGTTATAAGATGAATATATTCTGTGACTATTAGGGAAAGCGCGGTGACTATAGTTAACGACACTGTGTTAAATACTTTAAAGTTTCAACGAGAGGAGGTTGGAAATGTTATTAAAACCAAAAACTCATAATAACAAAACCAAACAAAACCCTCTGCTCTGCCAAGTCTAAACTATGTGACCCTTGACAGAAAGAGTGTGTTGATCCCTAGAACTGTAGGACCCCCATGGGTCCCACTTTACAGATGGGGAAACAGAGGCACAGAATGGCTGTGTGTGACTTGAGATCATTTCGGTTTTGAACGACAGGGTCAGAGATGCCTTTGGCTCCCAGAGATAACTAGTCCTGCGTTTCTCCTACCCTTTACTGTAGGGATACACAGACTAGGAAAGAGCCAGAGAAGGGCCAGATAGCTCCAAGCACAAGGGCAGCTGCTCTTGGCTGAACGACACCCCCCATGGGGCTTATCTCTAGTCCTATCTCTGAGGACAGGCCCCTTTGCCCTTACCGATGGCTTTCCATCCAGCCTTAGCTTGATCTGCCTGTCGATACTGCTTACCACTTACTTCTGTCTGGTTGGCTTTGGCTCAGACTTAAACCCTGTGGGTGACGGGCCACAACTGGGGTCGGCAGCCCTGAGGAGTGTCTAAACTCAGGCTCCACATCTTGGGCAGTACATCCTAAGTTTCCATGCATATCCTGAGACCAAACCAACCCCAAGATCAGTAAAACTGATGGAAGGGACTGCTGAGTAAAAACCACCAAAATTTCCAAGAATACAGGAATAATTATATAAATTATGATGAGTCCACGCAGTGGAGCACTACACAGCCACTTAAAATGAGATTAACAAAGATTTTTAAGTAATGTGATAGAGGGGCGCCTGGGTGGCTCAGTCGGTTAAGTGGCCGGCCGACTTCGGCTCAGGTCATGATCTCGAGGTCCGTGGGTTCGAGCCCCGCGTCGGGCTCCGTGCTGACAGCTCGGAGCCGAGAGCCTGCTTCTGTTTCTGCGTCTCCCTCTCTCTCTGCCCCTCCCCCATTCACGCTCTGTCTCTCTCTCTGCCTTTCAAAAATGAATAAATGTTTTAAAAAATGTAAATAATGTGATAGAGCAGAAGCAGGGCCAGCTTCATGGGTGTGGTTCCTGCACAATTAAACACGGTCCTGTCTTTGGTGCCCACACTGGGTTTAATCTCTATAGCTACTATCCAGAAATTCTTAATAATTTTTGAACAAGGGGACTCAACACCTTCATTTTGCACTGAGCCCAGAAATTATGTAGCTGGTCCTGAGCAAAGATACCTTCCAGAATTCATTCTCTCCTGTCTTTTAGTAATAGAATTACCCCCTACCCCCAAATCTCCCATACTCTCACCCTGACTAAGGTTTCCATGTGAGGATTCCTTTCTAGTATTTCTTGGGAAGTTTTTATGTTTTTCCAAATCCTGAAAGAAAAACTAGTGAAGAAACTGGGACCGTGAAAAAGAGTAATGTAATTTTCCTGCAAGAATCAAAGCTTAATAGGGGCACCCGGCTGGCTCAGTCGGTTAAGCGTCCGACTTGGGCTCAGGTCATGATCTCGCGGTTTGTGAGTTCGAGCCCCACGTTGGGCTCTGTGCTGACAGCTCAGAGCCTGGAGCCTGCTTCGGATTCTGTGTCTCCCTCTCTCTCTGCCCCTCCCCCGCTTGTGCTCTGTCTCTTTCTCTCAAAAAATGAATAAATGTAAAAAAAAATTTTTTTTAAAGAATCAAAGCTTAATAATTAATACAGAGACATTACTGGTTTGAATCCATCAATGTCAACTGAAAAGCAAGAGCGGGAAACATGGGCAGGTTAAGATTGACATTTTCAGGAACCAGGATGGGAGCACATGGGAAGTGGAGTGGTCATGATCTACTCAGCCAGTCTTTTTTTTTTTTTTTAATGTTTATTTATTTATTTTTTTTTATATGAAATTTATTGACAAATTGGTTTCCATACAACACCCAGTGCTCATCCCAAAAGGTGCCCTCCTCAATACCCATCACCCACCCTCCCCTCCCTCCCACCCCCCATCAACCCTCAGTTTGTTCTCAGTTTTTAACAGTCTCTTATGCTTTGGCTCTCTCCCACTCTAACCTCTTTTTTTAATGTTTATTTATTTTTGAGAGAGAGAGAGAGAGTATGAGCAGGGGAAGGGAAGAGAGATAGAGACACAGAATCCAAAGCAGGCTCCAGGCACTGAACTGTCAGCACAGAGCCCGACGTGGGGCTTGAACCCACAAACTGTGAGATCATGACCTGAGCTAAAGTCAGACACTTAACTGACTGAACTACCCAGGTACCCCTACTCAGTCGGTCTTGTTTGTAGCTCTTAGCTTGTTGCAAGTATGTGTTCGTAGGGGTGCCTGGGTGGCTCAGTTGGTTGAGCGTCCGACTTCAGCTCAGGTCATGATCTCACAGTCTATGAGTTCAAGCCCCGCATCAGGTTCTGTGCCGACAGCTCAGAGCCTGGAGCTTGCTTCAGTTTCTGTGTCTCCCTCTCTTTCTTCCCCTCCTGCACTTGCTCTCTCTCTCTTTCGAAAATAAATAAACATTTAAAAAAATTAGACAAACAAAAACCAACTATGTGTTCATGACCCTGACTGCTTTGAATGGAAAGTCATTCTTGCAAATAAAACAAATATCATTACATTTATATGTGTGTGTACTTTGTATATACCCTGTAAATGATCGTCTCAGAAATAACAAGTTTGGGGAGCAAAGTAAGTCCTTAAATTGGCGATTTTGACATGTAATTCTGTATAGCGCTTTAACTTTGCTAGATCTAAATGTTACATTATCTGAATATTACCTGATACTGTTCACTGGTATTTTCTAATATTTGATTATTTACTACAAGCTGTCATTGTTGTAAATTCACTAAACTTAGTACATCTTATTTATTGAACCAATATTGTTAGATATCCATAGAATGAGAAAAGAGTATGAAAAGTGTGGGAATTCTTTTAAGACTAATTTAGGAAGTTCCAAGAATTCCCAGGAATTCCGACTTCTCATTTATAAACACCGAAGATTAATATCCATTGGGAAGCACTAACGTGCCATGATTGTCCAGCTGGAGACTACAATTTCCAGCCTCCCTTGCAGCTAGCTACAGCCATGTTCTAGGTTTTGGCCAATAAGATGTAAGCTCACATGAAGCCTGAACCTTCTGGATTAGGTTTCTATGAGGAAGCTGTCTGTCCTTCCCTCTCCCTTTCCCTCTGCTCTCTGGCTTAGAAGTGATGAAAACCAGAAGAGCCACTTGGGGTCAAGATAAGGAGAACACGTATTAGAGAGAGTGTTCCCCCAGCCTGTTCCCTGGATTGCCTGGTGGATCAGAGCTGTCCACCTGCCCTAGCTTATCTTTAGACCATTACATGAGAGATAAATAAATTCTATTTTATTTTAGCCTCTGTATTTTGGGGTCTCTTTATTACAGCAGCTCAACCTATATGAACACATGTAGGAACATGTTTATGCTCTCATGTTACTTGAGAAAGCATTGTACACAATTACATGTCCCATTCAATTGCATGACATCGTATATTACATTATGCACAGTTATGCATATGTGCAACCTAATCTCAATCACTAAAAACATACAGGGACGCCTGGGTGGCTCAGTCGGTTAAGTGTCTGACTTTGGCTCAGGTCATGATCTCACAGTTTGTGGGTTCGAGCCCTGCATTGCGCTCTGTGCTGACAGCTCAGAACCCAGAGGCTGCTTCTGATTCTGTGTCTCCCTCTCTCTCTCTGCACCTCCCCTGCTCACACTCTGTCTCTCCCTTTCTCTCTCTCTCAAACATAAACAAACATTTTTTAAAGAATTAAAAAAAAAAAAAAAAAACAACTTAAAACATACAAAGAAAACGTCCAGGAGAAAACGTGTCAAAAGCCTGGCAACAAAGGGGATTGGAGAAGCCAAGTCTCAATTTATTGAGCACTATTTATGTCCTGGGGAAAAAAGCGAATAGAGAGCAAGAAAGACTTATTCCCTGTTTTATGGAGTTGGCAGTGAAACTAGAAAGGAAGATGTTTGTAAGTAATTACCAGTATGAACGATATGAAGAATTTATTTCCTCTTTTCGATGAGCCCTTTTTCAAATATTGGCATATGGGTGAGATGTGGGATTTTGGATAATCTCAAGCTCCTTCAAGGACTGGCAATTTCTACCATGCCTCCAAGACGCGGACGGTTTCACTACGAGGTGGTCCATCCCTTCAGCGATCCTCCAAGGCTAACAATGGGCAGAACTCCAAAAGCTTCCATTCCACATTCTTGCCTCCCTCCTCAAAAACCTTAATCTGGTTTCCCAAGCCCCGGGCTAAAAAAAACTGGAAAACATCCAGTCCCATTATGCTCTCTGTATCAAGGGAGCCCTTACCTGAGAACACATGGTTGGCCGTTGGGTTGCCATCTTGGGAAAACCAAGAGCTTCTATTTGGCTTTCATCTGGGGGGAAAGCTAAGAAAGCTGAACAAACACACGAGTGGAAAGTTGGCACTCGTCTTATACAGTAGCTTTAATTTTTGTAGCCTTAAAAAAAGTGAGAAACTCTAGTATTCTGTTTAGCAGAAGTCATTAAATATCCTGTAAGAGCCTGTACAAGTCAGTGAGAGGCAGTAAGCTTGCTATTAAGTGATAGTTGGTATTTACTAAAGACTTTATCTGCCTATCTGTCCATCTACCTCCCTGGCTAACATGCCCAGCTCTGTCAGCCACTGCAGGGCATTTCTGTCCACATACCTGTCAGATTCCATTTTTCACCAGAACCTTCGTTAGGAAATAGAGCCTGAGCAGTCTTAGAGGCACTTTACACAGCTGAAAATAATGAAGGAGAAGTCAATGCAATTAACTAAGCCCTTAACAGTAGGATTTGAATCGTGAAGGAACTAATTATGTGCCCCAGGCACCCACATATTGTATTTGCCACATCATCAGGCAGCCGTAAAGAATGTCTCGAAGCTGTGCATCTCACAGGACAGGAGGGAGACCGGAGTTACCTTGGTGAATTCCTTTCTTGCTTGCTCTCCATAAAGAAGGCTGACTCTCTCAAGGCCGAGTCCGCAGTCATCATCTACCCGCTATCCGCTCTTCCCTTCTTCTTTACTAACAGAAGCAATATTTTACTCAGATTGACAACGTGCCCAGATAAAAAAAAAGAACATATTTCCTGGTCTCCTTTGCCATTGTAAGCGGCCAACGAAATGTCAGTGTCAACTGAGGCTTCTGAGAAGGCTGCTTTTCTCTCCTTCCTCCTTCTTCAGCCTGAAACATGGACGGGATAAATGGAGTTCCGGCAGCCATGTTGGTACCATGAGGCCATCTTACGAGTGGAATTCATGAACTTAAGATGGAAGAACAGAAAGATTGAAGGATGCTGAGTCCCTGGTGGCTGTAAAGCTGCCATACTGCCATGGGACTATCAACCTCTACACGTCACGTCACATGAAAGAAAAATAAACCTCGAATTTTCATCACAACTGTTAATTCAAGTGTCAGCAAGTCTAATTTTGACAGATACACCTTACAGTCACTTTCTACCTTTTCCACAAATATTTCCAAGAGCCCTAGAAAAATTCAATCGTTGATTGAAGCAGTCACTCATCAACAGACATTTGCTTAATGCCCAACTTTTGGGTCCACACTGGGCAATGGAAGGGTGAGTAGGCAGGCTCTCTGCCCCGTCACACACTTTCCCATTTCCCCGTTGGAATGAGTTGCTCTGTTCCACTGAGCTTTGAATCTCTGCTAGAGCTGCCTTGCAACAGAGGAATTATTTAAGCTGCTAGAAGGCAGAGAATCTCCCTTGTTCTTCTTAATATCACCCACAGTCCCAATGCCTCTGCCTCAGGTGCTCAAGGTCTCTGGGCAGGGGCACGTGAAAGCTGAGTTTTCAGCCCAGACCAGCCTGTTGAAGCATCTGCCCATATCTGAAAATCATCACATGAAGAGTTACCCACTTTGGACTCTAGGTTCACTGATGATCCTTGGTCTCTTTTCTAGCCACGTGCTTCGAAGCTCAGGCTCCCATCCCATCCTCAACACTGTCTTCAGATACGACACAGAGGAAGATGGAACTTTCTCCCAGTTTCGACTCTGTCTCTCCCTTCTGTCCTTGCTTCAGGCATCGCCTCATCGGGACAACTGGGCACCCCTAGACAACGAGCACACTTTGCATCCTCCAGAACATATGCCGGGTGAGGAAACCATGGAATCTGCCAGGAAGTGGCCCATTCTGTCAATTTTTCCAGAGTGGGATAATCTCTGAAGATTAAGGTTTTCACCAGAGAGGGGCCTCCCGCGGTACATCCCTGGGGGTCATTTTTAGCAAAGGAATTGTGGGCCAAATACACCATTCGTCTCTCTCCAGCCTTCTTGGCCTCACCCAAGTGTCAGCTCCCAAGCCACTCATGACTGAGGCCGGCCACCTGGCAGATCCTTTACTCTGGCCAGCTGGTGAGGGGGGCATCAGTCTTGCTGTCCAGGCCCACGTTATGCTGGAGAGCAGCACGGTTTGAGCACCAGCTCTGTCCCTCTGCATCTCTGGGCCTCTGGGCACATTACTTAACCACGGTTTTCTTGCCTGCAAAATGGGGATAACATATGGACCTTACTGAGTTATTATAAGGATTAAAGGAATAAGCGTGTACTAACCCTCAGCCCTGTTTTTAGACCATCGTGAGCCCTCAGTGAATGTTAACTGTCACTGTCAGTATTATTAACACCTGGCCTCACCTGTTGTTTTAACTCTTTTGTCACTTGGTGGACAATTAAGCACGTTTAAGGCTCTGATGTTGATAAAGAATCCCAGTTAAATGTGGGGTGGGAGGTAGTCTTTCTTTTTTCTTTTTAAACACATTTTTATTGATTTATTTTGCAAGAGAGAGAGAGAGCGTGCACAAGTGGAGGAGGGGCAGAGAGAGAGAGAGAGAGGGAGAGAGAGAGAGAACCCCAAGCAGCCTCTATCAGCATAGAGCCCATAGAGCTATCAGCATAGAGCCCAACCCAGGGCTCCCTCTCACCGACCGTGAGATCATGACCTGAGCCAAAATCAATCGTCGGACGCTTAACCCCCTGAGCCACCTTTTTTAAAGGTGTTTAAAAGGTGTTCCACCTTTTTAAAAATGCTTATTTATTTACGGATGAAAAGTGACTTTACTTATTTTTCTCATCTCTCTACTTTATTTCCCCTCCTTTTTTTTTTTATTTTTTTTATTTTTTTTTCAACGTTTATTTATTTTTGGGACAGAGAGAGACAGAGCATGAATGGGGGAGGGGCAGAGAGAGAGGGAGACACAGAAATCAGAAACAGGCTCCAGGCTCTGAGCCATCAGCCCAGAGCCCGACGCGGGGCTCGAACCCACGGACCGCGAGATCGTGACCTGGCTGAAGTCGGACGCTTAACCGACTGCGCCACCCAGGCGCCCCTCCCCTCCTTCTTTCTGGTGATATTACTTGTCTTTTCAGTTGTAAGGAAACCACCAAATTCTACTCAAAGCCCTCCTTCTAACACCTTTGCACTGAAGCATCTTTATCGCTCACCATCTGATTGGGTCAACTTGCAGGGTTTTGTTTGTTGTTTTTTTTTTTTTTTTTTTTGGTGAAGTTTACAGCAGAGGGTCAAGTTACCTGCCCGTGTTCTTCCCAGGACTCTTCCCAGGACACTCCCACCCACGGCCACGTCTGAGGTGTGGTGAGACAGTCAGAAACATAAAGACACATGTGGGAATAAATGTGTAAATGTATTTAGGCTGTATTTGGGCAAACTGGGCTTTCACCACCATCTAAATTCAACAGAGATGACTGTGCAGACCAAACAGTGGTTAGCCATTGACAACAAAAACCATTTGCAGCCCAAATTAGACACAACAAATCTGGGAGAGAATTTTTAAGAATCCAAACCTTGCAACCCACCCCTCACCCCAGACTCCTTTCGGCCTCGGCAGCGAAGGGAAACGTGCAAGCCAAGAGCAGACTCCTTGGGGCTGTAGCAGGTGACAAACACATTTGCCAAAGCAGAGCATGTTTGGGGATGGGGATGAAAAGGTGGGGGTGTTTGTAAGTCAAGGCCCTCGGTCCTGCTTCTCCTGGACGGTCACCAGGAAAAGCTGTCAGAGCTCAGCGGGGGTGGGGTTATCCTCACGCTGATGTGACTGGCAACAAAGTAGGAAAACTCAGGGTTTCAGAGCAGGAGACTGGCCGAGGCTGAGGCTGCAAAAGCCAGACAAGAGCATCCATACGTGCAGTGGGTGGGTTTGGGGGACCTGGGTGGGCCAGAGAGGGCGGTCTGCGGCAGGACCCGAGAGCCTCCGCCACCCCTAGGGGGCGCGGTCTCCCGGCTCCTAGTCAGCAACGGAGGCCTGTGGCCCCATCTTCAGAGGTTTTAAAAATTGCTGTAAAAGCTCCTGATTTTCAAATGTTGGCAACTGCTGGAGCAGAGTGTACATCACTGTGTAGAGGCTGAGGCAAACTAACCATTCTGCTGGCTCCAGCGTTCCCGGGCAGCTTCTGAAATTCCAGGTGGGGGCTGACTTCGATCTTACCTCGGACGCTCGGGGGTGTCAGGGGTGGGTTCAGAGCCTGCGTGCATCCACGTTCACGCCTCTGCCCGAATCTTCCTGACGCTAAATTAATCTAGCCTAAGAACTCCTTTGCAGCTTTGAGAAAAGGGGAGCTCAAAAATCAAAGTGCAAACCCAGACAAAAACCTTCCAGGTAGAAGCCTCAAAGATTGAGCTTTACTTTTATTTTTTTGGGTATCGTGTCATGTCCCAGAATGGTTGGTCATGTTAAACTCACAGGTGTAATAATAGTCCCTGATGCTCAGTAGATGCTCCCAGGACAGCACAGGCTTGGGCAGGAAAGGAGAAACGGAGGGGGGACCAGTGACACACCCAAGACCACCCAGGAGGCTGAGGATGCCCAGTCCGAGGTCAAATTTAGGTCCACCCTCCCCCCACCACCAGCTTTTAGTCTGGGGCCTGTAATCCCAATCTGCCCCTGGAATTTGGAGCATCGAGACAATGGCTCCGTGGGGCTCCCCGGGCAGCAAGGTTTGCAAAGAAAAGCACCCTTCGTGCGTGCGTGCGTGCGTGCATGCGTGGGAGGGAAGCGTGAAGTCAGAGGACACCTTGTTGGTCCCCAGCAACAGATCACGGTGGCACCTCTGAGTTTTCACACTGACCAAGCAAGGGCTGTGAGTGGGAGCCCCAGTGCACCAGAGGACAGCATGCCTCGGAGTGAGGTCCGGCATCGAAAAACACACGCGGCACAAAAATCTCAAATTCCAGGCAAGTGCTGTAGCCACCCCCCCTCCGTCAGGGCTTCTAAAGGTTGGCGCTCTCGTCTCCCTCGCACAGCACAGCGTGGCTTCACCATCTCGGCAGATCTGGGCAAAGGGAAGAAGAGGAAGGCAAAAACAAACAAACAAACAAAAAATCCAAAAAAACAAAAGACAAAAGGCAAGGTAGAGCTCCCAAGCCTGAGATTAAGCCCTAAGGGGCTGGCTGATAATCACCCTGGTGGGAGCAGTTGTCGCCCCACACCCGCCTTTCTTCTCCTGCGGATACCAAAGTACCTCTCTCACCCACAAGCACACATGCGAACCTTTCACTTTGTTCCCTAGAGCTCAGACACTGGGGCTGCGTGGAAAGATCTGGGAACTTGCAGAGCATTGTGGGTACTGACATGCAAATGAGGAGCGCAACCAAGCATGTCCCACATTGCTTCAGAGGACCTGAATTTTTTATGGCTTGTATGTGCTTTTTGATGTTTTCATTGTCTCCAGCATAACTGATATGCATTCCGATTCTGACAACTAGAAGTTTCTGGGTTGTTGGTTTTTTTCTTTTTTGGTTTTTTTTTTTTTTTTTTTTTTTCCCCTGGAGCTGGTCTTCGCTACCTCAAAACAAAACAAAACAAAAACAAGGGGGGGGGGGGAAGAAACAAAACAAGACACAAAAAAATCTGGCGTAACAAACTGAGGTTACTTTAAGAAGTGAAATATTTTAAGCAATCCAACCACAGATGCAACCAGGAAAGGAAAACATGTTGATTCCCTTAAATTCCTTGGAGGAAAACAGCTCCAACTTTCCTACCTCACTTAAAGGGGCAACTTCCAAAAGTGGGGGGGGGGGGGGCAGTGTTGTGTTTTTTTTTTTTCATGGTGGTCAGTGGTGTAGAAGCCATTTCTATTATGAAATACACCCTCCCCATCTGTTAGCACTTGCTCTTAATTAAGTCGGGGAAGTTCATTTGGAAAAAGATCATTTGGAAAAAAATGAGGGACCTCCTCCCCTACATACACACACAGACGCACACTTCAAGCGTGTGCTTTTAAGGGAACCATTTTCATTTTACAGCCATTTGCCCTTAAAGGATCCAGAACGCCATCCACCCACGCCAAATACCTCAGATTCAGTGGTTTTTCTGGTTTGGCTGAAGGAAGAAATTGCCGGACAAATCACAAGAAAGTCATTTCTGAGAGAATCCTGCCGATTCCCCGCCACGCCCCCCCCCCCCCCCCCCCGCACTCAGGTGACTAAGATTGTCAGGTAACGGGCTGAGTCTGACAGGACCTGTCTGAACCTGGACGTGGGACCTTCCAAGCATTCCAGTTTCGTTCCAGCCTTAACCACACGAACAGAAAACGGGGCATATCCTGGGAGCGTGAACACGACGGCAATAGCCCCCAAATTCCTAACGAACCTTGCATTCTGCTTGCCGTCCTGTTCATCCAGGGACATGCAACGCAATGCTCCAGCCTCCATGTGCCTCCTTTGTCCAAATTCAGCATCATTCTTTTCTTTGAGCCCCACGCTGTGGTTCTGTCGGCCTTGGACAACTCCCCCCACCCCCAGTGCCCCCACTGCCCACCCTCCATCTCCTGGACGGGTGAGACCCAGCTGCCCTTTCACCGGGCCTTTTTAACGTCCTCCCACATCCCTTACCTTCCCTGAAATTCCCCCCGCCCCAGGCTCCAAGTGCCTCTAGGTTCCCAGGCCAGAGTTTCAGGGTGGCACCATCAGGCCCAGAACTGCTCCTCTGGTACCTTCTGTCTCCCTCCTCAGCTCCCAGCAGCTGCCCTGGCTCCCGGTCAGTGGTCCAAAGTATTTCTGAGTGAAAGAAGACCGCCCTCCCTTGTTTACCAAATAGCTTCAGACACTTGGCATCGAATTTCCACTACAGGCCTAAGAGGTAGGTATTAGCATTTTCACTTCACAGGCGATAAATCCGAGGCCCAGAGAGGGTACGTGACTTGCCCAAAGCCCCCAGCTGCCAAGTGTCCAAAGTTCGGAGACCTCCCAGTGGCACCCCCTTCCTCCAGAAGAGACACCTTTTAGTCCTTCTCCATTTTCAAACCACTCCCTCAGATAACATTTCTGGGACCTCCGCAGGGACCCCCGTCGGGCGGCAATTAATAATGACCCTGTTTTACAAACGCACGACTGAGTAGCATAAATCCCTGTATTCCTACTGTAGGTCTGCTCTCTCCTTTTTTTTTTTTTTTTTTTCCAGAACCTTCTTTGAAAGACCACAACAACTGCAGTGATTAAAAAGGAGCCTGATTCTCCCAGAGCGTAAGCTCCCGGGAGGGGGAGGAAGGTCAAGTGAGGAATTTGAAGAAGCCATGTTAACCTTTTCAATTACAAAATGCCTGCAGGGACTTGATTCACGAAACCAGGCTGAAGACCACAAGCATTTATGATCCTTCTAAATATACCCAATGAGCCTCCGGAAGTATCTCAGGTAGTCAGAACCCAGCTCTGTAAAACACATAAATACATTTTAAATAGCAGTAACTGTTTCCACCCTTCTATTTTTTTTTTTTTTTAAATGAGTGAATGCGCTCCAAATAGAAATGTTGGCGGTCACCCCTTTCGTACCACTATTTATATTGAACTTATCAGCATATAAATGGAAGCACGGGTAGGTTCACAGAGCAGGTCTTGGGTTATTTGCTTTCAACTTCAGAGCCAGACAGTCCTGAGTTCCTGGTGACAGTGAAAAGAGAGACACAAGTAAGCGTTCTCGCCTCCTCTGCGGCTTTCAGCTAGGGAGCCCTTCGGTATATCCAGTTTTCTCCCACCGGAGCATCTGAGAGGTCTCCCGTGGGGAAAGGAGGGAGATGTCAAATGGGCTCAGCTTTTCAGATAATGAAAGGGAAGAGGATTTGGGGAGAGAGGCTCTGTGCTGGTGGCTACAGTAGGGCTCTAGGAAAACACAACCAGAGCAAATCAGGGCGATCGCAAAAAGAAACAATATTCCTAACTTCAAGTAAGAGCTGTCCAAACTCCCCCCCCCCCCACCGCCCCCCCCCCCGCCCAACCCCTCCCCAGCACCGTCACGTGGTTTGGATTTCAGGCTCTTGAAGAAAACGTATTTCTTTTGACATTTAATAATGTCTGTTGACATGTAACATCCCTGCTAGGGCTTTTCATTTAGTTTTATTTTTTATTTTTTTTTTATTAAATGATGTAAGTTCTGTAACTGATACCGGTTGTCATCAAACATCATAAAGCCAATCATGCCTCAAGTGATCAATATTTATTCTCCCCGGCGGGGGAGAGGCTGTTTTCAGTTTGGGGCAGATGGGTTTAATTTTTCAGTGGGGATAGTTAAAGCAGACGCACCTAGGAGCAAATGTCAGGCCAGCAAGGATCTGCCGACAGGGTACAATTGAGATGTTCACGCAGCTGGAGGGAAGGGGATGGGGGAGAGAAGGAGCAGAAAAGGGGAGAGGAGGCATAGACCGGAGAGGGGGGAAAAAAAGGAAATGGGAAAAGAGGAAAAAAAAAAAAAAAGAGTATATACTCCTGGACGCGTAGCATTTACAGTAACAGATACCTCGACTAAAGGGTGTCCAGAAGGACTCGGGGAGGGAGGGCAGGCTGAGGGGAAGGGAGGCTGAGCGCTGCAGAGGAAGGTCAAGGGGAGAAAGTACAAGTGAAGTGCAAGAGAAGGAGAAAAAGCGAAAGAGACCCTGAAAGAGAAGGTAAAAGGAATCAAGTGAGGTAAGATGTGAGAGAAAGTGAAAGCCGAATCATATAAGAAAGGAAAAGAAAAAAATGATAGTAACATGGCAAGTGAAAAGAGAAGAGGAAAAGGGATGGGAGGAGAGCCTTAGAGAGAGACAGTAAGTCAGGGAGGGCGTGGGAGGCAGGAGCAGGGGGTCCAGCCTGGGTGACAGGCCCCAGGGGATGGGGGTGGGGAAGTCTTTGGGCAGGCCAGTCCCAACCAGGGTCAGTCAGGAGTGGGTGGGGTTTGTCTTTGGCACCCTCGCCTATCTTGCCTGTGCCCCCTCCCCTCTTAGAAGTTCTCCTATGACAGGCAGTCTTCTGGAAGCTTCTAGAATTTTCTCACACTCCACCCTCAGGAAAGGCTCGGAGTATCTCATTCACACCGAGGCAGAAATGACTAATAAGCCTCAGTGGGATACTTCTGGCTGGGCTCAAGTTCTCCTTGTTCAGTTTTAGTTCCAATGGCAAATTCTGAGACGTTTGTCAGCCAGGTAGGGAAATTTTTAGGGGATGTGAAGCTGGTGGCCAGAGTCTCATCCCATAATCAAGTCTGTCCTGCTTCCTGACTGTTCCCTGAGGGATACAGTTTGCAGACCCAAAGTTCCTTTTTGGAGTGATAGATGTGGGACGTGTGACAAAGCCTTGGGCCTAGGAGGCCCCGGATTAACCTTGGGTCCGGAGGCTTCTGCTTGGGACCCCTCCTGGGCTGCTCAACAGAGGGACCAGCAGGTGGACCTCTGGGGGACAGGGGATGAGAAGCCTTGTCCTTGGGGTTCAGTGGAACTCTTGCAGAGCCCAGGGCCTGGGAGGGAGGAAGGGCCAGGAATGGACTGTTCTGCAGTGTCCTTAAACACCCAAATTCTGCCCACGCCGGCTTTTGTGCTGACGTCAAAGTCAGAGGGAAGAAAGGAGGAAGGAAGGAGAAACCTTAATAAAGAGAATTTCCAAAAAAACTCCTGGAGAAAAATAAATAGGTCAGACCTCAAAGCGGCCAAGCAAACGCTCCTTAATGGTCCAGCCCACCGCTTGCGTTTTTGGAATTATAGGCCTTCATATTTACGTAACTTGGCCCGAGAGGTAGGCTGGGGCCAGGACCCCTTCCCTCAGCGTGGATGAGGGTTATGAGGCACAGAGGGCCCCTGCGCAGGGTCTCAGAGCATGCCAGAAGGACCAGGGGAGCCAAGCCTGAGGACCTCACCCACGTCCACCACCTTCTTTCCCTCCTGGGAAGAATGAGAGACGAGGGGCCGGTGTTAGTGTTCCAACGCCCCGTGACGGGCCTCCATTTCTCCCACCTTGTCTTTGGGCTTTCCTGAGTGGAAAGAAATTGCATTCTGTAGCCCTCCCACCCCGCTTCCTGAATTTTCCGATCCGATCTGGACAAGTGTCTGGACATGTTCTCTCCCGTTGGCCCGCATTCGGGCAGCCCTGGGAGCTCATTAAGAGCCCCACCTTGCGACACCTGAAACGGCTCTAGGCCATTCCTGCCCAGGCACCCAGCTAGCAGCCCAGAGCTCACTGTGGACACTGGGTGCCTGTATTTCTGGAGAACGATGCTCTGTGCCGACTGCCGGCACCAAAGCTGACTGGATGGTCATTTCCTCACTAACATTTTGTCTTTTCTTTCTGACTTTTCAAATTCTTGCCAGTGAGTATCTCGTTGCGATTTTATTGTTTTATTTTTGATTTTTTAATGTTTATTTATTTTTCAGAGAGACAGATGGCGAGCAGAGGAGGGACAGAGAGAGAGAGGGAGACACAGCATCTGAAGCAGGCTCCAGGCTCTGAGCTGTCCACACAGAGCCCAGTGCAGGGCTCGCACCCAAGAGCCGTAAGATCATGACCTGTGCCAGAGTTGGACACTCAACCTACAGAGCCACTCAGGGGTCTCTCACTGCTATCTTAAATTACATATTTCTCATTACCGATGAGGTTAAACAGTTCTCCATAAATGTACTGGCCAGTTAGCTTCCTCTTCTAGGAATGGTGCTCGTCTTTCCATCGGATTTCCTGGTTTCCCCTCGTTCACTTGCAGTACCTTGCATTCTAGGGTCTATTCCCTTTTGGTTTTATTTATTTATTTTTAATGTTTTTTTTTTTTTTTTTTTAAATTTTTATTTTTGAGATAGAGAGAGACGGAGCATGAGCAGGCGAGGGGCAGAGACAGAGGGAGACACAGCATCCAAAGCCGTTCCAGGCTCTGAGCTGTCGGCACCGAGCCTGACGCGAGGCTTGAACTCATGGACCGTGAGATCGTGACCTGAGCTGAAGTCGGATGCTTAACCGACTGAGCCACCCAGGCGCCCAGATTCCTCTTTTCGTTTCCACAATGTTCCTTATCTCCTCCCCGTCGGCCTCCTATCAGTTAGCCGTGGTTCCAGTGGCCATGTTTGAACAGCTCTTTTTAATTTCGATACAGTCGAGGTCACCAATCTTTGCCAGGTGGTTTATGTCTTGGTGTCTAATTGAAGAAATCCTTACCACTCTAATGTCAAAAAGACATTCTTTTACATAGTCTTCTATTGAAGACGTAGCATTTTTGCTTCAAATTTTGGCCTTTTTGAGTTCATTTTTGGATGTGGTTTGAATTAGAGCCACGATTTTATTCATCCAGTGAGCCAGTTACCCCAACAAAATATACTAAATAATTCACTTTTTCCCCCTCCACTGAATCCCAGGGCCCCCTGTTAAAAATCATGTATCATGGGTCTCTTTCTAAGTTTTTTTTCTTCATTCCATTTGTCTACTTGTCTATTTCTGCATTAGTACCCCACTATTTTTATTAACATGCCATAGTAGAATGTCTTGTTTTTATGCTTTTTTTAAAGTGTTAAGGTTTTACTCTGGGTTGCTTTAGTCTTACTACTATGGTGTGACTTTTTTTTTTTTTTTTTAATGTTTTCATTCACTTTTTGAGAGACAGAGAGAGAGACATACTGTGAGCAGGGGAGGGGCAGAGAGAGAGGGAGACACAGAATCCGAAGCAGGCTCTGGGCTCTGAGCTGCCTGCACAGACGCAGGGCTCGTACCCATGGACCTCGAGATCGTGACCTGAGCCGTGTCGGCCGCTCAACCGACTGAGCCAGCCAGGTGCCCCACTATGGTGTGACTTTTTCAGTGACTCTGCTGAAAATCCCAAATGTTCAAGGACTATCCTTTAGTTGGTCAGTTCAAGTGTCTCCCAGCCTTGGGTGAACTCTGAAAATTGTTTGCCTCACAGTAGAAACTTACAGGAAAATTCTTTTCCTGGTCTCATGGATTTTTCACTTGACATGTGCTCAAATGACCTTCTTCCCCTCTGGTTCTCTGCCCAAAGGGTCCAGTCTCCTCAGCCTCTCCAAAGCCTCTGTTCTCTTTCTCCTCAATTCAGTGGGGCAGCTATGAACTGCTTGAGACTCTCCTGCTTGTGGATTGTATTCTAGAATGTTCCTCCAGGAAGAAGGGCAGGGATCGTAGGGTTTACCTCATTCGTTTGCCTTTTCTCAGAGACCACAGTCCTGTGCTGCCTGCTGCCAGTTGTTCGATGCCTAAAAACAGCTGCTTCCTGTATTTTATTCTGTTTTCTAGTTGTTTATGGTAGGATGGTAAGTCCTAGTCCAGTAACTTCAACAGGACCATTAGGTAGAAGTCAGAGATGACTTTTTCATTGACATAAATTACTCCTGCATCTGGCCATCTTGTGAACACTTCTGAGCATTAAGTTTTTCCATTGATCATTAACATTTAAAAAAAAATTCTTTTTAACGTTTATTTAGTTTTGAGAGAGAGACACCGAGCGTGAGCAGGGGAGAGGCAGGGAGAGAGGGAGACACAGAATCCGAAGCAGGCTCCAGGCTCCGAGCTGTCAGCACAGAGCCCGACGCGGGGCTCAAACCCACGAACCATGAGATCGTGACCTGAGCCGAAGTCGGATGCTTAACCGTCTGAGCTACCCAGGTGCCCCCGATGATTGCCATTTGTAAAGAAAGACAGTTTTTCTTTAATTGTTACAATTTCCATGTTTCGTTTCTTTTCCTTCTGTTGTTGCATTGAATGGAATATCTTCTAACTTTAGCGTATATGTATATATAGTACATAAATTTATTATGTATATTATATGTTTTTAAAAAGTAACCTTACCTTTTTTTCTGAGTTAAAAAATCACAATTAGATGTTGGACGTCCTTGAAATCATCTCCTGGATATAGTGAGATAACCATGTAATTTTTCTTTTTAGTACATTAATACGGTGAACAACATTACTAGATTCTCTGAAGTGAAACTATCTTTCCACGCTGAAATACAGCTTACTTTCCTATTTATTTTAGCTACAGTGTTGAATTTGGTTGGCTAATCTTTCCCGAGCTATTATCTTTTTACTGTCTTATCTAAGTGTTCAGAAGAGGCCTCAGCCCTCCACAAAATAATGTGTGACAACTTTCTCTCCTTCTGATTTCTGAAACAATTTGTATAAAGTAGGGATTATCTCTTAATTTGACAATTTAATAGAACTTCCAAAATTTTTTGATACGGGGGTTTAACATTACTTTATTAGTTATTTCTATTCATTACTTCTATTTTTTCTTACCCCAATGTTTTGGCTTTCATATTTTTCTGGTAATTTTTCCATTTTGCTTAAGTTTTCTGAGTTTTTGGTACATAGTTGTTCATAATACTCTTTTATGACTCTCTCCTGCATCTATAAGTATTTATCTGCTTTCCTCATGTATCAGATATTTATATCTTCACTCCCTTTTTTAAAACTAGATTTTTCATGAGAGGTCTTTATGGTGAAGGAACTGGTCAGTGTCTTGACCAGGGTAGTGGACACATGAATCTAAGTGTGACAAAATTACACAGAACTAAGTACACACACATGCACACACAGAAATGTGTAGATGTAAAACTGAGAAATTCTAAATAAAATCAGTATACTGTATTCATGTCAAGATCCTGGTTGTGCTTTGTGCTATGGTTTTGCAAAATGTTACCTTTGGGAGAAACTGAGGAAAGCAGACGTGAGACTCTTTCTACATCATTTCTTCTGATTGCGTGTAAATCCACAATTCTCTCAACCAAAATTTCAGTGAAAAAAAATCAATTTTGCCAGATGTTTGTCTCTCCTTGTTAACCTTTTCAAAATGCTAGCTTTGGGGGGCGCCTGGGTGGCTCAGTTGGTTAAGCGTCCCACTTCAGCTCAGGTCATGATCTCACCGGTTCGTGAGTTCGAGCCCCGGGTCGGGCTCTGTGCTGACAGCTCAGAACCTGGAGCCTGCTTCAGAGTCTGTGTCTCCTTCTCTCGGACCCTCCCCTGCTTGTGCTCTATCTCTCTGTCTCTCAAACATAAATAAACATTTAAAAAAAAATTTTTTTAATGCTACCTTTCAGTCTTGTTAGTCTTATCTGGTTTTTTTTTTCTGTCCTCTGTTTCATTAATTTCGCTCTTGTATTTATTTTTTCTTCCCATCATGCCTTTCTGAGATTTCCTTTTTCTACTTAAAAAGTGTAAAAGCTTAAATATCAAAGCTTAGATTTATTTTCAGGGTATTTTTTTCTTTTTTGACAAATGGATTTAATGCCATATGTCCCCTCTTTTATCTGTTGCACAAATTTTACATATAGTGTTTTCATTTGCTTTCAGCTTTAAGTATTTTAGAACTTCCTTTATGATTTTCTCTCTGACTCAAGAGTAATTAAACAGCCCACTTTTTAGTTACCTAACAGATGTAGTTTTTTTTTTTTTTTTAACTAATAATTAGATATTGCTTTCCTATTTTCCAAACACAATGAGAAAACATTGTCTGGCTTCTTTCTTTTGAATTTATTGGGGCTTCTTTTGTGGCTAAGTCTAGACCAGTTTTTGTTTAGGTTCTGTGTGTGCTCAAAACATGATGTATTGTCTGTGTTAAACGCATTGTTCTGTAAACACAGAATTTGAGTTTACTATGTATATTTCGATAGCTTGGTTTTTATTCATGTGTTTGGTTTTTACTTTTGATCCAATCTGAAATCTGTTTATTTTTGAATCCTGAATTTTTCCTATTTACAATTACTAATATATTCGGACTCATTTCTGTCACCTTATTCATGTATTTCCATTTACCTTACTGGCCTAGGTCAAGTTCTCTAGAAGTAGAGCCTAAGACAAGAAGTCTTGTCCAAGTGATGTATTAGAGGAGGGGCCTCAGGAGAGGGAGGATCCGGGACGCAGAACAGGGCAGGGGAAAACTGAGTTACATGATGCTTCCACCCGGAGGCTGGGGCTCGCCCTGATGCTTCTCTGCCGCCCCCAGGAGCCACTGGCCAGGCACTGCTGTGCGTCCCACGGGAGATAAAGTGATCAGCCATCTGCCCTGGCAACGTGAGAAAGAGAAAAGAGCAAACGTTAAAAACGCTCCCATGCCCTGGGAACCGACCCTCTTGCACCGGGGGTGCTCCCACTCCCCAACCGGAAGACCCCGTCATCTTCCGCCTCCTTCGGAGTTCCACACCACGTGCACCCTCACTTTGTGTGTTCCATCCACCTTGCTCTGGCCTCTAGGGCATCTGCAGGGCTGGGGTCAGGGAAGGGAGCAGCGACCTCTGCCAGCTTGCCATCTCATCCTACCCTTTCTTATTTGTTTGTTTATTAGTTTTTAGAGAGAACGAGTTGGGGAAGGGGCAGAAGGAGAGAGAGACAGACAGACAGAGAGAATCTTAAGCAGGCACTGCACTGAGCGCAGAGCCCGACCCAGGGCTCGATCCTGCGATCCTGGGATCATGACCTGAGCAGAAACTGGCTTGGAAGTTCAGGGATGCCCAGGGTGGCTCAATCAGTTAAGCATCCAACTCTTGATTTCTGCTGAGGTCATGATTTCATGGTTCATGAGATCGAGCCCCAGGTGGGGCTCTGTGCTGACAATAGGGAGCCTGCTTGGGATTCTCTCTCTCTCTCTCTCTCTCTCTGCCCTTCCCCCACTCTCTCTCTTAAAATAAATAAGCTGGGGGCGCCTGGGTGGCGCAGTCGGTTAAGCGTCCGACTTCAGCCAGGTCATGATCTCGCGGTCCATGAGTTCGAGCCCCGCGTCAGGCTCTGGGCTGATGGCTCAGAGCCTGGAGCCTGTTTCCGATTCTGTGTCTCCCTCTCTCTCTGCTCCTCCCCCGTTCATGCTCTGTCTCTCTCTGTCCCAAAAATAAATAAACGTTGAAAAAAAAAATTAAAAAAAATAAAAATAAAAATAAATAAGCTGGAAAAAAGAGTTGGGAGCTCAACCGACTGAGCCACCCAGGTACCCCTCATCCTACCCTTTCAATTTCTACTCACCATCTAATGTTGTGGACCCTTCTCCGAGGACTCGGGCCCAGCTCTGGTGGGTGGATGGGAGGTTAACCTGACTGACTGCCTACACCTGGAGGACCAACCCCCCCCCCCCATCTTTTCCAGCACTATCCATTCTCCCTTCCCCTAGGATGAGTCCTATCCCAGGAGGCTCCCCCATCTCTCGGGTAGGTCGACTCTTGCCGGGTGGGCCCCTGGTCCTTCAGACCGGACCCCACGTGCCTGCCTCTTTGGCGGATGGTGGTTCAGACTTGAGCTACGATCCTGCCCCTACCTCCACTGTGCTATATGTATCCTAAGCTGACCGAAACTCTTCGAGGTGGCTCATAATAAAGAAGGAACATGTAAAGTTAGAAACAAAAACACATACAAATAAAGTTTGAGAGACTCTAAGTCACATGCACATGCATGGGGAGGTAGGAGAATTCTTTCAGGAAAACACTGTTGGATTTCAGTCCCAACTTTTCCCGGCAGCTAAGGTAAACTGAGAGGCACCAGGCCCCCTTCAATTGGGGATTATCACTGAATGTGTTTACTTGGAAAATCAACATCAAACATTTCTCATTTTAAAGATTTATTTTTGGGAAAGAGAGAGAGAGGGGTGGGAAGGGAGAGAGTGCAAGCGGGAAAGGGCAGAGACGGAGGGGGACAGAGCATCTGAAGCAGGCTCTGTGCTGACAGCAGTGAGCCTGACGTGGGGCTCGAACCTATGAACCACGAGATCATGACGTGAGCTGAAGTCCGAAGTTCACCTCGTTGATCCACCCAGGCACCTCAAGCATTTCTTTTATTATTATTATTATTATTATTAATTTTGTTTTTTTAATTTACATCCAAATTAGCATATAGTGCCACAATGATTTCAGGAGTGGATTCCTTAATGCTCCTGACCCATTTAGCCCATCCCCCCTCCCACAAGCCCTCCAGCGACCCTCTGTTTGTTCTCCATATTTAAGAGTCTCTTCTGTTTTGTCCCCCTCCCTGTTTTTATATTATTTTTGCTTCCCTTCCCTTATGTTCATCTGTTTTGTATCTTAAAGTCCACATATGACGAATTTCGCTCAAACATTTCTAATTTTTAAATTCCTCTTTGTCAAAGGCCATCTCTAAACAGTTTGGTTCAACTCCTCCTCTTTTCTTTTAGCTCGACAATTTTTCCTTCAAACCCACTTGACAAGTAAAAGAATATTCCGTGATGTTCTCTTTGCATCTGCTTTCGGCTGACAATGACTGCTCCTTGAGGGAACCTTGAGGGTCTGTGATGCTGGAAGGGGACCAAGAGCCACAAGACAAGGAGGTAAGCGCCCCGGGGGAGCATGTTGCGGGTACACGTGGAGACTCTGGGCCCTGTGTCCCCAGCTTCCTGTCCCCGTTAGGCCTCGGCAAAGCTAGGTGACCCTACCAAAGATATTTAACGCCGTCTGACCCTACTACACCTGTTGTCCAACCTCTAGGCGTCAACTTCCTCATTTGGAAAATCCGAATAAGCCTAGCGCTCCCCCCTCCTGGGTTTGTTGTGAGAGCGAAATCAGATGACTGCACATCACACCGCCAGGGATAAAGGAGGATAAGGTGAGTTACAACATCACATCACGACGGGAGCCGTATTGGCTGACGCATGCGTCCTAGTGCCAGACCAGGTGCCTAGGACTTTTCACTCACTCATGCTCTGAGCTCTCCGGGAGCCCTGGGAGTAGGGGTGGGAGGAGCCAACGGGTAAGCTCCTCCCCTTCTCGTCTGCCAACCTGGAAGCTGATGACCAGAGGGAGGGGATAACTTGCTCAAGGTCTTTCTTGTTTTGTTTTTTTTTTGTTGTTGTTAATTTTTAAAAATGTATGTCTATTTTTGAGACAGAGACAGAGTGCAAGTGGGGGAGGGGCAGAGAGCGAGGGAGACACAGAATCCGAAGCAGGCTCCAGGCTCTGAGCAGTCAGCACAGAGCCCAACCCGGGGCTCAAACCCCCAAACCACGGGATCATGACCTGAGCTGAAGTCAGAGGCTTAACGGACCGAGCCCGCCAGGCGCCCCTCGAGGTCTCTCTAATGAACACAGAACCAGTACCGTTTCAGACGGAGTCCACAGCTAGCTTCGCTGTGCCTTTCTGCGTCCATTGCAGTGTGGGTGGAACAAAACTTTTTGAAAAATGTGTCGTCACCATCCCCTGACCTGTAGAAGCCTCTGTGGGTTCTGAGAAGGAGGTGCAGCATTGGGCTCAAATGGTGTGTGTGTGTGTGTGTGTGTGTGTGTGCACTTCCTGTCCCCACTCCCAGAGCAATTCATTTCCTACCTTGAATCCTTGTGCTGGGATTTTTTTGTTGCAAACTATCCCCACTTCACAAGTAGCCTCAAGCAACAATTAGTCCTGCATGTAATTTCTGAACCAAATGGTGGCTTTGGGTAAGAACCACGCAAGCGGTTTGCAAGCAGATGTAGCCCGAGGTGTTGTCACTCCCGGTGTGGAGGGGAGGCCGGAAGGGGTGGGAGGGAAAAGGGCGGACGCACCTTCGGGTGTAGGCCTGGCGCTCGGCATGAGGAGGCAAAAGAGTGGAGGGCGCGTGGTGGGCAGAGTAATGGTCCCCAAAGATGCCCACACTCTAATCTCCTGGAACCTGTGAATACGTTACCCGACGATGTCAGAAGGGACTTTTGCAGATGTGATTAAAGCTCAGTGGACACGGGGACATGATCCATGTGGGTACAAAGTAATCCCGTGAGTCCTCAAAAGCAGAGAAACTTCCCTAACCATATATAGGGGGAGGGGTGTTGGCCGAAGGGGCGGGGAGATGCCCTGCTAGGGACTTTGAGGATGGAGGAAGGAGCCACGAGCCAAGGAATGCCAGGGCTTCTGGAAGCTGGAAAGGGCAAGGAAATGAATTCTCCCCTGGAGCCTCCAGAAGGATTTTTAGCCAGTGAGACCTGTGTCTGACTCCTTAAGATACTAAGGGTGTGTTTTTTTGTCTTTTAATTTTTTTTTATGTTGATTATTTTTGAGAAAGAGAGAGAGACAGAGTGTGAGCGGGGGAGGGGCAGAGAGAGAGGGAGACAGACTAGGAAGCAGGCCCCAGGCTCCGAGCTGTCAGCACAGAGCTGGAACTCGTGAACCTCGAGATCAGGACCTGAGCCGAAGTCGGATGCTTAACTGACTGAGCCACCCAGGCGCCCCAAGGGTGTGTTGTTTTAAGCCACTACATTAGTGTCATTTCTTACAGCAAACGAATGCAGCCTGGCCCCAGCTCCTCCTTTTCCTCACGTTTCAGCCATGGCAAGAGCTCTCTGCGAGCCTCTGTGTCTTGATCAGTAAGGCAGAGCCATAGTCACTTCTTAGAATCCCAAACACTCCAGGCCTGGCAAGTCCCAGTCTGAAGTCCCAGTCTGAAGTCAGTTCGACAATAACATAAAACTGTGAGGCTCGGCCCCATACGTGCTGAGTCTGTGGGCACCTGGAGAGCCTCCTCCAGGCAGCCCCCTAGAGGACAAGCCTCTCTGAGCTCCAGCAAGCTTCCTGGAGCTTCCTTGCCAGGCCCCGCTGTGGCCCCACCGAAAGGATCCCGCTGTCAATTTCACAGTCCCTACCGCAGGCCTGCTTCCATGGGGCCCAACCCCGGCTGCCTCTTGGACCACCCCCCCAACCCCCGCCCCAGGGCCCTTTAAAACCACTGGATCCCAGGCCCCACCCCCGACGGACTGCCCAGAATCCCCGTGAGGCCGTGCAAATTGTCACTTTGCAAAAGAACACGAGGAAATTTGGGAGACTGAGGATTTGGTCTGTCTTCTTCCAATAATTCTATCGTTCCTCTATCATCCGGGGCCAGTCATTTAATCTTCCTGGGTCTCATTTTTCTCATTGTATCACCTGACAATGCTGGACTCGCGATCCCTAAGCCTCCTTCCACAACTGAGGATCTCTCACTCACAACGGTATCTTCCTTTCATTTCCTGAAGACACCTTAGGATCGTATCCCATCTCGGGGCCGTTGTGACAAGCATCCATTTTCTCTTCACAGGAGCGTCATTGTAGATTTGAGCCCCTGGGGTGGATCGAAACCCAGGCCATGGCATAGTCCAGAACTTGTTTCAAAACATACAAATAAAGTGTTGTAATTCTTAGAGAAGTAAAATAAAAGCAGCTCCGCCAGACATTCTGATGAACACCCAGAGACAGAAACCAGCGCCTGAATACATGGAGGTCACTGTGCAAGCATGGGAGGGGGGGAGGGGGAGGGGGAGCGGAGGTGTGGGGGAAACCAGAAAGGCAGAAAACCCAACCTCCTCCATCTTCAACACGTACACAAAGTACCTGCTCTGCCTACCTCCTTAGGTTAGTGGGAGAAGCGACAGGATGGTCTATTTGGACCATTCTCTAAACGGCTTAGTGCTACTCGCGACTGAAAGGTTCTCCTTCTGGAGCATGGACCTTAGCAGCCAGACTTCTGAGACGATGTCGTCACGTTGGGAGAAACATGAAGCCTCTGGGGCGCCTGCGTGGCTCAGTCGGTTAAGCGTCTGACTCCTGATTGCAGCTCAGGTCATGATCTCAGGGTTTGTGAGATCGAGCCCCACGTGGGGCTCCATACGGACACTGTGGAGCCTGCTTGGGATTTCTCTCTCCCTCCCCTTCTGCCTGAAGGAGCAAAAATGTAAAAGGGGAAAATGAAGCTCAGAAAAGGCAAGTGACTGGTTCAAAGTCACACCCTCTTCCCTGATAACGAATCATCCATCTAAGTCAAGCCCACTCTACCAGTGAGGAGAGGCTGGGTGTGCTACCGTGGCAAACAACCCCGCAAATAACAAGCTTTATCTGCCCTTCATTCTACAAGTCCATCATGGGGCGGCAGGGGTTCTGACTGTTGGAATCGTGGAGGGACCTAGGCTGATGGAGCGGCCGTCGTTTCTTTAAAAAAAAATTTTTTTTTCAACGTTTATTTATTTTTGGGACAGAGAGAGACAGAGCATGAACGGGGGAGGGGCAGAGAGAGAGGGAGACACAGAATCGGAAACAGGCTCCAGGCTCTGAGCCGTCAGCACAGAGCCCGACGCGGGGCTCGAACTCACGGACCGCGAGATCGTGACCTGGCTGAAGTCGGACGCTTAACTGACTGCGCCACCCAGGAGCCCCCGTTGTTTCAAATCCCATGTGTCACTGTGCCAGAAGGAACGAGAGAGAGCTCTGGAAGGTCTAGCACTCTGGCCTGAAGTGACCCGCGGCGCTTCTGTTCACACTCATTGGTAGGAACTAGTCACGTGGCTCCAACCCACTACATGGGGCCACGAGTGAAAGGAAACGCAAACCCATCAGGTTTCCCCGCGGGGCAGGAGCTGGAAATGCTTGGCCAACAGCACTACTTGCCCATCACGCCCATGTTTCCACCCCGGTCCCCTCCATGCTGCCTCCTCTACCAAACCTTTCCTCGTCCCATAAACCGTATTCCCGAAAGTTCTATGTGACCAAAACTTCGGGGTGCCTTCAACTCTGGTCCTTCAGCGTTTCGTACATGCCAGGACGGGTGCTTCGTCCCTGCACCTCTGTCACCCAGCGCAGGGCCTCAGCGTGGGAACAATTGATGCTGCTTCCAAAGACCCGTGACGGTTTATTTCATTTTTGTTTACCAGTTATAAATCAGCAGCACTATTGGAGTGACTTAAAATTATTTAATCCGTCAAAAACGCTTTGTGGCCATAACTATTATTTCCCCCATTAACCACTCAGCCCAGGGCTCAGCAGGCTCCGTTAGGGCCCCCCTCTCCTTCTGGGGAGCCTCCTAGATCCAGCTCCCTTTTCTATCAAAACGTGCTGGTCCTGCGTCCTATCCCCTTCCCTCAGGGGCTTGCCCTCTGTGGATCTGATAAGTTCCAGGAGAGCTGGGAGGTGCAAAAGATCATTATTTTCCCCTTGACAGTTTTGCCGAAGGCTGGCCCCGGGGCAGATAATCCACCCTGGGCAGAAGCAGGTTGCTGGTGCTGGCGGTTTGGGGCTTTGTGATGCAAACGTGCACCGTCTGCGTGGCCTACTTGGAGCGCTGTCTTCTAGCAACTGCTTCTTCATTTCAGAGGAGATCCTCAGATGAGGAGCCCAGGACGCGGCAGGATTCTGGGAGGGACGAGAGACTGCGAACATTCTGCTGACTCGGTGCCCTCACCCTGGAATCGGCAAGTGGCTTTTCTCCCAGGCGCCCTTGTGTGTGTGTGTTGGGGGGGTGGGGGTGGTCTTTTGCTGGTGCCCTCGCCTTGCAATCGGCAAATGGCTTTTCTCCCAGGAGCCCTTGTGTGTGTGTGTGTGTGAGGGGGGTCTTTTGCTGGTGTCCCTGATCAACAGATTCTTTAACTCAGGCCGAATCTTTCAGTGGAACACCATAGAGTTTGCAAAGGAGCTTTCGGAAGCTGAGGGTAAAACTCACGTCGACCACAGGGTTTCTGCGGCCAGCAGGAGATGCTCTGGTCCACGCGGGTGGAGCCAACATGTCTAGCCTTCATGGCCTGCGCGCTAAGCAGGGAGGATGCCGCACACACTGGGGGCTCTCCTCATGGACTCCCGAAGAAGTTCTCTCTCCGAAGACAGAATTCCAAAAAGCTCCTAAGAATTTAAAAGTGCATTCGAAAGTTGTGCTCTTTTCAGAAAGAAAAATTCCAAATTCCCCAACGATATTCAAACAGGAATTTGTTGCCACTCTGGAGCAGGGCGGGGTGGGGGGGGGAGGGGGGAGGGTATTGGCAAGGTGGAAAAAGATGAGGAAAAGGGAAATGTGAATTGGGGAGGAGCCCTCCAGGCGCTGGTTTGTTGGAGACGTTGGCTCGAGTACCTTGCTCTGGCCTGAAGGCACCACAAGATGGCAGCATTTCTGAAAGATCTAGGCCCCCCCCCCCCCCCCCCCCCTCCCCGGCCCCAAAAGGCTGCCTCTCTGGGCGCTGGGGCGCCTTGGCGTCCAGTCAGGAGCACATCCTCCTTCATGTTTAGAAGGATTAAGAGTCCTGACCTGAGATGCTCTTGTCCTCAGCCAGAGAGAAGAGGGCCAGGGCAGAAAGGCTGGATCTCTCCGGTGCACGTTCAGCTGTTTAAACAAAATCAGCCTTGAACCCAAGTGCCTGTTGGCCAGTGGCCACTTTGGACGTTGGGCTGGGTTGTCTTAGTTTGTCTGAGAAACAGAAAGCTTGTTTGGCCAGATGTTGTGTGGGGGCCAAGGAACTTTGTGGTGCTTTAGAGAGTACGTCCCCGCCAGCTAACCTCGGTTTGGATGCGCTGGGGGACTTTGCACCCCTGGTAGAGCCTGGCACCAGCACCTGCATTCAGGTTCCCAGCCCCCCCTACCACCACCCTGGATGCCCACACTGGTTATCCGGTGTGAAATAGTGGTCAGTTGTTGCTATTAAAACTCTTCCTGCCGTTTTATATGCTCTGTTCACTCATTGATTCGTTCTTCGATACACCTACTCTGAGCCGGGAGTCCCGTGGTGTCCCGGGGATACAAGAATGACCGTTTCTGCCATCCTGGAAGTTGCATCTAGTTGGGGGATGGAGGGGAGACTGAATTATTTATAAGCATAAGGGGCGCCTGGGTGGCTCAGTCAATTAAGCATCCGACTTCAGCTCAGGTCATGATCTCAAGGTTCTTGGGTTCGAGCCCTGCATCGAGTTCTGTGCTGACAGTTCAGAGCCTGGAGCCTGCTTCGGATTCTGTGTCTCCCCCACTCTTTCTGCCCCTCCTCTGCTCATGCTCTCTCTCTCTCTCTCAAAAATAAATAAACATAAAAATTTTTGTTTATTTGTAATTATAAAATTATATTCCTACTACGCAGGAAAAGTGCAGGATGTTGTGACAGGGATTCTGGAAGCCTCTGCCATTTATTAGCTGATATCTTGGGCAAGTTACTTAGCTAGGGGCACTGCGTATGGTTTCTTGGATTTTGCACGGGACGGCCGTGAGGACTAACGAATTAAACAGGTGTAACCGTGTCTGACATATGGTAAATGCAAACAAATGCTGCCTGCAACCTCTAATACTGTTACGAACCTCACAACCCCGGGAGGGGCGATATGCACACAGACCACACGTGCAACTGATCGTGGCAGCTTTGCACTGTTCCGAGACTCAGTTTCCTTATCTGTAAACAGAGTAATAATAGTGATATCATGGGACTGTTGTGAGCATAAAGTGAGATATGGAAACCAATTCTGTCCTAACCAGGCTATCTATTGGCTCCACGTGTGGACAAACGTGTCTTTAATCTGGGTAGATTAAAGCGTTTCTCAGATAAAGAAAAAAATGTTGTTACCAGAAAGTTGGAGGATTAGCGTTTTGGGTTTTTTTTTCTCAATGCGTGTTTGGCAAGTGGGAGTGGACCTCTGAGGAGGTTTCCACTGGCTGGGATCAATTCCCTTTCTTCTCATACCAGCATCCTGGGGGTTCCTGTGCGAGGGCTCCCCTTCCCCACTCCTGGTCTTCTGGTTTGAATGGGGCTGACCTTCTTTACTTGCTCTGGGGATGGGCACCTGACCAGCTCTGGCCAATCTTCGCGCTCTGGAGCCAGGATTATTTCAGAGGTGGGTATGAATCCTCAGCCAAACCGAAAGAGAGTCAGTCCTGAGGTGTTGCTGGGATCTGGGGACACCACCACCCTCTTTCTGAAGGGGTCGCTAAGCTGGAAGCCCATTGGCCTGGAGTTGCCAGTGGCTGTGTTTGCCCCTACGTGAGACTGAGGACAGACCACAGAAAAGAGGAGAAAGGAGATGCTGAGATTTCTGGTGGCATCTTTTGAGTGGCTGGGTTCAACTGTGAATTTTCCTAGTCACGCGAGTTAATATATTTCGTTCGATGTGTTTGCAAATTTGAGTACAGTTACTCTTAGTCCTGAGAGCATCCTGTCTAATATAGAAACGTTCTCAAAATACATCAGTAAACTGGGTGCTGAAAATACAACGGAAATTTCCTTTGAAATGTTATTTGGTACTCAACATCAATCCTAATTGTTTTTGCGTTGTAGATATTAAAGTTGTAAGAGAAATTGTGCGATGCCCGTATCATGGAAAACATAAACAAAAATAAACAAATATACTTCATCCTATTATCCAGTAAATCCCAGAGACCTACTTCTCGGGAGTCAGAAAGATCTGAGTTTGAATTCTAGCCCTCCCAGTTACCTTGGACAACTGTCACAACTGTAATGGGCCTCAGTTTACTCACCTGCAGTTCGGTGTAACTAGAGTAGCTACATCACTGGGACATTAGAAAGGATTGTCTGAGGGGCGCCTGGGTGGTGCAGTTGGTTAAGCGTCCAACTTCAGCCAGGTCACGATCTCTCGGTCCGGGAGTTCGAGCCCCGCGTCAGGCTCTGGGCTGATGGCTCAGAGCCTGGAGCCTGTTTCTGATTCTGTGTCTCCCTCTCTCTCTGCCCCTCCCCCGTTCATGCTCTGTCTCTCTCTGTCCCAAAAATAAATAAACGTTGAAAAAAAAATTTAGAAAGGATTGTCTGAAATAATAAGAATATCCAGCCTTATAACGGAATAGTACTATGAGATAGGAACTTAAGGAAAGAAAGACTAAGTAACTTGTTCAAGGTCAGCTAACTCGTCGCTGGCAGAGCTGGGATTTGAACCTGGGTAACGTGGCTCAGGGCTTCCACTCCTGAGCACCATGTTTACCATCTCTTGAACCCGAAAGAGGTTGAATAACTTGCCCAAGTTTACATCTCATAATATTGTACACAAAGTGCTTACCGTGGGGTCTGATACCAACAGACGTTAAGGAGAACACAGAGCAAGGGGTGTGTTAACCAGCTCGTTACATTTCAGGGCAGGGCCATGTATGCGATAATAGGGGGATGCGGGAGTGGGATTTAGGAGGCCTGGTTTTGACTTTCCTCTGTCACTAACGTGACGTGTGACCTTAGGCAAGTCACTTGCTTCTCTGATCTTTGGTTTCTCGTCTGTACATCAAGAGGATCGAGATTGTTCTGCACCCATTGTAACCATCTACTGGTCCGGGGTTTGGAGCCATTCAACAACCAAGGAGACTGAGGCCACATGAACTGGACTTGGCAAGGAGTTTGGGGCAAGGTGGCTGGATTAGAGACCCCATCTCCCTGCCAGTCAGTCTGAAGCCGTGGGTCCAGGGCTGCATCCCCCATGCTCTACACAGCTTGCAGTTTGGGGCTTCTCTCCAGTTTTCCATATTTCTCTACCCTCGTCTGTTTCTAAGATCAAGGAAGAAAAATGTGGCCGAAATTGGCCGTCTCTGACCCACAGCAAAGAAAGCCCAAGACTGGACCTCAGCCTTCTCACATTAAATCAATGGCCGACTTCCAGCCTCTTCCCTGATCATTTTAAAGGCTTTTATCACATCTGAAAATGCTTCCCGAATGGCAACAAACTCTCCCAGGAAAAAGTAAGTGTTTTGATGAGTTAAGTGTAAATGAATCAAAACCACATGGATTAAATTTCCCCTGAAATACACTCAAGATTGACCATTAAGGACAAATGCTTTGGGACAATATGGGCTGCGGGAGAGAGGGCTGGAGAGTCTGGGATCTGACTTGAAACTTCCCCTCTGCTCCTTAACACCGAGGCCATTTGCTCCACAGTGTGCACAACCCCAAAGGCTCAGACCCCCTAACTCGCGCTGTCTTTAACAAATGAACAGATAATCTTCGCTTGGGACTTAATAAGACCTTGGGGTAAAAGTTCAACTAACCAAGGGCATCTTGGTTAGTGATAAACTCGTTCAAGGTGATAACCTTGAAAAGCGAAACTGTTCATTTATTCAAAGAACGCTCATTGAGTACCTGATTTGTGTCAAAAACCTGCAATATAATGAGAAGCAAAGAAGAATGACATGAGGTCCCGGCTTCTCTGTCCCTTCCCCTTCTGTCATGACGTCATTGCCCTGCTGCTACTTCTCGTGGGTCTTTGTTGCTTTCAGTGACATGAAGCTCTCTGTTGACGGGCTTTCAAGCCAGTTTGGGAGTATTTTCTCAAGATTTTGGTTGAGTTTGGAACGTACTGAGTGGCAGTTTCTCTGCTCTTACCCCCACTCGTGTACTGCTTATTCATCAGACCTCATCGTCTCCTCCCAGAACACCAAAGCAGACTCCTAATTGGCAGCATGTCTGTCCCCTACGAATCCATCCTCCACCCAACTACCAGAACAATCTGCCTCGACCTCAAATCGGACCACATCATTTGACTCTTGAGAGTCAGAACTCCCAAGTGTCTACTCAGTTAAGGGCGATCTCCAAGCATGGTAGACAAGGCCTGCTACAGGACTTGGCCCTTACTTGACTCTCAAGTCTCTTTGGAAAGACATATCTTATATTCTTGGTCCGGGAGAATTAATGTGATTAAAGTGTCCACACGATCCCAAGTGATCTACAGATTCAGTGCAATCCACATCAAAATTCCAGTGGCATTTTTTACAGAAATAGAAAAACTATCCTAAAATTCACATGGAATCAAAAAGCACCTGAAATAGTCAGATCTTGAGGAAGAACAAAGCTGGAGGCATTACACTTCCCGATTTCAAACTATATTACTAAGCTGTAGTCATCAAAACAGCATGGTACTGGGCACAAAAACACGCATGAAGACCAATGGAACAGAACACAGAAAGCCCAGAAATAAACCCAGGCCTGCATAATCCAGTAATCTTTGATAAGGGAGTCAGGAACACACAGCAGGGAAAGAATTGTCTCCTCAGTAAATGGTGCTGGAAAATCAGATATCCACTTGCAAAAAATTGAACTGGACCTCTATCATATACTACTCACAAAAGTTAATTCAGGGGTGCCTGCGTGGTTCAGTCGGTTAAGTGTTCAACTTCGGCTCAGGTCATGCTCTCGTGGTCTGTGAGTTCAAGCCCCACATCAGGCTCTGTGCTAACAGCTCAGAGCCTGGAGCCTGCTTCAGATTCTGTGTCTCTGTCTCTCTCTGTCCCTCTCCTGCTTGTGCTCTGTCTCCCTCTCTCTGTCTCTCTCTCTCAAAAATAAATAAACATTAAAAACGTTAATTCAAAATGACCAAAGACTCAAATGTAAGACATGAAATTATACAACTCCTAGAAGACAAATTAAAATTAACATAAAAAAAAAAAAAAAAAAAAAACTCCTGGAAGAAAACAGTGGGAAAAATCTCCTTGATGTTGGTCTTGGCAATGACTTTTTAGATAAGACATTAAAAGGATAGGCAACAAAAGTTAAAAGAAGCAAGTGGAACTATTTCAAACCAAAAAAACCCACAAAAAACAAAAAACAAAAAAAACTACACAGCAAAGGAAACAATCAGCGAATTGAAAAAGCAAGCTACAGAATGGGAAACAAAATATTTGCAAACCACTTATCTAATAATATATCCAAAATGCATAATTTCCAAAATATATAAGGAGCCTACACACCTCAATAGTAAAAACTCAAATAGTAAAACAAAACAAAACAAAACAAAAAAAAAACCCAAAAACTAAAAGACAAAAAGACCCAAAACTGTTAGAACTGAACAAAGAACTCGAACAGACATTTTGCTAAAGAAGACAAGTGACCCATGGGTACATGAAAAGATGCTTAACGTCACTAACCAGGTGTGACCAAATGCAAATCAAAATCACAATGAGCTGTCACCTCATCCCTATCATCAAAAAGGCAAGAGATGACAAAAGTTGGCAAGGACATGGAGAAAAGGGGACACTTATACACTGTCGGCGAGAACGTAAGTTGTTGTTCCTCAAAAAGTTAAAAATAGAACCGCCAGGTGATTCAGCAACCCCACTCCTGGGCACGTATCCAAAGGAAACAAAAGCAGTATCACAAGGAGATATCTGCACCCCCGTGTTCATTGTAGCATTATTCACAATAGCCAGGATCTAGAAAGAACCTAAATATTCTTTGACAGATGAGTGGATAAAGACAACGTGAGATAATGTATATCTACACATCCCTCTACATATATCTATATGTACCTATGCAACGGAATGTAGAAGGAGGAAATTCTGACATTTACAACAACATGAATGAACCTGGAGGGCATTATGCTACGTGAAATAAGCCAGACAGAGAAGAAGACTGTATTTATCACTCACATGTGGAACCTGGGGGGGGTGGGGGGGCGGAGATCAATTTCATAGACACAGAGACTAGAACGGTGATTGCCAGGGGCCGGGCAGAGGGGGAAATGGGGAGATGTAGGTCAAAGTGGACCAACTTTCAGTTATAAGATGAGGAAGTTCCGAGGATCTGATGTGCAGCACAGTAACGATATAGTTAATAATATGATATTGAATACCTGAAATTTGCTGAGTAGATCTCAAGTGTTCTCACCGCCAAAAAGAAAAAAGAGTTAAACTCTGTGAGGTGATAAATGTGTTAATTATCTTGATCTCCGTAATCATTCCACAACGTATATGCATATCAAATCCTCATGTTGTACACTTCAAATGGATACAGTTCTATTTGTCAGTTATTCCTCCATAAAGCTGGGCAGGGGTAAAGGATACAGGAAATGTCTCTGTATTAGCTGTTTAATTTAAACATTTACTGTCACAAACCAAACAACTTCTGCTACCTTTTATGTCATCTTCTAAAGACACTGCTATGTTTGCTCTTGTGAAAGTCTCTGGGGCACTTTTTTTTTTTTTGAGTTTATTTATTTATTTTGAGGGAGAGAGAGAGAGAGAGAGGGGCAGAGCGAAAAGGAGAGAGAGAATCCCGAGCAGGCTCTGCACTGCCAGCATGGAGCCAGGCGCTGGGCTCCAACCCTCGAACCGCGAGATCGTGACCCGACCCGAGACCAAGAGTGGGATGCTTAGCCAGTTAAGCCGCCCAGGCACCCCTGGGCACTTTTTCATCACACGCACTTTGTTCTTACGCTTAGGGTTCACAGGACGTCTCATATGTCAATATAAGTTCTATAAATCATGATGATGAAATATACACATGTGCGTATGTATGTGTGCACACGCATGGTGCCCCATGGCGAGCGATATTAGCACGCGGCATTAGACCCAAGACCGTGAGAAGCACAACACACATCCAAAAACAGAATGGCGTCTTCCCTGGACTTGACTGTGAATCTGCTTGATTGTGTGGGAGCTGGGGCGGAAGAAGGTGGGCGTGAGACTCCCAGAGGTGGCTCTTACTTAGGGACGGAGCTCACAAAGCAGCATGGTGTTTCCCCCATGAAGCAGCCAGTTTCACCTTTCGGTTGTAGCAGCGTTTCTGGTGGGGGAGCACTCCACCCGCAATCTGTGAGGAGCGGGTTGTGGTTGTAAGGGAGGCACCTCTAAGCACATCGGTGCAATTCCTTTTATTTTTCCCAAGGAGAAGCGTGGTGGGAAAGAAACGACTGAACCAAGCTGGAAGCAACCTGAGGGCCTACGAAGTCTAGCCTCAACTTTGGGCCTCATCCGCTTGAGGGACTGAAAATGCAGAGGCACTGTGGCCTGGCCACTTGTAAAACCAGGACTTGGACCCACAGGCCAGAGCGCCTCATCTGCAATGCCCAGCCCAGGAGGCCAGGCCGCTGTCTCTAGTGACAATCCAGGAGGCTGAACCGTCACGTCTGTGAGAGTCAGCCCCAAACAGCCAGGACTCGATTAATAACTGACGGGCTCCCTGGTTGTCGTCCCTACTTCTCACTTAGGACCAACCAGAGAGAGCCACGTATGTCCCCTGGACCCCTAACCAACCACTCAGGCCACTCCACTTCTACGTAGCTTCCCTGGGCCAACAGCCTCCAGTCAGGCCACACCTGAAGCTTCCCTTTTTCACTCTAAAGCTTCCCCTCTCCTGCCTGCCTTTGAGTCTCTCTCAAAACACAAGTGATGGGGGCTGACTTCCTTGCTATGGCAAAAGCTCTGATTACGTAGCCTTTGCCTTTTTCATTTTACTTCCACACGCCTTTCTAGATATTTGTGGGATAGGTGATTCCAAGCAACCAACGGCATCACCCTCTTCCCTAATTCTGTCTCCTGCAGCCCCAGCTGGCCAAGAGATGGCTGTCCGCTGCTCTCTCCTCGTTGCCGTGCAGCCGGAGGTTCCTCCACTGACTCCACCCCTGGTGTGCACCATGACAGTTTCCTGGGGTCTAGAGCAGGCCTGACGGTCAGCTCTAAGACGCACTGGGAAGGCATGAGTGGTTGTTTATGGCTGGTGTCCATTCTGTTGGCTCTATGCTCTTGCCCCAATTCGGCACCGTCTTCCTTCCTCGAAACTACCACGGAGGATAAAAAGTTGTAAGTTGGCTTCTAATCCCAGAACTAGCAAGCAGAGAAAGCCACATTCCCTTCATGGTCCTATCTCTGCTGCTGTAATACGAGGACAGGGCTCAATAGTATTTTAAGTCCCTTCTGTATCTTACCCAGCTGAATCTTCTCCCCATTGGCTTCCGGCCCTCACATGTGCTGGTCATTATAAAAATCTCCAAAGGACCACCCCCGATGGGCTCAACCTTTACAGAAGGAGGGTTCATTGAACCAGGGGCATTTGCCCTGCCTGGCCAAAGAGAGGCAAATCCAGGGTGGAATCAAGTCCCTCTTTTCCTACACCGGACTCGTGGTTCCAAATGGTGCCATTTAGGCAACGCCAACTCTTGAGCTGCCACACCCTTTGTTCTAATTCACACGCGTACACTTGATTCCCCTGGGAACGTGTTTTTAAAATTGAATGAATCCAGAGTTCACATATGTTGCCTGAATGCGACATTGTGTAATACCTTTTTTCCCCCTGACTATCCGTACCGTCTCCCCCTTTCAAAACCCCCTCTCATTGAGTGGCATTAAAAACAAAACAAAACAAAACCTTCGCTCCCACTTAGAGGCCTAAGTCCTGGGGAGCCAGAGCAGAGGAGAGGTTGTCACCTCTCACGTTCAGCAATAAAAATGACTTCCTCCTTTCAGCCGCTGTTCCCTGATGTGACTCTGTGATCAGTATCAAATGCTTGGCAGCAAGGATTTCTGTAGAGCCTTCCCAGCTAAAATAGATTTAACCTGCCCGCTGCTCTTTGTGCGGGAACAATGGGCGTAACAATAAGGAGCCGCTATATTGTTCATGCATGAATAGTTCTGATTCTAGATATTTGCTGTTGGGCCCTGTAGATTACCTGCAAAGAATGTCCAGCTCCCTCTGTTGAGAAAGGTTATGCTACAGGCAAGCAGTCCAGGCTGTTTCATGGTAATGAATCAATAGGGGCCTGCAATTAATGAAGCCTTATTTCAAAATGGTAGGGAGTCACCTTTTGAAATAGGGTCTGTTTTCTTCTCCGGCCTAATTGCACAGCCTGGGGTGTCTCCAGTTTGAATGGGTCAACTTTGTGTGTGAGCCGGGGTTGAGGGCTGGCGGGAAGGGGCAGAGGGTGACAAGCAAGGTGGCTTTGGGGGCTTACTTGGGCCAGCTCTGGGGGAAATGAAACCCATATGTGCGGTTATTAGCATGTGGCTCGGAACCAGGCAAACAACAGAGGCAAGCTGCAAGGCCGAGAGCACCTTCTGAGTTTTCCAGTCCCAGTTTTCCAACTGGGCAAAATCTCCATCAGCAGGGGTTTTTGCCGTGTGGCTGCGATTGAGTCTCTGAGAACCCGTGGCTGGTGCCTGGCGGTTAATGGCGGGCTTTGGATCCAACACATCTAAATCTCAGTTGCTGCACTGTCATTTACCAGCGGTGTGATCTGAGGCAAACTACCTAACCTCTCTGAGCGTCCTTTGATCCGTCAAACAGGGAGAGCATTACCAACAAACGGGGATCTTGCACAGAAAACATGCCCCCTCTAATAGGGATCCGATACATGGTTGTAGCAAATGCTGCGAGTTTACCAATATCTATCCTTCCTTCCTTCCTTACCAACAGAATCTCAATTTTGTTCAGGGCAGCAATGTATCCAGCCAAGAAAATCCTGATATCTCAGGGTCCCTTATAGTTGAGGTGTCCCTATGACATAGTTCTGGTCAATCAAAAGGGAACGTCTGCTGGATAGAGCTGCCTGGAAAACGATGGTTTTCTTGATTTAAAAAACAATAACAGTAACAACAGACTTTGCAAGGCTTTAGCCTTTTTCCCTGCCCTCCTCTCTTCCTTCCTGGAACGCAGTTCCAATGCCCGGAAGCATGGGAGCCGCCATCTTGCAACCATGAGGACATAAGCTGAGAGAGTGGGACAAAAGGGTAGAGGATGGGGGAAGGTTCATGGAGCTGTGGAGTGGCTGTACCAGTCCCTGAGTGCCTCCCTCAGGCCTCTTGACAGGTAAGAACTATAAATCCCCATGCATTTAAGTCATGGTTGCTTGAGCTTTCTCTTATATGTGTCCAAGCGCGATCTCTGATACCTTCTGAGTGTTATTTCTTCAGGCTGCTGCAAAGAGCCTTGGGAACTTCCCCCAAGACTGGCTAAAGTAAGGAAGAGGAATACACTGGGAGAAAACCACCTAGGCTCTGATATTTCAGGACCTCCCCTTTGTCTGTCAACCCATGCACCTGAGCTTTTTATTTACAGAGGCTTCCTTGCTTGTTATTAAATCGAGGCTTCCAGGGAAGTAGTGTGAAATCAAGGGAGATCAGAGGCAAAGATAGCCATGGCTACTACATAAACACCTGTCTGCATCATATAAGATGCTGGAGTTAATCAACTCCAAGAACAGAGGCAGTGCCCAAATGAACAAACCGCCTCCTGGAGCTGGCCACGGCAAGCCTGCTGAGTGCAGGAAGTAAATATGGGAACCAAGAGGCCAAAAATAATAACGGCAGTGAGATTTTTTAAACTTCATCCCTAATAAAGAAACCTTTGCTGAATTCTCATGCCCTGGAGAAATAGCCAAGGGTATTTAGGTTTATCCAAAAGGACTTAGTGGGAACTTGGGAAAAGTGTAGGCATGCCTTAGCCGAGGTTGGGATGGGGCCCCTTGACCCAGTGAAAGAGCTAGGAGGGAGTCTTCCCTTGACCTTTGAAAGTCAAGCTACTGGCCCATAGCTCTGGACAGTGTGGCTTAGAGGCTGCCTCTCCAGGATAGTGGAGTAAAGTGAGTCGCAAATGAGCTAATCACCATTAATGTTTCGGCTGAAACTGCCAGTCTGACATCCTTCCTAATGGCTGACAAATGTCAGGGTGACTTGTGTGCTTTTTTTGTTAATTGAATTGGTTAATTGGGTCCCAGAGGCCTAGCTGCTAATTACGAGCTACAGCCGAATAGGAGATTAAAAAAAAAAAAAAAAAAAGAAAGAAAGAAAAGAAAAGAAAAAAAAGATGCAAGGAAGTTAAAACAAAAGAGAAAATACACACGCGCGCGCGCACACACACACACACACACATACTCCAACCCCTTTGTGTTCTTTACAATCTGTACTGTTACCTTCTCTTAATTTTTGACCTGCCACATGTTACTACCTCCTTGATGTGTTCAAAAAAAGAGGGCAAGAAAAACTCCAATTCTGCCTTTTTCCATGAGGAGCATCTGTTCAATCAGTGCCTCGTTCATTAATTTTCTGCCAATTAGCAAGAAAAAAAGGTAGACCGGGAAGGGGGAGAAAAAAGTCCAGATTTACTGCTTAATGCCTTACCTTGTGAAGATGGTGTTTTCAAAAGCTACACATTGCCTCTCGTTTGGGTAAAGACGCATTAACAGTCTAGGAGACCCAGTAGTGACTTGTTGATGTTAAACAAAACTTTTCCAGAGTTTCCTAGGACAGGTCCCAGGCACAGGACCATCGACAGTGTCCGTTGAGGAATAACCTTTCTCAAAGGTAAGTTAAATAACTTCCAGGGCACGGAGGACTCTAGGAATTTAGCGCTAAAGGTGTCTCCGGGGAAGTATCTCCCAACTGTCAACCGCGTGTTCCCAGTGTTGTCTTTGGTTTTTGCTTCCAAGTAAGGGACAACAACGAAGGCAGCCGGGCACTCCAGATTCATACCTCCCGTTCACCCTGCTTCCGGGAGCTGGCAGACCCGAAGTATCTGATAACACGGGTGACATTCTTTGGTTGGTGGGGAAGGAACCCGAGGTAGAGAGGAGAGAAAGAAGAGGCACTCAAAGGAACTTTGTGGCAGAATCAGATTTTTCCAGCCCCTAAAGTTCTGGCAGACATAATTGGAAAGGGGTAAGCTGCCCAGGACAGCACTTCCTTACTCGCAGAGTCTTGGGCTAGCAAGAGTCTGGGATTTTGAAAACATGTGGCCAGAAGTTTGGGGACTTGAAGAACGTGTGTGGCCCAGATACCGCTTGGAGCCATCTTGCCCGGGCAGATCAGGTGAACTTGACTCACATTCCGGATTCCAGTCTGCCTCCCAGCTCAGCCACTAAGGCCTCCTCCCAGTTTCTTCCAGGTCCCAGCCTCCCTCGCCCTCCATGAATTCCTGTGCACGTGTTCCTGGGGGTGATGCCTCAGGTTGGCCACAAGCTAGATTTTGGTCCCTTGCTGTTTCCAAGGCTCCCAATCATAAAAGTTTTAACACTTTTGAAGACTTGAGAGGGCAGGGTCATGGGCTACAAAGAGCCTTCTACGTTCCAGTAGCTCCCCCTCCGCTGCTCCGGCATTTTCCTCTCCCGCCCCCACCCCCTTCGTATCCCTGAGAATTTAGATTGTTACACCTGATGCCTGGCTGACAGTCCCTGAGACACACGCATGGAAAGCTCAACGTTAAAAGAAAAGCTGCGTGTTTTTCAACGATTCCATTTGCGTCTCTGTATTTTTACCGGCAGGTGTGCATGTGTGTGTGAGTGCCTGCATGAGCCCACCAGCATTAAAATAGCATGGACTACTTGGGTTCATCTTGAGCAGAGCATCTCTGAAGAGTTGTCAGGAAACGTTAAAAATCTACGGGGACAATGGCGAGGTTGAATATATGGGGAAGACAAAACAGTGGTAGCCAGTGGAGCTCACTAGTCAAGATCATCACTCTGTGCCCTGAAGACCAAAGTCCAAATCCTGGCCTTGACCCTTCCTAGCTGTGCAAACTTAGACCAGTTACTTCAACATCTTTGAAACTCATGCTTTCAACTCCAAAATGCAAATAATAATAGCATCTGTCTTCTAGGCTGGCTTCTGGAAATAGATGAGACAAGGCATGTAAACAGCACAGTGCTTGGCATGTAGCACATTCCCAGGAAACATTCGTTCCTATATTTGCTTTCCTCTCTTAACTTCCTTTCTTTAAAATCGGAAGTCTGCAGGAACATCGGCTATACCAGGAATGTAACAGTATCGTTAGCCTGGTTTGTTTTGCTTATGCTTAAATGAATTCTCAAGTTTCTTTGACCTGTCTGGTGGTGTGGCTTCTGCTGCTCTTTCTTGAAGAGAATAGAGTTTTTATGACCTTTCAACCCGGAGAAATACCAATATTTTCTTCAGATTTAGTTTGGGCATTGCTTTACCCCCAGGGGTCTTACTTACATAAGGCTCAGAGGAGAGGTAGAGAGTGGAGAAAACGGATGGTCATGTTTCATAGGAAGTAAATGGTGTGTCCCATCATCCATACCATCTAGTCCTTTCCACAGAACCTCTTCTAGGAAAGACCTGCCTCGTATGCTTTCTGTGGGAAGAGGAGACACTGAAGTCTCAGTCCTCGGAGCCCAGGTTTCTTTGGGTGTCCCCATTCCTCTCTGCTGGAGATACCCCACAATTGGTCCCAAGATCTTTGGTTTCATCGTTAGCTTAGAGGGCAGATAACTTGACCACCTGGAGAGGTAGGGTGACAAATGTGGTAGGGTGCCCAGGGTGGAGTGGCTTCTTGGGACATGGATCTTTCAGCACTCAGGGGAGGGAAACCCAGGCAAATTAGGATGAGTTGGCCATCCTCCTGGAAGGCCACGATTTAAATAGTTTGTTTGGAGAGTCATTGCAGTTGGGGGAGGTGCCAATCCCAAAGACCCCAGTCAGTTAATAAAGTCAGTAAAAATCGGAGCCTCTCAGAGCATCATCCGATGCTAAATATGTATATGTGGCTTGGGCAGCTCTGATGACAAAAGTCATAGAAACACGTGATTTCTCAGTCACACAGCACATGGGCCGTGGGGACTCATCCCCTTGGAAGTTGGAGTCCCATGTAGGAACGTGTCAAAACGAAGTCCTGAATTAACCACCCACAGACTGCATTATGCAGAGGGGAGGAGGAAGTGGTTAAGTGACAAAAGACAAAAACCATAAAATCCAGAGGCCGTGTGGGCATTCCATACCCGAGTCACCACCTGAGGGAAGCCAACATTGTTGTCATGTCCCGATGCCAGCACCTGGAAACCTTGCCCTTCCTCACCCTGGCTCGAAACAAAATGGCTAAGCACGCTTCCCTCAGATTTGCAAAGATTGCTGCAAAGAGAAAGGAGGTTGACATCTCCTCACAGAAGGAAAGAGGGAAGATAATTAGGGGATGACGCATTGAGAGAACTCAAATACACCAGTCAAATACACCGTGGGTTACACAATATTCTCACTTAAGTCGCAGAGAATCTTGAGAGGTTGGCGTCATGATTCCTATTCGATAACTGAAGAAACCAAGGCTCGGGCAAAAAGTAAGTTTTCTGAGTTCACTCAGCTAAGGAGCGGCTGACCTGGGAATTGAAATAATAATAATAGCAATGATGATAATAATGATAATAATTTAATCAAATAGCCATCATAATAGAGCAACAGCATTTCTTAGGTCTTAGGTACTAGGCTACATACACTCTTTATATTTAACCTCATCTTGTCCTGAAACAGTCTTTCAGAATGGTACCACTCTTAAGCCCATTTAACATATGGGTAAATTGAGAATTAGAGACATTGTGGAAAGCACTGGAGGACACCCAGACAGTGAGTTGCAGAACGGAAGTTTGAACCCATGTCTCCCTGGCTCCTTAAACCATTGCACAACCCACGTGATCCGGCATCGTGTTACAAAAACACTTTTGTGCGTGTTACCACATTCAACCATTGAGACATATTTTCTAGGCTTAAAAAGGGAAGCCAAGAGAGCTTCTGACTTGTCCCAAAGCGTGGGAGCCTGGCGGAAAACTGACTCCGATTCCGGCACCCCCAGGAGAACCATGACCCTCTGGGTCCATTGGGGAAAAAAAAAAGATATTCTCCCCAAATGGTGGGTTTCTTCTCTTGCTGCAACAGCGAGCTTCTTCAACAACCCAACCAGCCCCAGAGGCGATCGGTGACTCGGAATGGGAAAGAAGATGGTGATACTCGAGGACAAAGACCAGTGGGATGGGTTTCTGCCTCCCCCAGACCATGCAGAAAGGCCCGGATCTTGCCTGTGCATGCAATATTGACCTGGCGGTATTGACGCACCACCTACGGGCCTGCCTTTCCTTATCGATAACCAATGGCAGAGCCTAAAGTTCAAACACCGCTGGGCGGCTTTCATGTTTGTAAACAGTATTGATGTGCATAAATAAGGGCCCATCAGACCGCAGGATTAAACAAGGACGGAGGCAGAACATTGGGGAGATTAAATCCGGAAGCAGCTCATTAAAATAAGCTGGGAACGAAGGCATAAATGGTGGCCAGTTAATGAAATGCCTTGCCAGCCTGGACACCCCAGTACCCCCAAGCCAGGCTTTCCCAAGCTGGTGGCCAATGACGCTGCCTCTTCCTCCCTAGGATAAAACTGGCCCAACTCTGCCTATGAGTTACTTCCCGACCACAGAGCCTCCTAAGCCAGCGACCCACAGCAAGCGCCAGGAAAGGAGCACTGTCTGAGAACACTGGGTGGTCTGTGGGAGAAGACAGACATCTGACATCAGCACTTGGACCCAGGATAATTGGGATGCGGCGTGGAAAACAAATGCTTCATCTTTCCATTAAAGAAACAGAAAGAAAAAAACCAAAACACATTAACAAGAATTGTGGAAATAGCAACACTTCCTCTTCGATTCCAGTAGGGTTCGTTTCAAGGACAAAATTGGACGCAGGGAAGGAAGGAGGTTCAAGACTCAAGGCCACTTGTCCTCACTACTTCTTAATTTTTCTGAGTCTTCTTTGCATTATGATGGCTCAGCATCAAAAGGGCCATATTGAAATGTCCCTTGACTCACAACGGCCTTGTCCAAAGGTCCTGCTTTGCTGTTGGGGCAAATGAGAAGAGTCGGGGCAGCAGCCAGTTGAAGCTGGGATAGAGAACCTCTTGCCCGATGGATCGCTCAGGGAAATAGCGTGACAGCTGTGCTCATAGAGAAGTAATTCATGCTTTTGCTGGTGACACACTTTCTCCTTTCCGCCATCTTTAGTGTGACTTTATTCAAAGCCAGTGAAAACGATGGCCAACATTTACTCCATACTCTGTGCCAGGCATGATCTTAAGCATGTTACATGCATGAGCTCATTTAGTTTTCTTAAAAAGCCCAAGAGAAGAAGCCAAGGCACAAACGGATAACATAGTGACTTTGTTTCCCCAAGCAATCTCAGAGGTAGGGCATGTTAGTCTGATTTTTGACATGAAGCCTGAGGGGTAAAATGATTTGCTCACAGTCAGAGGTGGGCTTCTCGCAGGGAGCCCTTTGGGGGCGCCTGGATGCCCGAATTTGAGGAGGTGGGATGCCCAAGTTTTGTCCCAGACTCTATTTACCATCACCATTTTTTTCTATGGTCAGACATGGCCCAGCATGCTTCCAGAAGCATCTTTATTGGACTGAGGAGAGGAGGAAATGCCTCCTAACATTGGGCTTTCATGAAGAACAACAAAATCGTATTTGAAAGAGAAAAATGCTTTAAAAATGCACCGGGCTGTTATTCTGATTAAAGGAGCTGTCCCCAGGACAGACCCACAGTTGCTTTCTCCGAGCTGGTCGCGACAAAGGACCCCTCCGCTGGCTTGAGTGGCAAAAAGGCTGCATTGTAGGAATGCACCTAAGATTTCTGGGACCGGGGGAGTGAGGGAACGAGCCGGCGTGCGAGGAGGGAGTGGTATCATGTTCCTGGTTTTCGGGTTAGCTCCAGGACTGGAATGCTTAACTCATGTGGTTTTTCAAGATTAATCATAAGTTACAACAAGCTACTCCCCCTTGGGGTATTTCATTTGCATCATTCTCTCTCCCAGAGGGTTGAAGGAAGAAAAAATATCCGCTGCACAGCTTTGGAAATTAGTTGCTTGTCACTCACTTGCTTGGAATGGGATTTGAATCTCATGGCCTTTGCTCCAGAGCTCTGGACGGGCTCCCCATTAAGTCGGAGACGTACAGCTGGAAAAGACACTGTTGCCAAGGTACTTAGAGTGAGGAAAGCCAGTTGTGGGCAGCTCAACGGTAACACGAGGCCCTGGTTTCTGAGTGCCATCATTTATCTACAGGTCCCCAGACACCTTCAAAACGAGGCATTTAGCCCTCCATATGCATTTGAGGATCAGAAGTGACAAGCACGCCCCATTCTCCACGGAAATGAAAGTCTGTGGTTCTATCTTGGGGGAGGGGGCTTTACGTGAGGTATTCAGGGTCTTTGGCAATCCAGTTGGGCGGCCTCCTGATTACCGACCTGGCTGGAAGGTTGCTGACTACCTTTCAGGAGGGTGACCCATCGTCCGGTTTTATATTACCCAAACTACACAGTAAATGCAGACTGGATGGAGTCAGTGTCCATGGGAGACAGATCTGAGGAGTGGGGCATGTTGCCATGGTTCTCCGGGCATGACGTCCATGTCACCGGAAGGGGCACCTTTGCCAGAACCTCAAGGTGGTGAGTCATCGAGGCCCAAGGCACTAGGCACTCAGTGCTCTGAATTCAGAGAGGTGAGAAAACTCGAACTGAAAACCAGGAAGGCAGACAGAGGCTGTGCCACATGGACACGAATGGGGCGAACACGGTGAGATCAGGTCAAGGCCGGGCTCCTCTATGGCAGATGCAGGGCAGCACTCTTCATTGCAGACGCAACTCTGGCCAGTCAGAGGTTGCAATATTCTGCCTGCCGTGGGTAGACTGCCTCAGGTATGGGGGCTGATGCCAGGAACTGGGGAAAACAGGCCTGTGGAGACTCAGTATGCCATCTCCTTGGGTGCCGATTGAGGTGTCCCTGCTAAGTGAGGAGACATATCAGGAGTTTGACCAACAAAGTAGCTTCTGCAGGAAGCAATACGTGCAACCATGTAGCCAGAGGGAGATGTATTTACTTCACCAAAGCCAACTAGTCTAGAAAACCATTCATTACTTCATTCCTTATTGTCCCAACTCGATGATTTCCTTTGCTCACATCGACGTGGTCCTGATTAAATTTTGACCATCTAAAAACCCCAAACCACTAGAAAGTCCCTCAGAAAGCCGTAACAGTTTCTGATTGTCAAAAATGAAAGCGTGCAGAGCTAACCTATCAATCAAGACCAAGGCTTGCTCCCATGACCTGGTCCCAACCTACCTCCTCCAGCGTCTCTCAGCCTACACCTGAGCGGGACCAGTGTACTTTCCAGGCCTCAAGCACACAAGGTGGATTCCCCACTCTGCGCCCTGCTGATACCATGCCCTTGTCTGGAGGATCTCTTCCTCCCCATCCCTACTGTTTATTTACCAAATTCCTTCTCATCCTGCCCTAATTTGCTACCGCTGATTTGTTACCATCTCTGTGATCTTAAGAAATTGAGAGATATATTAGGTATAATTGTTAGGGTTGCCATAACCGACTATCACAAAGCGGCTGGCTTAAACAACAAAAAATATATTGGCTTACGTGTATGGAGGCTGGGAGTCTCAAATCAAGTAGCTGACAGGATCAGTTCCCTTTCAGGGCTATGAGAAAAAAATCTGTTCCAAGCCTGTCTCCTTGGCTTATCCATGGTTGTCTCCATGTTCACAGGGCATTCTTACTGATTGCATGTCTCTGTGTCCAAATTTCCCCTTTTCTTTTTTTTTAATGTGTATTTTTGATAGAGAGAGAGAGAGAGCATGAGTAGGTAGAGGGGCAGAGGGAAAAGGAGAGACAGATAATTTGAGGCAGGCTCTGTGCTGTCAGTGCAAAGCCCAACATGGGGCTCGAACCCGTGAACCATGAGATCATGACCCGAGCTGAAGTCGGACGCCCGATGGACTGTGCCACCCAGGTGCCCCCAAATGTCTCCTTTTCATAAGCACACCAGTCATATTGGGTTAGGGCCCACCCTAATGATCTCATTTTTACTTGATCACCTCTGTAAAGACGCTATCTCCAAATAAGGTCACATTTTGAGGTAATGTTTGAGGAAATATTTGATTTTTGTGCCAAGAGAGCTAATCAGGACTGTATGAAGAAGAGAGGTATGTGCAAAGATAGGAAGCGAAGGCCACCATTATCAGGCCACGTGAACTATCTTCTAAGACAGCAAATGTTTGTAAAGGTAGAGGGAAGTAAAAGGTATGCTAGATCTTGTGCACGGAGGGTATGTTTTCTAAAACACACTGTATCTGTTAGAAGAGGCTGGGTCTGGCTGTGGTGACCTACAACCCCACAATCTCAAGGGCTTACAGCCACAAAGGTTCGCTTCTCGCTCACGTGACATGTCCACTGTATGCCATCTGCAACTCTGTTTCACACTGTCCTTACCAGGGGACCCAGCGATAAAGCAGCCTGTGACTGGAACTTTGCCAACTTTGTGGCAGGAGGAAAAGACATATGGCAAATCAAGCACAGCTCTTAGAGGTTCTTCTTGGACAGAGCTCACATTTCACTGGCCAAAGGAAGTCACCTGGCCAAGTCTGATGTCAGCAGACAGGAGTGTATAATCCTTCTGCAGGAAGGGTCACTGCAGGGAGGGGCATCGAATCCAGGCAAGCGGAAGCCCAATGAACCACCAAGTATAAGCGCCATGATGTACGTCTAAGAGAAGGAGCTTCATGTGACTTTGGGTGACACTTCACTTCTCTGGCCCTCGGTCTCCTCGTTTAGTAATTGGGAATCAATAGTACTATCTTCCCTTCCCCCCGGGGCCATTGAGAAAAGTAACCACGAGGCTAAACACGAAACTTCTTGGCGAATGATTCTGAAAGCATCCCTGGGACAAAGGCGTACATCTACTATATTTGGAATATAAAGACGATTGCGGTTCACATCGACTGCAAAGACAGGTGGCCAATGACAAACTAGATCTTTCCCCGGAAGCCCTGGAAAAGAGGGCAGGGAGTCTGCGTGCCCAAAGATGCAGCTCGGACAACTGGGAGGGCCAGGGCAAGAAGGGTCGTCTTGCTGGCTCGTGAGTCCACTCGCCATAGTGGATTCTTTCCTTCAACCAGTTCCCCTTCTCTACCCATTTTCCTGCAGGCCCAAACACTGGTCCACATTAAAGGGAAGTAAATAGAACAGCATAGAACAGCATTGCTACCTGCATTTGGTAACTGAGGAAACAGGCACAGAGATATTAAGCAACATGTTCAAGGTCACACAGTTAAGTAAATGCTTACATAACATCTCCCCGAAGCACTTTATATCCATTAGTATTTAATCCTCGCAGCAATGTTAGGAGTTGTGTGCTCTCACTGTTCCCGTTTTACAGATGAGGAAATTGAGGTGCAAGGTGTTAAATAACTTGTCCACTGTCACACAAGTCATAAGTGGCCAGTCCTGGGAGATCCCCGGGGCTGAACATCCTGAGATGTATATTTGTGTCCCCGTATTTTCACATCTCTGAAATTGGGATGATGTGTCTTTTAACGGACGGCATATCGTAACTAAAGAATCAGCATTTTTTTTTCTTGGTGGTATATAAAATAATAATGCATCTTAAAATTGATGACCCCCTACTCAGCATCAATGAAATATGAGACATGATTTCTTCTCGACCTGCCCCTCCCACTTCCCCTCACCAATTTTGAGATTTAAAAATGAGTCTCCCTTCTGGATGGAGGGGAACCTAGACCGGGATTCTATCAGTATTCCTTCCCCATCTCTCCAGCCCTCTGGGCAAAAATGCAAGAGATAAAGTGACCTAGTGAGGGTTCAAGACAGCAAGAATGGCTGTGGACTGTGCGCAAGATGGGGTGTTAGGGAGAGAGTGGAGCTGTGCCAGCCAGCATTTCGTGGAATCAGAGTCCTGGCTAGAGGTCCCTGCACACAGTGCCATTTGTGTCCTTGTGCTGAGAGCAGTCTCCAGTGCTCTCAGTGTGCAGTCTCCAGTGTGCAGACACGCAACCGGGAAACGCAAATAGGAATTCGGGGGCAGCTGCAGAAGGCGTGTCTAAGGCTCTGCACTTACTGAACAAGACACGAATCTGTGTCCATTTCTTGGGGGGTAAATACTACCACATGTGCCTAAAACTCTCACATCATTTAGTCTGCGCTGACATGAATCCCCTTGGAAGAGTTAGCATTTGGTTAGGTAAACGTTTCCCCTCTCCCTCCCCTCTTCACCTCCCTCATTCTCCATCAATATCTTGCAGATGTTGGAACAAGCCGATGACTGTCTCGGTTCCCACACTGGAATGCCGGCCAGGGGAGAATGCAGGCGAGCTTTCTGGCCGCCTGCGACCCTCGGCTACGATGGGCCTCCTACATTCTCTTGCTTGTGCATCAAGCCTTCGGCTGCTCACTGCCAAGTATTAAGTGCCTGTTCCACAAACCTGGTGTAGATTATCACTTTGCTGTATAGATGTATCTAATAGAATTAAATAGTTGGCTCCTGACCAGTAACAGATGTGCTACGTATAATGCAACAATAATGAGATTGAAACCACCATGTAATATCGAGGGAAGAGTGGAGGGCGACTTGCATTTCTCCAGTTTGGAAGCCGGCTTGAAGGAAAAAGAAACTAGAAGGAATGGCCATTTGTTTGCACTGAGTGAGCCATCTCTGTGTCTTTCAGATTCCCCAAGGGGTGTCTTTCACGGCCCGGTCCGTGTCCGTGACAGGGGGCAAGAAGATAAACACAGTGGAAACGGGACTGGTTTGTGCTGGAGGCGGACTGATCCACCTTGTTGACATCCTACCTATCCCCCGCCCCCCCCAACCTGGTGCTGTCTGGTTTGGGGACCCAGTAATGAGACCATAATGAAATACAGTCATGCAGGTTGCTCCGAATGAGAAGTAACCAATGAAACCAGAGCTCAGGAGGCCAGCCACGTAGGTAGGGAGAAGACAGAAGTGCAGACAAGGACAAAAGAGCCCTCAGTGATCCCAGGTGGGGTCTCCAGTGCCCTCTCCTGACAGTTGTGCAGTTCTAGAACCCCAGAATCAGGATAGGCCGGTCCCTGGGGATATCTCCAAGCGTTGACAATCCTGGTTCCTGGGACCGCTAATCAGAAGACCCAGAAGGGAGTATGCCTCCACAGCAAGGGTAGCCAAGCTCAACCCTGGAGGTCAAAGGGTAATCACAGGGGTGGGATTCCTGCTATACAGTGGTGCTTAATGTGAATTCAGAGCTGGGGCTTTTCTGAGTGTTTTGGTCTGTCGCGGTGCCTTCTGCTCGCCTTTTCCCCCCACTGCCCCCCTTTCTCTACTCTTCAATATTCATGTCTCTATCAGTTAGTTATTGCTGAGTAACAACAACAACAAAAAAACCCCAAGGCTTAATGTATGGTTTGTTTTTTTCCCCTCGGGGCCTAAGGGTCAGTTCAGCTGACCTAAGCAGCCTCCACTGAGCTTGGCTGGGCTTGCTCATGTGTCGGCAGTCAGTGGCAGATTGGCAGAGGACTGGCTGGCCTAGGATGGCTTTAGGTTCTCACAGCTCTTATAGTCCTTCGATAGGCTAGCCTCACCATGCTCTTACGACAGAGTTGCAATGGAGAGGGAGCCCAGTTATGCAAGACGGTTGTGGATGTAGATCTGTGCTTTCAAACCTCTATTTGTACCACATCACTAGGATCCCATTACCCAAGTAAGTCTTATGGCTAAGCCATAATCTGAGTGAGAAGGGACTACAGAGTTACAGGGCAAAGCACACAGTGAGGGAAGCCATGATCTGGGGCCATCAATGCAACCCACCTACTCTAGTATCCTTGGAATTTCCCAGAGGTTGCCTACAGATTAGGAACAGTTAACGGAACAGGTCAACGACATGCCCCAGAAACCCAAGTCCTCCTCCAGTCCATCCCAAGAAATGGTTGAGAGGGAGGTGGGCCAGTTTCCAGTTGTCCCCACGTAGATTTTCATCTTCTATCTTACTGCACGCTGACTTTGGGATTGCCTGCTTCTCCCTTTCTCTTTTGCCCTCCAAAGTACACATATACTCCCATGGGGAGACCCCGGTCCAATTTCTGGGGACCCTTCCTGCCATAGTCCTCAGCCCCTAAAAGAATGGTAAGGCACAGAAAGGCTGGGTGTGAGAGCCCAGCACACAACCTCAGAGTTGGAGTAACAACAGAAGAAAGATCGAGATGGAACAGACTCGATACAGAGAGACATTCACATAAGACCGGGTTTCCCTCATGCCCTGGACCCAAGGGCACAACTGAGGCCAACACACATGGGGGTAAAGAGGCCTACTTTGTCAGGTGAACGAAACCGAGTGTAGCATAGCTGAGAATTCCTAACAGTACCAAACCATCAGGCTAGAAAAGCAAAAGAAAATCTGCTGGGCATGTAATAATTGCTCAATGGATATCTGAGGACTGACTGGCTAGGAAACTATTCTAAGAAACCAACAGAATCTCAAACAAAGATTTAGGAACAAGGAGAATCACTGAGGCATATTTGTAAGAGTGGAAACAAACCAAATGTTCAACAATAGGGAGATGATTAAATAATTTATGGCACATCTATATAATGGCATAGGATGCAGTTATTTAAAATGTTTTAAATTAAATATTTATGACCGGAGGAGAGGTTCACCATGTAATTTGAAGTGAAAAAGCAGGTTGCAAAACTCTATGCAATATGATCCCAAGTAGGCATAAAGTAAGTGTGGTTTTAACAGTGGTTTATGGGAGATTTTTGTATCTTTACGCTTTCTATGTTTTCCAGGTTTTCCATAATGAGTCTGCATTCCCTTTATGACTCTTAGTACAACTGAAGTTCTGAAAAGAATGCAGATCTTAATTTTGAAACGGGGACCAAAATGTTCACTTCCTGTTCATTTTCAGGCATCCCTTATATTCTCTCATATATGCTTCCGTATTTTCACTGGTAGCATTTACCACATGTTATATGTACTTGGCGGTCTTTCACTTCTCTTCCCCCACAAAATGTAGACTACCGGAGGACAGGAACTTTGACGGCTTGTTCACTGATGTGGCCCTAGCAGTCACCACAGCTTTATAGACACCAGGCCCTCAGGAAATATTTGTGGAATGAATGAACGAATGAACAAACGAACAAACGAATGAATGAACGACAACACTCAAAGGAATTTCCATTCCCTTTTACTAAGTTAACTAAAATGTCCTGCAGCATCAGTATCAGGAGCAACTTGACTGATCCACAGAGAGAAATGTTCAGAGTAACTTTGATCTGCAAGTATTCCCTGCCTCCCATGGCTATAGATTGCCTACTGGGGACTTAACACGGTCCCAACTATGATGGTGGACAAGAAGGCAATACTTACCTAGACAGGGCATATTGCAGGACAGGGCATTCATCATATGAAAGCAGGGGACTTGAGCACAAAACACAAAGAAAGGCTCAGTTGAACATGGCTGCCATTTTCCCCCTTGAGATGTACCTTCCCGGAGATCTTCAAGAACCAATACAACTGTACTTGGTCTCCTCCACCATTTGGGGGTCGGCACCGGCAACCACACCCACGTCCTCCCCACCCATCCCCTTGAAGGGAATGATGCATGTTCCAGAACCCCACTCTGTCTTCCACCACACGGAACTCATGCTGGATCTCAGCCAGTGTCTTGTCTCACATACAGGTCTGAGCAGTAACGATGCTATTAGTCAACAGTTAGAGTAGTTATTCCTTTGTATTCTTCATCTCTGTCTGTGGCACTCTCTTCAGACACATCAAGATAACCCTTTTTTGCTGCATCCTTCTTCTTGTCTCTTCTCTGTTTTCTCCTAGGTCCTATTTTGAGTCCACCCCTCCCCCTTAAAAAGTCTCAGAAACCACCTCAAGCAAATGAGTATTGTCAGCAAGAGGTGAGTGGAGGTGGTGGGGGAGAAGCGACCAGCAAAATTAGCCATAAAGAGGACATTCCTGCGTAAGGTCCTTGAAACTGTTCCCAAGACTACATTGGAATGTTTTCACCCTTCTTTAATTAAACCTACCCTTCTGCACCTGCCAGTGCTTGAGATAAAAACAGTGTTTTCATCACTTACTGATCTTATTGGTTTCCTGTTTCACTAAAAGTGAAGCTTGCCACTATTTTTTAAGACACAAACATGCAGTATTTCACTTTCCACTAGCAATGGCTACTGTTTATTGAACTTACTGTTACCCAGCAGGTGAGCTAAGGACTGAATCTACCCGAATTATTTAATAACCTCAACAAACATGAACTAGCCCCATTATTATTCATTTTACCCATTGTTACTCAGTATTACTCATTATTCATTTTCCAGACAGGGAAACTGAGGGTCAGAGAGCTAAGTAACTTGCCCATGGTCATCCAGTTAACCTCTTCTTAGATGGATCTGGAAGAATAACCATTACTCATAACATTATTTCTATAAGGAAATATCTATTCCAGTTCCCAAGGACCAACCCAGACACACACACACACACACACACACACACGCACACACACACGCACACACCAGGAACACAACCTGCTTCTGCTCTTTAGAGGAGGGAAGGGTCATTGTGCGCAAAACTTTTGTCATTGTGGAAGATTCCAATTCAAGTGGCTTCTGGCGATCCAGCAATAGATCTACTTCTGGATAAATGCAAGTTCTTGTCCCTTCCCAGCCAGAATGATTGGTCCACAAGCTGAACCTGTCATTTAAGCTGGACCAATCAGGTCTTCTCCTAGAATTTTAAAAATTGTCACTGCGGGAGGGGGTGCTGGATGGCTCAGTCAGTTAAGCCTCCTACTCTTGATTTCAGCTCAGGTCATGATCTCACGGTTCCTGAGTTCGAGCCCCGTGTCCAGTTTCAGGCTGACAGTGTGGAGACTGCTTGGGATTCTCTCTCTCTCTCTGCCCCCTCTCCAAATAAATAAATAAACTTAAAAAATTGTAACTGGGAGGAAGCCCTACTTGGCCATCGCTGAAAGGCTATGGATATGGGGTGGCTGAAGACTGCCTATTTGTAGAACAGCCTATTTACAGGAGGATAGAAGGAGGCCAAGAAGAGAGAAGCAGAAACTAGCAGTGTTGGAGAGGCAGGAGAGAATGAGACTGAACCCAGCTGTCCCCAAGCTCTTCCAGTTTCGTGAGCTGCCCCCTTAACCGCTTCCTTCTCCTTACAGTTGAAAAAGCGGAGCAGGGACAGGTCAGATGTTCACAGGAGGTTATGCACTGAGCTAGCTCCAGAGCCTGGAGCACAAGTCCCCGGCTTCCAGGCCCGTCAGTGCACCTGAGGACACCCGTGTGTCTGGGGGACTGAGGGCAGGAACAAGCCGAGGGTTGAGAAGAGACGAGGGGAGATTGCTCCGTGCTTTTGGCCATGCCCATGGCCTAGTCATCCAGGGTAAGCACATGCCCCAGCTCCGGGCCTCCGTGCCTGGCTGGCTCAATGGCAACCAGTTGATGGCCTCATTAACTGGATCCACCTGTGGGCACTTTATTTCATTATCTCAACTGGAACAGAGTCAAGACGCTGGAGCTAATGTCCTTCCGCTTTCTGAGAGCTAATTATCACCTGTGGCTTGGCCCCAGGCGCAGGTGCAAGGGGTTACCAATAGCACCGTAACTGTGTTGACGGGAGTCGAGAGCATTCCCTCTCATTTTGGTGGGAAAGGGGAGTTACACGTGACAGAAGGTCAGAAAGCATCTGGTCCGCTGCCTGCCTCCAGAGATTAGAGCCCTGTGCCCTGGGTCGTCTATTTCCATCACCAGCCCGGGCCTAAGGAAGTGTCCAGGATCCTGGCACCAGAAAACAATAGCTACATCTTATGGAGCACTGATGTGATTGCAAGCGTTCCCAACAGCTTTGAGGGTATCTTCACCTGCACCTCTGCCTGGGGTGGGTCTGTTGGCACAGAGGTTATGTGACTCGCCTGGTGCTTCTCAGTTAGGCAGCTGGGCTAGGATTCAAACTTCAGTCCGGTCGGTGTTGTAGCCAGAACGTTCCCTTGTCCCCTCTGCCTCAAGCTGGGTAACTGGTTACCTACTGTGTGCCAAGCACCGTGATCAGTTTGGGAAATAGAAAGATATTTACCTTCTACATATATCCATTTCCTTCCAGGAGTTCACCTCAAGTCTTTTTGGTATTGAAATATTTACACTGTCCTGACACCGTAAGAGGAAGGTGCCCCAAAAGCACGTCGAATGTGGAATCAAAAGGTACAGATTGGGGGCGCCTGGGAGGCTCGCTCGGTTAAGAGCCCGACGTTGGTTCAGGTCATGATCTCGCAGTCTGTGAGTTCTAGCCCCACATCAGGTTCTGTGCTGACAGCTAGGAGCCTGGAGCCTGCTTCCTTTCTGTGTCTCCCTCTCTCTGTGCCCCTCCCCCACTCACACTGTCTCTCTCTCTCTCTCTCAAAAATAAACATCAAAAAAAATTTTTTTAAGGCAAAGATTTGATTTTCCGCTCCACCCCTCCCTAAATGTATGATTTTTCCATACGTTTCTTATCCTTTTCTCACCCTGGCCTCCCCATCACAGAACACGGAGCACGGAGCACGGAACTTGTCTTTTCCACCCTGTTTCACAGGGTTGCCAGGAGCGCAAGTCGGATGACACATGTAAAAACTGTTTACAAACGCACGGCTTTGTTTGTTGTAGAAACTATTATTATTGGATGGACTCCAAGATTGACTTTACTCCTCAAGGAGACGGAGGCTTGATTATAGCATAATTCACAAGTGAGAGGTCTCGGCTCGTGAAGCGGGGCCCCGAAATTGGAATGAGGTCCCTGCTCCGGAATTCTTCCTTCTGCCTCACACAGATCCAGTGGTAAGCAGAAAATGGTACCTCTGTGCCTTTAAATTGACCCGCCGGTTAAAAGTAATAAACCAAAATCATAATTTGCTTACAGACACTCTGGAACTGGAATGGAAGATGATTTCTTCCCGTCTTGGCCTAGGAGATTGTTTTAGGGGAAATTTTGGTCTTGTTAAACAGTAGCATGTGTCATTGTTATTTGCTTCTTCCTTTGTCATAAATCAGGAGGGTATGGGGGAGGGGCTGCCCTATAGGCAAAAAAGTACGATTGCCTTTACTAGGCCGACTTGCCAGGTGACCTCAGACAGACAGAGCTACAAGCATCGAGTGCCTGTTTTTCTGAAAACCCTCTTGATGTAAACGCCTAAGGAGGTTCCTCAGCGTCAGACCATCCATACTCATAGGATGACCAACGCCTCCCAGTTTGACTGGACAGCCCTGGTTTTAGCTTTGGAAAGCCCCGCTCCCCAGGACCCCCTTCAATCCTGGGCACCCTGGGACAGGTGGCCACTGTACCTACACTTCACATTCAACCGTCTGGGGCAGACAGCACACAGTGGGGCCCAGTTGGCTCTGGTACCCAACAAGGGCCGCGCCTCTTCTCCATCCTGTGGGGCAAGTGGTATAACTTCTCCGAGTCCTCGACTCTCCATCTACAGAAGGGGACAGCGGCAGAACCTGCCTCCTAGATCACTGTAGGGAAAAAAACGAACATACGTGGCAAGTGCTCCATAGAGCGCAGGCGCACGGAACAGTTGTCCCTGGTTCTTGTTACTGCCTGGGGCTGGCCAGAAGAAACTTCCGGTCAAGTCCAGGGGACAGGACAAATATCCCAACAGGTAGCTGGATTTCTTCCTCCTCTTCCCTTTGTACCTCCCTTTCTGGTTTTGCGTCCCCATCTACCCCCCGACTCTGCCCCTCTGTTACTTGCTGCCTCAATAGAGATTCGTGGCGCTGGGTCTCTCGCAGTACGTTATTCACGTCTTGGCAGGGCATGCCGCGCTCGTAAGAATTAACATTTGGGTTTTATTTACTGGCTTACAAAGTGCCAGAATTGCATCGGGGATTCAGTTGCACAAACTCTCTTGATGGGAAATCAGTGACAAATTGAGAAGAAGGGGGTCTCGAGGATCAAACAGCAAACCCTTCCCAATCCTTGTTTGAAAACTCAGCCCGGGCTGATTTATTGCCGTTCCCCAAGAGGTGTGGGGGAGGGACGAAGTCTCTCTCCGGAGTCTTCTTGAACAGTTAGGCCCGTTCCCGGTCTTACATGAGATTAGTCACAGGATATTTCATTTTAAATCCAATGGAATGTTTTCCTAAATCAGACAAGACTCTTTCAGTGTTTATGGCTGTTTCGCTGGAATTCTCTTTGGCTCCAGGAGGGATTTGAAAATTAGATACATTTCCTTTTGGTGACCTGGGGCTGAGCTGGAGGGAGATCAGGCCTTAGGCTGGGGCCAGCAGTGACTTGTCAGTCTTGTTCCAAGAGGTCTCTCCCATTGGCCAGCCTTCCCAAGCACCTGCGGCCCACCGTATGGCCAAGCCAGGCGCCTCATCCCTACAGGCCCTCTTTCCCCTACCGGGCCCCCTGGTATACCATGGAGACATAACACAAATGTTTTGCAAAATTAAAAAAGGTGGGGTGAGCTCGATCCATTTGGCGGTGAGAAGGCTCGCGTGGGACTTCTTTTCGTTTCAGAACTTTCTTTTTGCCTGCATGGCAGGGAAAAATAGAGAATTCTTATCAAAGTAACTACGGTCAGACGCTGCAGAATTAGTCTGATATGGTAGGTTGCTATTTCGCTTGTTCTGAACACACATGAAGAGATGAAAAGAACAACAGTCACAGAGAAATGATGGAGACGAGATTATGAAGAAATAGCAAGAAACAGGGGTAATTGCTTCAAACTAATGCTCTGTTCTCCAAAGGCTGCAGTGGCTTCCCTGGAGACTGATGAAAGTCTAAAGGTGTGTTTTTCCCATTTTATAATTTCAAGTGAGTTCTATTTTAATTGATCACTTCTGCCTCTTCCCTTACGCACTTTTATCTGTGGATCATAGAACCACCTCGAATGAGAAACAATTCAGCTAGTGGCACAGAATCTGAAGCCAGACGACTTGAATCCGAATCTAGCTTCAGCCACTTAGCTGAAGTAATGTGTCTCTGGACACATTACTTAGTGTCTCTACATTTCTGCTTCCCTGGCCACAAAATGTATATAACGCTGGGACCCACCTCACAGGGCTGTTGAGAAGAGTAAATAAAGTATATAAATGTCTCAGACGTGGCCCTGATGTACAGCAAGCTCTGGAACAGTGCTTGCTCTTATCAAACCTGACTTAATCCAGAAGCCTGGTATCGCCACAACTTGTGTCTCCCACAGGGCTCCATCCACACAAGAACCAGAATCCCTACGAGCACTGCCCAGACTGTAAGATAGGCAGGGATGGGGTCGAGCCGGGTATTTTTCCTTTGGGAAGGACCCAAGCCCCGATGAAGCCAACTGGAGGTACAAGCACAGAAATAAATTTCTGGTTCTGTTTTATCAAGTGTGTCCATTAGGACATGCTAGAGCATGAATAACAGGAAACTCCACATACACAGACCTACACACTGAGGAGTATAGTCATATCCCAAGTGCGGAAAGTCCAGAGGGAGATGAGCTTCCAAGTTGGTTCTGGCTGATCAGCTGGATCAAGGACCCAGTGTCCTTCCTTTCCTTCCACGTGGCATCTCTGGAGTTGGCATCGTCCTGAGGCAGGCTTCCCTTGTGGTTATAACATGGCTGGTCATGGCGTCAGGGTAGTGGAGTGTTTCTCTGCTGTGTCCATCAGGAGATAACATAGGGAGACGTTCTCTGGATTCTCTCCGTTAAGAAACAAGACAGACTTTCTCAGAAGCCTCCAGCCTACCTCTTCTCATATTGTGTTATCCTCCATTGAGTCCCATGCTTGTTCCTGAACCTCTCATCGGCTAGAAGGATGGGCTTACCCCTACAGCTGTAGTAAAATCAAAAAGAGCACTTCTATGACTCAATTAGGCGAGAAGCAGAAAGACGCTGACGAGGTGGCCCAATTGTCCACCATTCTGTAGTTTAGGTGCCCTTCGCATTACATCAGATGGTAATGTTCAGGGACGTATGACTTTCTAGGAGTTCCAGAAAGTTCCATGACGTCAGTTAATTCCATAAACCACACCGCATGCTGAAATTGCTAAGAAGGGAATTCTGAAGATGAGATTTTCAAAGGTACGTGATGGTGAGCATTGGGTCCGTTGTCTGTCCTGTCCATACCAAAGCCCTCAGCTTTGACTTAACTATTGTTTTGGATCAGACAGAATATTCCAATGCCTTCCCCCAATTCTTCCTTCACAATGACCAGTGAGAACAGTAATCACTTCTGCCTACTTCTCCACTGTATTCCATGTTGCCTGGCCAATAGGAACTTAATATTTATTGAATGCGTGAACCCTGCCTGCCAAAAAAATACTGGAGTTAGTCCTTTTTATTAACTTGTATTCATATTCTTTGCTCCTGTTGCTCTAAATGTTCTCTCTTTCTCTCTGCTCCCTGTGAGGCCTTGGTGACCTTGAAATGACCACTTCCTCCAGAAACGATAATAGCTTTCATTTGTTTACTGAGCACTTAAACTATGCACCCTGCCCCGTGCTAAGAACTTGATGGATATTACCTCACTGAATGTTCACAAAATTCAGTAAGGTGGGTTTATAGGTGAAGAAAATACCTTACCAAAGGCCACGTAATCCAGAAACAGAAACAGAATGGAGAGTCAAGCCCAGAGGGGCACCAGAGCCTGGCATGCCAAGCACTCCGTGTATGCCTTCCCAGACTTCTGCATCCCTGAGGACATCCTTCCAGGGCCGGTCTCTTGGCTGTTCTCTCCTGTTGCTTTCCAGTGTCCGTGTGTAAATCTCACTTCCCCCATGCCATGTTATTCCCTGAAGCCCAGAGGGCTGTGTTTATCCTGCTGAGCCCCCAAAACTCATCCTAGCAGAGATATCTTGAGTAGATATCATTTGAATTGAATTGCATCTAGGGCCCTGGCCTCGGGATGGCCCAACTGCATTCTACATGTGGAGACTGCTGAGTGCCACCCCCCACCCCCCGGCTTAGCCTGTGTGTGTTCTATGTCTAGGCCAAGCCAGCTTACAGCAGGCCACTGCCTCAGAAAATCACTGGAGAGCAAAACTCAGTGTCCATCTGGATAAAGCATGAAGTCAGCCAGTCCAGTCAGACTGGCTTGACTTGGTTTTCTTCCGTATAAGCGAGCTCAGCGACCCTGGCCTCCTGGCCTTGCTATAAACCTCTCTGCCTCATACGGTCCATTAAAGTATTTGTCTATGTGTGCATAGCTCGTCCAGGCTAGGGAGGGGCACCCAGGCTAGTGGGGAGCACCGAGGCACCGGACTCTTCCCCCTCCATTAAAAGACTACAGCAACTCTCGACCTCTGACTGGAGACGTAATGATGGAGCAATTTACAAGTGCTTGTTATGGGTCGTGTCTTTCGGGGCATGCTTTAAGAGCTTTCGGCTGGGCCACACATACACACATAATCTGCTCAACACAGCCCTGACCACTTGTTCCTAGAGCCCGGCCAAATTTAGGGCAAGTGTGTGGCCACTGGTCTACTGGGCCAGCTATTGGAGATGCTGGCAGAGCTGGGGGCTGGCGGAGTCTTCGGGAAACCAAAAGGAATTGCTGACATCTGGATGCCGTGGGAGTGGGTTCTAAGTGCTGGATAATTAGTCACAGTCATGGGAGTAAAAAGCCGATAATGAGGGCAGGAGCAGAGAGAAAGCCTACTCGCTTCCTACCAGTCCTAAAGACTCAGAAGGCTGAAATCCCTCTGCCACCAAGGCAGAGTCCACAAGTTGTTGTGACTCAAGTTCTACCGTTGAGATTGTGACGCTTTCCCTGGCTCTGTCTGGTAGCTCTCTCTGCCACCTGCTGTCACCTCCTCTGTTTGCTGCTCTCTCTGATCTCATTCTTTGTCTTTTTCCCCTATTATTACGTGGGCAAAAGACCAAGGGAGCAACACCCCATTCTCTCCTGGCTCTGCACCCAGTTTTTTTCCTTCCTACACTAGATCTCCAGGCCTCGGGGAAATAAAGAGATGGGGAGACTCAGGACACAAAGGATAGAATTTCCTAAGGAGGTCAGGGAATCGCTCATATGTAGTCTTTGTTTGAGATAAAAAGGAAACAGAATGTTTTCTCTCATCACTAAGTTCAATACAAAGCAAGTTGGGAAGACAGGAAGATTTGATAAACGAAAAAACACAAAAGAAAACAGTTTGAATAAACCCAAGCTGCTGAGTGATCACAATAAATGTGAATGGATCAAAGCCATCATATTTAAGAATGAAGACTTCCAGACTGGATAATAAAAATACCCCAAACCGGCTTTTTAATACTTAGGAGCGGTACCTAAAATAAAATAACACAAGAAGAAGGTTTGGAAATTAAGGGGTGATAGAATAGGTTCCTAAACAATGGGGAAGTGTGGATGGAAAACAGAGAGACAGTGGCCACCAGACCTCTCCCTGCTCTCTGAGAAACAATATATTTAGAGAAAAAAAAAATATGCTGCCTGATTCTATCCTTAAAGTGAGCTTGAAGAAAAGCCTTTAGGGAAAATGGGTCCTACCGGCTTCTCCAGGGCAGGCTCAACATTAACGTTTCTCCTCCATTTATCTCCCATCCCCTCCAATTTTAGAAGTCGGGAGAAGGACAGAGTCTCTTGAAGGGGCCGTTCAATCTGTCTGTCTCCTCTCTGTTTCCAAAGAAAGGCAAAGATGTTAAATTAAAATCATGTTTAGAGAGGGAGGCCTGGGTGGCTCGGTCAGTTAAGTGTCCGACTTTGGCTCAGGTCATGATCTCACGCTTCATGAGTTTGAGCCCTGCATCAGGCTCTCTGCTGTCAGCGTAGAGCCCACTTCAGATCCTCTGTCCCCCTCTCTCCCTGCTCCTCCCCAGCTCGTTCACTCTCTCTCTCACTCAAAAATAAATAAAAATAAACATTAAAAAAAAATTTTAGAGGTCTCCCCATGCTTCTTCCCAGTACTATCCCAGAAAATAGCTTCTGGCTGGTCGGTGTAGATAATTCCCCAGGCAAAGAAGTCACATAAAGGCCACAGAGCCAATTTTGTGAGAGGACTAATAGGGCCACATATTGAAGCATCCAAGTGGTACCAGCACAAAGGAAAATGGTGACGACCCAACAAGCCAATGTGTGTACATACAGATATTCCATAGATGGGTCTCAAGGAGTTCAGAAAATCCCTTCCTATTATATGAAAATTATGAATCTAGGAGCCCTCCCCACCCCACGACACAGGAACAGAATTCATAGCTTCCAGAAGATTTCCAAATGGATTCATGTCTCCAAGTGTTTTAGAACCACGGTCTTGCCCAGTAATTTCAAAACATGTCAAGGCTTGAGGTCTCACTGCACTTTACAGAGCAGAGATGTCCCCAAAGTTGGTAAAACTAAGCACAGAACCAGCTCTCAAGGAGTAGGGGTTGAGGGGAAGTACAGTAGTGGGTTTGAGGAGGGTAGGGGTTCATGTAGGCCTCATAGGGAACTAAGAGTAAAATTCGTTTTTCACTGGTTCCCTTCCCCAATCACTCCCTAATTCATGTATATGGGAAAGCATTTTCTAGAGCTAATCTCATAAACCTTACCTCAAAAAAAAATGGATTCATCGGTGGAATAAATTTGGGAAATGCTACATAGGCTATCCTCCCCCCATGAAGATTTGCAGTGCGTATCTTTATAATAAAGTTTCTGATATATCCTGTAGTAAAGAGAAACAATTTAATTTAATTTAAACAGTGTTTCCAGAAGTTATTTGAGCAGACTTTTCTCCTCCCTGGAACCCCTCTTAGCATAATGCCACTCATGCAGGGTTCCACTGCTCACACTTTGGGAAGTACAAGGAAAGTCAAGTCCAATGAGCCTCTTGGCACTCTAGGCTTATGCTCTGGCCCTTCCCCTTCCAGCCAAATGTGGTGCCCACTCTCATGCCATCCCACCTTGACCTTTCCCACCTCTTGCTTCCACTGGCAGTATACTTTTAGTATGCATAATACTTTTTTAAATTAAAAAATTGTTTTTGTTTGTTTTTATTTATTTCTGAGAGAGAGACAGATGGCAAGTGGGGGTTGGGGAGGTGCAGAGAGAGGGAGACACGGAATACAAAGCAGGCTCCAGGCTCTAAACTGTCAGCACCAAGCCCAATATGGGGCTTGAACTCAGATAGTGGGGTCATGACCTGAGCTGAAGTCGGACGCTTAACTGCCTGAGCCACCCAGGAGCCCCAACACTCGTAATACTTTTAGCACCCCTTTTAGGATTCTTCCCTGACCCTCTTGAAGGCCGCAGCTCTTACCCATCGGCAGCCCTAGCCCGCATCTCTCCTTTTTTTCACAAAGACTTTCCAGCAAAGAGCGGATGCAAAATAAAGTATGCTAGAATGGGAGGGAACAATACAACAGGGAGGGTAGCCCTCTGTGGCCATCTCCTGCTATCTTCCAGGCCCTCCGGGACAGACTGTGTTCTTGGATGTGAACATCTAACTTTTACTTTAACTCACGGAGCTGTCACCCAGCTTTCTCTCTGCATTTCCAGGCTGGAGGTGAACAGGAGGAGGGGGAAGAAAGAGAAAATAAAGCAAATTTAAGCAATGGATGTATCAAGTTCAGGCGCAAGCACACTTGACCCAACCCTGCCTTGCTCTTGATATGGATTAGCCTTTGCCTTCAGGATGAGGCTCCTCTATACCCAATCCCACCACTCATACCAGCTCCTGCAATGCACCCATAGTCTGGGCCACAGGGCAGTTAGTGTTCAGCACAGGCTGGACTCCAGTCATCCTCAGACAGTCAACAAAAGGGTGCACCGGGTACTGAACTTAGTAAAGTACTGGTGACCTTGAAAAATTGCCTAGATCCCCAGCCAAACTCAGAATGAGTACTGAATACAGCGGACAGGTCTGTGGTTGACCAGATCTCCAAGTTCAGAAGCGCCCTTTGCTGCAGAAACCATAGCCACGTCTTCTTCCATGCTCTATGGCACAAAATTTTGTTGTTCCTTGATCTCAGGATGGGAGGGTAGGCACTGACCCACACTCGAGTCCGTGGGAGTTTATTGTCTTGAGAAGACCCAGAGCAGCAGAGACTGGTCCTCATGCCTAGCCTGGCAGCAGAAGAGAGCAAGAGGAGTGATGCACACTCGGGTTGGTGCCCTTCCTTTACCACTTGCAGGCTGTGCAACTTTAGGCAGGGTACTCAGCCTCTCTGTGCTTTAGCTGGTTCATCTGTGAAATGAAGATAGGAACTGCATCTATATCACAGGTTTATTGTAAGGACTACATGAAATACAAAACCCTTCATACAGAGCACTTGTGAGTAGCCATTGTCGTGATCATGGCCATCACTATTAACTGTATCGTGCCCTGGACTTGGGAGTCAGTGCGCCCGAGTTCTTGGCCCAGGTCTAAAACTAATGTACATCTTGGGCTTGGGACATTCTGGGCCTGTTTTTCCATTTGGAAAATGAGACTTCCATACTCCCTCCTCAGGAGAGTGCCCCAGGGCCCAAAGGAAACGAGAAGTGTTGAGGTAGTTTGAACAGCGAGAGACTCTAAGAGGTTGGGAGCAAGCAGGCAGTCACCGCACGCAGCTTGGGTCATCCTTTATTTATCCTCCGCAGCACCCCGGGACTTGACTGGCAACTCTTCCTTCTTGCTGGGACTCTCGACTCCGATCACTCGCACTGAAGTACCCAGTGTCACTGCCAGGACTTTCTTTGCTGCGCTCCCAGCCTTTTAGGAATCCTCAGGAGACTCAAGAGTTGAAAACCAGGGGCACCGAGTGGCTCAGTCGCTTAAGTGTCCGACTCTTGGTTTTGGCTCAGATGGTCTCATGGTTTCGTGAGCACATCACGATGCTCTGTGCTGGCAGCATGGAGCCTGCTTGGGAGTCCCTCTCTCCCTCTCTCTCTGCCCCTCCCACACTTGCACTGTCTCTGTCTCTCTCAAAAATAAATAAACTTAAAAAAGAAAGAAAGAAAGAAAGAAAGGGTTGACAACATTCTTCCAGAATCTCGGAAGACCTCACTGACTTTGTTGACTTCCCGTCTGGCTGGACACCAAGGTCTTTTGAGTAACTCCCAAAATGGACCTTTGGAGCAAGGCTTACGCAAGAAGGAAAAAAATGCTTCCTCTGACAAGACTTATTACTATTGTCATTACTATTATTCTTAGCCAGTATTATTGTGGTTATGGTCCTAATGGCAAGCACTTACTGTAAGCCAGGCACTGTACTGAGAGCAGAGCAGTTAGACATTCATTCCTGACAGAAGCCTATGAGGGACGTGCTGGCATTACCCCATTTTACAGATGGTGAAGATAAAGGCCAACCTACTCCTGGCCCCACAACAACTCACATCACAAGGCAGGGGAAAAGTGGCCACAGTCAGGGAAGGAGAAAATAGCCCCCTCTGACACTGACATCTTCCTCTGGAAGGTGCTCGCCCTGGGAGCATGTCTCCTGTCTTCTGCTGTGTCCTTTGCATCTGGGTCTGAAGCCCATGGAAGGATTTGGGCTGAGCTGGTCATCTTGGCATCATGGCACCACTTGGGCACCAGTCTCAGGTCTAACATTAGAAGACCGTCAAAATTACATTGCTTTTCATTATTTTCACTGCCCTTAGGATGCAGTATTGAGTTAATCATACTCGAGCTCATGACGCCTCATCATCATTGGTAGATTGATGCATTCATTCATTTTACTTCTTTTTTAAAGAAAAAATTTTTAAGTTTCTTTATATATTTTGAGAGAGCAAGCATGCAAGTGAAGGAGGGACAGAGAGAGAAGGAGAGCGAATCACAAACAGGCTCTGCACTGTCAGCACGGAGCCTGAGGTGAGGCTTGAACTCATGAACCGTGATATCATGACCTGAGCCGAAATCAAGTGTCGGATGCTCAACCAACTGAGCTACCCAGGTTCCCCCTTACTTCTTCCTCTTGATCCCTAGATTCCATTTCATTCCTCTCCTCTGTAGGCGCTCTTCTAATGTGTTTAGTGAAATCTTTTTGTTTTACATGTACACCTGCTTTATGTGCATCTACTTTAATTTATGTAAATCATAGTGTCTTATCTACTTCCTTCTACTCCTGGGTTTTTTTAAACCCAGGATCGTGTTTTTAAGATCCACACACATCAATAGATGCATATGCACACTGACTCCACTCATTCCAACAACCGGGTAGCTTTCCAAGGGAAGGATGAGGCAGATAAGACAAAGGGCACGTAGGTTGTTTCAACGAGTCAGTGCCAAGTATGAGGGAACAAAGGAGAAGGTTCTACCAAGAGAAGAAGCTCTGTGCTCTCTCCAGCCAACACACTAAAGTCCAGAAGGGACTCCCCCAGACCCCACGTTCAACAACGTCAACCAGAAAAGGGAAAGGAGAATAGGGAGGGGTGGAAGTCGAGCACAGTGGATGCTGACCCAGTCACTTCCTCTCTGACAAGCCCACGTTTTCTAGAATGTCTGTGGTGCCCAGCCTCGCACAACCCCACCCAGGCTGCAGTGCCAACAACATCAGGAGTGTATGTGTGGCCCCGTGCCTCCAGGCCACTTGTGTGTCAAGTCACGGGAGAGTTTTCCACGTGTCCTGGGCACAGCAGCCTGGCCTGAGGGGCTGCCGAAGCTGGGGGACGGGAGTCGTCAAATGCGACCCAGCCTTTTGGCAGTTCTTCTTGCCCTCTCTCCATCTACACAGAACCAGAGGAATGGGCTGGCTTTTTAATAAATCAAAACCAGTTTCATTCTTTAAAATTGAAATTTCACAGGTCATCAGCCTAGCCTATGGCCCGCTGCCCTTGGAGAGGATGGAAAAATAATTGGAATCATATGAGCCAGTTTGATTAGAAAAGTGAACGTGGTTTGGAGCGAAGGCCTGGATTCCCTGTCCTCGGTGACTAACGTGACCTCCCCTTCCCTCAGCAGAAATTCTTTAGAGATAAAGCTGCTTCTTGCTCAGGGACATTATCCCCACTTAAGAAGCGAGAGGTCACCTACCACTCCAGAGGTCAAGATGGTTCACCACCAGTACAGACAAAATTGGAAAGTGAAAAAGTCAACCCTATGACGGAGTGTTTCCAAACCTTTGACAGATGGCTGTCCCCTACCCTCTACCCTCTTCTCGCCCCACAGAAGTGACCAGTTGTTGGGCTGTAGACACCAATGTAAAAACACAACGTCGTCGATGACCCCAAGGATTGGATTCTGCCATGACAAGCTACTTCATGTTTACAAAGCAGCTTCAGAAATGATAATATAGGAAAAGAGGGAGAGACTGCATACAAGGTTCCTTGTTGGGCCTCTCTGACATTTTCTGGGAGATCTGACGCGTGGTTCTTAATTTCGCGGCGACTACATCCAGTCAGGTTTGGCTGGAGGAAGCAATTACTTTGCCATGTCCCACTTAACACATCAAGGAGTTAGGCAAACTCCCAGAAATCCAGATCCTACACTCTCTCTGGATATCTTAAGCTAACATGCAAAGCGATACGTTTCAGTAGTTAACGGATGAACATGGGTCTCCTCAATGGTACTGCCATCCAGAAGTTTTGGAAGTTACGCTTCAGGAGTTGAGTGACCCTTTAACTTCAGTGGTCTCTTCTAAGTTCTAAGACATCTTCCTCTCAGCTAGTCTCAAATCCCCAACGCTCCCATCCACCCTCCCTCTAAACCCAGGAATACGTCCTTGTATTAGGACTTAGGGCTTGAGTGGCAATCTTCCTTCACTGACAAGAAAAGCTTCTCCAGCGAGGCTCTGCATCCGGTCACACACAAAAAAAACAACCTCCCTTCGAGACAAAGAATCAAGTCAAGCGTCTTCTGTGAGCACCTTGGAAGCCTAAAATCTTCCCGGTTCTGAAACTCGAGAGTGGGGAATTGGTGAGTGGCCACAGAATTGCCTCAAGCTGCCTGAGCTTTCCTGATAACATGTTCTGACCCACAGACCAGTCCCACAGCCATACGGAATGCAGACCAGCCATGACCTCTACCGACGTGGACTTTCACAGCCAGGTGTCTCAGAGCCAGGAGTGGCTTGGGCCAGATGTGCATGCAAAATAGAGCTGGTAAAATACTGAAGGTTTTTTTTTTTTTTTAATGCCTCTTGTTAAACATGTTTTCTCCAAGACCTCCAGCTATCTATTGCTTTTTTTTAGGCTTAGTGAGGTGAACTACCTTTCCCCCATAGACCTCCCCTGCAAATTGCTTTTCAATAATCCCAGCACAACCTGCTGGCAGCCGCATTCTACATAACAATGCGACTTGCAAATGCATCACCTGCAATTATAACTCCAGCTTTGATGTCAGACCAATTTAAAGATAGAGAATCTGGGTCTAATTAAGGCAGCTCAAGCTCAGGCTGATAAGGGCCACCTTCATTACAGCTCAAGTGAGCTGAAAGCAGTCCCAAAGACTCAGGAATTGGTTGGGAATATGTTCCTAGCATTTCAAAGCACATTTTATTGTAAATCAGGATGCCTCCCCCATTTACTTCTGTGTACCGTGTACTCCTTGGCGGGGAGTTTTTCCCTCCCTACTTTGGTCTACACCTGCAAAACAATTTCTTAACATTTGAAAGAGCCCATGACAAAGGGTGGTCCTGTATTCAAATGTGTTCACTCTGGGTCAATATCCATGGTGTCACCCTTACTTAAAACCCTCCAGTGGCTTCCCACTGCTTCCGAACAAAATCCCACGTCTTTGCCACGGTCCCCAAGGCCCTGCGGGGACTGGGCCCCGTCTGCAGGTCCAGCCTTATCGTATTGCCCCCTCCCCTTGGAGCAGGATTCAGCCCCCAAGCCTTATTTCTGTCCCTTGACCCCATGGAACTATTCCCACCCCACGGTATTTGCATGGGCTGTTCCTTCTGCTTGGGATCTTCATCTTCCTGCTGTTTGCATAACTGGCTCGGCTCATTGTCTCAGACCCAATTCCACCTCTAGGAGAGCTCTTCCTTGCCCACTCTACTCACAGTAACCCGTCCCCTTCCCCGGCTCTTCCTCTTCCATTCATTCACGTATATTTTCATTCCAATGCTGATGGCTCCTCTCTCTGAGTCAAGTTCCATGAGAAGCTCCTGGGGACCTGGTACAGCACTAGTGGAAACTCAATGAAAAAAAAAAAATCTGAAATGACAAAATTGACAAAAGGCAGTGGCCCCTGGTCAATGGGCTAGTACGTAATGCTACCGTCTCCACGGCTGCACGGATCCTGGGGTTTTGAAGGGAGGGGGCTCAGATGTCCCTTGCCAGGTAAAAACTCCCTCTCGAAGGTCATAAATGAGGGTCCCCAGCCTCTGCGGGGACACCTCTGATGACATGTGGTCTCATTGTGGGCCATAGGAGCCCGTTTTCTACAAAGCTGTTCTGAATCTCCATGAAAGAAACCCTCTAGAATGGACATTGCTCACAAGCACTTATTACAGTGATAAGTTGCCTGCACCAAAACCTCCTGGCAGTAAGCAGGATGCGGGGTGGGGGGGGGAGGGCTGTGGGTGGTGTGGGGGTGTCATCATTTTGGTTCCTGGCTCTTTCCACGCAAAGAACCTTAAGGTCAAATTTAGAACCGTAAATGAAGAACTTGGTGCTGGCGATCTCGAACATTTACTGAGCACATAGCAGGTGCCACGTTCTATGCTTAGTGCTATAAGCATTTGTATCACTTAATCCTCACGCCCACCCTAGGAGGTGGGTACCAGTATTATTCCTATTTTATAGGTAGGGAAATGGCACTCAGAGAGGTGAGGTAACTTGCCCCAGGTCACACAGCTAGCCCAGGAGTAGCCCAAGCCCAGTTCTGCCTCGATTTCCCAACCACCCATCCCATTTTGCCCCATTTTCAGTCTAAAGACCTTGGAAGCCAGGCCTCGCTCTCCATCCGTGTCAGAAGGAAGCTTCCAGAGCCAAAGCAGAGGTTTCTGCAAAGTTGTGGACATGCAATTAATTTGCAGGCATGAGGCAGTTCAGTGCCCTCCTACCGGCGCTGTGAGCACTAATGAAGGAAGTCGGAGAGGGGAGGCAATGGTCAGAAAGAGCCAGCTGGGCCTGGGCTCGGCCTGGGAGCCCGGTGCCTGCCCCCGCCCGGCGTGCAGCGTAAATGATTTCACACTTCGGCGGTCCAATTGGGCGTTTCTCTGCTTAAAAATCACCGGGATAAAATGTTTCCTTCTCTATAGTCAGGGCATGTTCTTGGCCCTTCAGGGGGCCTTTGAAAAGGGCCGGTTTTGTATTTAAGAGTAAAGCATCGCTATCAAGAATTTTTAATATATTCGCCGGCAACTGAGAGATGACACCCGCCTCAGAACCTCCGGAAAGAGATGCCTCTGAGGGGATTTGGAGGCATCCTAGGGAGGGGGAAGGTCCGGTTCAGGCTCATGGTGGAGGAGGGGCCACTCTGGGGCGGGGAGGGACATCAGAGGTGGGGAAGGGAGGCCTAATGTTCAGAAAAGTAGGAGGAGGGCAGGGCCCTGGGCAGCAGGGCTCCAAGGGGTCCTCATGAGGTCCCTGTGCAACAGGAAGCCAAGCGGGGGAAGGCCGCGTGGCCCACTGTCTAGAGGGCCTCCGGGGTCCACGTAGTGCCCTGAGGAGAGACGGTGCTTCTCTTCAGCTCTAGCACCTAAGCACCCTCAGGGCTCCCTACCTACCTTAGAAAATGTCTCTGCAGGTTCTGACGCAAGAAAACAGTATGGACTCCAAGGCAACACCAGAATTTCTACATAGTAGGGCTTAGGGGTAGTTAGATACGACTGCAGGGGGTGGGAGGCATTGTTTGGGGGTAGGGTAGAGAGGCCCATGGGTTGGGGGTAGGGTAGAGAGGCTGGAATTAGGCTTGGCTTCGCCAGGGCCACAAGGGGTCGGGTTCCTCCCTAAAGCATTTTCTTCATGACCCTTGATAGGAAGGGGCCAGTGTGGCTATTCCTGTGAAGTCGTTGCCTCTTGGTGAGGGGAGCAGGGAAGGGAGAGAGGGAGGGAGAAAGGGAGGAGAGGGAGAGAAGAGATCTAGAGAAATCCATGGCATTATCCTTCAGGGAACTCAAGACACTAACCTACCTGTGTATAGCTAGAATAGACAATTCAGGCGAATAGCTGATCAATTAATGGAGAAGCCCAGACCTAGTCAAAATACTTGTTTTCCTGGAGAATGTAATCAATTCAATCAAGGAGATTGATTCTTTGTCCCTCAAGGGCCATGGAAAGTAGCTTCCTATGTGTGTCTGTTTCCGGAAGTACCCCCACCCCCGCCCCAACCATTGTCAGCAAAAGAAGCACACCATTTCCCTCACATTGAAAGTAAGGGCAGTTATCTTTTCTTTTTTTAAGGGTAAAACTTAGAAGAGAGAGAGATAAAGCCCACTAGAGTGCCACTGACCACCTCTGCTCCCTAAATTCTTTCTAGGCCAGGAAAGAAACCTCTGGAACCCAGTCCTCTGCATGCTCAGAGGAGTTAATTTCCTGATTACAGGTCTCACGCAGTGATCTGAACCTAAAATAGTAATTGCTGACCTTGAAGTGAACCACTGAATTGACTGCCATCTTTATTAAGAAGAAAACAGTGGTAATTTCAGATTTCAATAGAGTTTTTGAAGATGAAAATAGGACTTACAGTAGTTTAGAAAGATGGCAAAGTCTAAGAAAAGGCAAACATTCAACTACTTAGTGAACTTTTCAAATGAATGGCTCATGCATTTGTATAAAAAGCAACAACTTAATAATACAGGTGAGTAATTATAAGTAAATAAATAAGACAGGAAGTAGAGGAAATCGTCCATTTCCCAAAGACGGCAGACATGATGTGGGCATGGGGTGGGGTTGTACCTACACCTACAAAGTAAAACCAAGGAGATAACTATCTGTGTGGCCAGATCCCATTCCCCCCCAGTATTTAGATAATTGGAGCTACGTTTCCTAAACGGGGTGGGGTGGGGAGAGGCGGCCTCAGAGGATTATTGACAAAGGCCTTCCATGCACTGGAAGATCACTTCAAGATTCCTAATGCCTCCTTCCAGAAGATCATTAGTGAGCCTTCAGTATACTCAGTATTCTCAAAGTAGGAGAGAGAGAGGGGAGCCAAGTCGATACCATGGTGCCCACTTATTTCCACATGGGAACTTTTCAAATACCAACCACGTTGGACACTATTGCACTCCAGTCAAGGCCTTCTTCCGGAACATGAAGAATGGAGCCCACAAAGCCTGTCTGACATTCGGAATCTGCGCAGAAGCCAATCTTCCTGAGCAGGAAGCAGAACACAGCTTTCCTTAAGGTCCAGTGATGTCTGCCCAAGAAGGGGACCCACTCCCACAGGGCTGAAGCACTCTTACCAGACGTGTGGTGTCATGGAGCCCAAACCCCTCACTGGGCAGAAGGTTCACTCTGTTTGGTGACATTGGGCACTGTCTATGTTCACTGAGAATTTGAAAACACCCGGTTGTCCTCTATCCTGACGCTGAGGTGGCCCTCCACGGTGTGATTGCCCTAAGCTCACTGCCCTGCACACGAGTCTGGGCCTCAATTTCCCCGTCTCTCAGGTACATTTAGATGAAAGTTTCCAAGGTATCCCCAGAATTTCCCTTCTAGCAAACCGTATTCGATCTGTAGGGTTTTTCTAATAAATTATCACAAATTGGGGGGTTTAAGACAACAGAGGGGTGCCCGGGTGGCTCAGTTGATTAAGTGTCGGAGTTTGGCTCAGGTCATGGACTCACGGTTCATGAGTTCAAGCCCCCTGTCAGGCTCTGTGCTGACAGCTCAGAGCCCAGAGCCTGCTTCGGATTCTGTGTCTCCCTCTCTCTCTGCCCCTCCCCCACTCATGCTCTGTCTCTGTGTCTCAAAAATGAATAAACATTAAAAAATGTTTTTCAAAAACAACAGAAATGTTATTTGCTCACAATTCTGGAGACCACAAGTCCAAAATCAAAGTGTGGGCAAGGCCACGCTTTCTCTGAAGGCTTCAGGGGAGAATCTTTGCTTGCCGCTTCCTAGCTTCTGGTGATTGCGGGAACCCTCGGCATTCCTTGGCCTATGCATCTCTCCAGCCTCTGCCTCTGTCCTCACACATCCTTCTTCCCTTGTCTGTCCGTGTCGGTCCAAATTTTCCTCTTCTTGTAAGGACACCAGTGATTGGAACAGGGTCACCCTAATCTTATGTTGATGGTATCTGGAAAGACCCTACTTCCAAGTAAGGTGACCTTCAGGGTCGTACCGCATCTTTTGGGGGGATCCCCAATCCACGCCAGAGACCATACGTTTTCTTTCCATTCTGTTGCATTGGGGATTAACTTGGCATTTATGTTGGCTCCCAGGTGACCACGAGGAATGTTAAGCTCACGCATTCTGTCTTCTAGGCCAAGGGAAAAGTTAAGCCACTTCCGCGGGGATTCAGGACAGCTACCAAGATCAGAAGGTAACTCGAGACAAAATTCCCCCTCGCCACCTTTCTGGAATCTTCTTCAGCCCTCTACTTTACGAGATGAGAAGCGACTTGAGTTTGCACGGATAGCTACAACTGAAGAGGCAGCAGAGCCCCAGTGGCTCAGGACGCTGTGCTTTCCAGCGCTTGGCTTCGCCTCCTTCTGGCAGCGTGACTTTCGGCACAGGACACCATCCCCCAACGCAGGGGATGACAAAGATAGAACAGGACTTGACTCAGCGGGGTTAGAGTGAAGGCCAGATAAGCTCATCAACAATAAATGCCGTTGTTGATGCCCCTACAAGTCAGTAAGGGTCGGATCAAGTTTAGTGACCGTCACTGGCAGACCTCTGCTTGTCTGGGAGGGCACACTGTTGGATCTGGGAGTGTGGGTCAGCAGATTTCCCCAAAGTTGCCAGGTTGGACTAATGTTATGACCCAAAGAGCCACCTGAGTAGGATCTGTTACCAGTAAGAATTCTGAACGCTTAATGACAGTTAATGAACCCCGGCCGCGTGTCACAGCTGTTGCCGAATGCTTTACTCTCCTCCTCTTTGTACACAACGAGCCTAAAAGGCAGGGCCTCGTGTTTATCCCCATTCTACAGATGAGGAAACTGAGGCCCAAACATTTTGGCAATTTGCGCAGGTCACACGGCCAGCCCCACCGCACCAGGCTTCAAACCCGGACAACGTGAACTCTTAATCCCTAAATTCTGCCCCTGTGCGACTCCCACCCCAGGACTGTCTTCTGGAGAAGAACTGGGTCTGGAACGGAGCAATCCTGCCTCAGGCTTCAGGAGACAAGCAGACCAAGCTTAGAGCGCGAACCCCCCGGCGGGACCCAGCCCCATACACGCGCCGGGGGGAGAAAAACCCTCACGCACGGCCTGGTGAGCTCCGCTCTGTTCACTCCTAGCTGGCAGCTTCCTCTCCAGCCTCTGGGTCCACGGACCTCCCTCCCCGATCCCTCTTTCTCACAGTTCTCTGCCGGGGGGAGAAGCCACGATCACTCCCGGACACCCTCACGCCACAGGCCGGGGAGCACCTGGGAGCAAAGAGAAACACAGGAGTGCCAGCTCCCACCCTGGAGGCCGGATCTCTCCCCATTCCCAGGCAGAAACACCGGGGGTGTAAGCGGAGCCTTCTGGGGTCCCCCAGAAGCACAACCTCTGGCACCACTGGGTGGTCACCCTTCTCCATGAGGCAGCCGCAGAGCCGAGGTGGGGGGAGAGGGGTGCTGGGGGAAGGGGGTCACCAGGTTGCAGCCCAGAGCCACCGCCGCCCCTGACTGCCCCCCCTCCCCGGCCCCAGCGTCCTCACGCATCCGTTTCCTTCCTGCTTGGCTGAAAGCTCTGACTTACCTCCACCCAAGTGCCCAAGGTGACGGAGGCAGGAAATCTGTTACCAGGGCAGCGGGGAGGAGCACCTCGTCCATCAAGAAGCTGGCCTTTTGCCCAGAATGGTGACTGTTATCCCGCTGCCCGGGCGAGTTCGCAAGCCGTCCTCGAGTGTCAGTTTCTTCATCTGTTAAATGGGTAGAATACCATCCTCGCTGTGCGAGAAGCAAAAAGATTCGAAGAACGCCCCTAAAGCACGCAGGGCAAAGCCCGCCACGAGCACTGGATGCTGTTCGCATCCTCCTCATCAGAAAAGGAATGTGCGTGAATCCGGAAAGGGCACATCGCTGCTGCAATTTTGGGAAAAGGGGTGGAAAACAGGGGAGAAGGATGCTTTCCCATGACTCGCGCCTTCCTGGTCTGGGCTCTGCCAGAACGGGAAGGGAAGAGCGGAGCGTCTGGATGGGGAACAGAAGCTGGCGATGGCGAGCGTTAGAGAGTAAAAAAGAGAAACCGACCTTCCCCGAGGCCTGGCTAGTGCTGGGCTGGACACTGAAGTGTCCCCTACTGTTCCCCAGGAGGGCAGGGAAGGTTTCTCTCACTTTGCAGGAGAGAAAGCTGAGGTTTGGTGATAGCGAGAGAGGTGCCCCAAGCCCCTCACCTGGCCAGGCGGTTGCCTTGAGATCTGAATGCCCCTCTGAGCGGCCTCCTCCCTGTGAACAGGCGTTTCACACCACGAGGTGGACACAAGGCTCGCCGGGCGAAGAGCTACCTCCTTGACATAAGCATCAATAAAGGCAAGAACTGGAAAGTGCCTCCATCACTTAGTCCAAGGCCCCTGTTGTAACTGAGGACACCAAGCTCAGAGAGGTTAAGTAACCTGCCCAAAGACGCACAGAGAGAGCTGGTGACTGGTTGAGGACATCATGCTGAGTCTCTTCAGAATGGCCTCTGGTCTCTTCCTGCTCGGAAATACGGACCTGGATTTGGAAGGAAAAGAGGTCTTGAAAATGTGCAGGAAGAAAGTTCCAAGGGTCTCTTGGTGAGAAGTTTGGGTGAGCTGTCCCTTCCAGACTCGTTTTTCATGGCACATCGGGGAGCACGCCCGCCCACAGAGCGCCTTCCTCCCGCTGCTCCCCAGGGATCACACAGCCCACTCTGACAGTGAATTTTATTTCCTCATCTCGATCCTTTCTGAGAAGGATCAGACACCTCACTTTCAGGATGCGTGGACCATTGCTGAAAGGGTAATAGAGACCCCTGCAAATGTAATTTTTCAAGAATCATTTGTATCTTGAAAACACACTTTGTGTCAAGAGGCTGCGTCATTTGAAAGAACACTCTTGCCAATCTTTGAAAGGATTTTGGTAACTGTCGTTGAGAGCCGTGTCCAGTGAAAGGGGCTGGGTTAAATGCTCCTTATTAAGCTAACCCTAAGACCCCAGCCCTGGTCTGCATAGGTGCCTTCAACATGAGTCATTATTACCACAATGACAATGGTATTATTCACAATAATAACTAGTTATCGGGGCGCCTGGGTGGCTCAGTCGGTTGAGCGACCGACTTCGGCTCAGGTCATGATCTCGCGGTTTGCGAGTTCAAGCCCCGCGTCGGGCTCTGGGCTGATGGCTCAGAGCCTGGAGCCTGCTTTAGATTCTGTGTCTCCCTCTCTCTCTGCCCCTCCCCCGCTCATACTCTGTCTCAGAAAGAAATAAACATTAAAGAAATTAAAAAATAATAATAACTATTTATTGAGGGCTTATTTATGTGTCAGGAATGGTATGAAGTATGTCACACAATTTCCTCTCTGTCTCCCATGCACTGGCAGACTCCCCACTGCCTGATAGTGTAGTTAACATCACCACCCGACAAGTGAGAAAACTGAGGATCAGGGAGGTCAAGTAATTTTCCCAAGGACACAGAAGTTTAGGAGCCAGGTTTTGAACCTGTGGCATCTGCCAGCGAGCTGCACCCTTACCCATGAAGGCATTGATTAGAAGACCCCATAGTTCCATAGGAGCATCAGAGGCAGACATATCTGCCTATTTCCTATCTCTCACTGACCACTCCTTTCTACCCGGTGTGGCCAGTTGTCTGCTCTTACCTGTGAGCTCAGGCCTATCACAAAGCCTTCCTGTATTCAGTCAACAGACATCACCACATGCTGACTATCTAACAAGGAGACGGGCACCATCCAATGCTTTACGGACCCATGGACGAAGAAGGTGATGCTCTGCCTTCAGGGGTCCCATTGTCTACCGGGTGACCCAGGTCGGAAACAGGCAAATGATGGTCCCGAATGACCGTAGAACAAATGGGGCCAAGTAGGGAGCAGCTCGCCGAGAGTAGAGCATCGACACCCAAGCTCTAGGAGCTGTGGAGGGTAGAAGGGAGTTTACCGGACACAGAGGGGAGAGCATTTCATGCAAAAGAAGGTACAATGGCACAGGGGCACAAAAAGGACCGGGTAGGACTGGAAACTGAGAAGAGTGGCTTGGATTTCAGGCATGACCTGACTTTGGTACATTCAGGGCTCGCAGCCCCATGGCCATGCTGTCCCCTTGGCTGGGATCTCTTCCGGACAGGGAGCCGGCTCTTCCATAGATTCAAGTGTGCCTGTTTGCTTGACTGTTGCCCAGGCACCAAGCTTCTGAGCCACAGCATCTCTTGACTGTTATAGACCAGGCTCCAAAGCTTGGAGGGCCGAGATGGCTTGGGATCCACCTTAGGATCCCTACACCCCAGCACCAGGCTGGACACACAATAGGTGCTTATAAATAATGGCAATAAAGAAGTCCTATCCCGCCTGGTTTCTACTGGGTCCGCTGAGGACAGTGCCCCTGTGTCTGGAGCATCCTCAGGACCGCTCCCCAGACTAAGGGCTCCGGAACTCCACCTCTAGCTAGAGTCCACTTCTCACAAAGTTCTTCTTTTGCGGCCCTCCATCACCTGCCCTGGCCTCCCGCTCACAGCTGTCCAGGTTCACTGTCCCTACAGCCCTGGATTTCTGAGTCAATGCCTCCTGGATGGGAAGGGAAGGCCACTCTTACCACCTAATATTTCATAGCGGGCTTCAAGGGGTCCAGACACCCTTGGCATTGCATACAATTTTTTGGTGCATGTGTGTATGTGTGTTTTTATGGAACTAGTTCAGTATGGTGGTTGAGGGGTCAGGCTTTGGAGCCAGACCACCTGTCTGAATCCTGACTTTACTACTCACTAAATGTGATGGGGCGGTTGCGTTTGGGGTGGGGGGAGAAACCATGTAGAAGTCCTAACCCCAGTACCTCAAAATGTGACCTTATTCGGAAACAGAGCCCTTGCAGTTGTAATAGTTAAGATGATGTCATTACGTGGGCCCTAGCCCAGTATGACTGGCATCCTTGTAAGTAGGGGAAGAGACGCACAGAATGACACACACACACAGAGAAGAATGCCACGTGACAACAGGGGCAGAAGCTGAAGTAATTCAGCCGGGAACCAAGAAAAGCCAAGAATTGCCAGCAACACCAGAAGCTAAGAGCAAGCCATGGAACAGATTCTCCCTTAGAGCCTCTGAGGGAGCACGGCCCCGCCATGGACGCTTTGATCTCAGACTTCCAGCCTCCAGAGCTGTGAGAGAACAAATTTCTGTTGTTTTACGTCACTCAGTTATAGGTTGTTAAGGCAGCGCAAGAAGTTAATGCACTAAGTATAGCTGTGGCCAAGTTCACTGAACTTCCTGTGCCTCAGTATTTGCACTTGGCAATAGTAAGTCGTATCTGCCTTCTAGGGTTGTTCAGAGATCAGAGAGTCCATGGAGGCACTTAGCATAGTGCTTGGCACATAAGAAGTGCTCGGGAAAGGTTGCCAGCATTCTTACTTTTTTCTTTCTTTTTTTTTTAATATGGAGAGAAACCATGGATTTCATTTGATTCTCTCACTTTTTTTTAAGTTTGTTTCTTTATTTTGAGAGAAACAGAGAAGAGGAGGGGCAGAGAGAGAAGGGGACAGAGGATCCAAAGCAGGCTCTGTGCTGACAGCAGACAGCCTGATGCGGGGCTCGAACTCACGAACCATGAGATCATGGCCTGAGCTGAAGTCAGATGCTTAACCGACTGAGCCACCCAGGTGCCCCTCAATAGATTCTCAAAGGGGTTATGTCACAAAGAAAGAGTTAAGAAGCACTTTCCATCTACAGGTGACTGCAGCCGAGGATGGGGCCCCTCCACCTTCTTCCAACACCCTCGCCCCGTCATATGTGTGTGGGGTCCTGCCCCGCCACAGGAGAAAGGTGCTGAAATCCCTGTGCACCTGCTCCCTGCTGGAGCGACACTGCTCCTCGTGATTCACGCATACCGTCTCATTGTGTGCTTATAGCCACTCCAAGTGGCCAGAAAGATCATCCCCATTTTACACACGAAGAAACCAAAGAATCGATTACTCTTGCCCCCTCTTGTTAGAAATATCACGTATCACTGGCCCAGCTAGGGACACATCTCAGGAGACCACAACCCTTGGCTGATCTGACCCAGGGGGTGGACAGTATTGGGGATCTCAGAATCACAGAATCTTGGGAACGAGTCCTCAGCAAAGGTCACAGCTTGGCCAAAAAGAGGTGCTAATTTGGTGCCCAAAAGAGAGTCAAAAAGGCTTAGGAGATGGAGGTAGAATGGAGTTATCCTCTGGCTTTTCGAGTGAAAATGGAAAATTATGTCACAGCCCACCAAGTTAAAGACTGTTCCTACTAATTCTGCTGTGCCTGTGGGCTTCTCCATTTCCATCTGCAGCCACTCAGCCGATGGTACTAAGTGGGTAGGTTCCATGCTATGTGTGAGGAGACAGACACCATGTCGCCCAGGCATTTCATTTTTGGCTTCTGCTGCTAAAAACGTCCAGCCCAGGTCATTGCTCAAGTCCGAAAATCTACTCAGCCATGTTCCTCAAAGCCACGACTCTTTTTTCTACCTCCATGAAATGATCTTGGCTTCCTTTTATTTGGCTGAGCACAGCGCTTTCTTGCCTGAACTTCCTAGAGCCATCTAGGGAATAGCTGGGAGTAAACTCTAAATGCACAGTGACAATGAGACAGATCATTTGCTTAAAGTCTCCAAGAGATTGGCAGGAAAATGGGTTTTCCTGGATGGCAGAGACATACCTGGAGGAGACAGAGCACAGGAAGCATGATAGGATAGAAGGCATCTGGCCAAGTGGTGTTTCCTCCACCCCCACCCCGTAGATAGGTGTGTGTGCCAAGACTGGTGGCCTGGTATGCTTGGAGCTTGGCAAGAATCACTGATTCTTTCTCTAAGTTGGTTCAATCCTTCTGACTGATCTTGTGGGTTGGTTCAGTCCCCCCAAAGTCAAAACTTATTTTCAACTTTTCATTAAAAACGGCCACAACCACTTCCCTCTCTAATGTCTTAATTATCTGCACAAGGAAATAACCACACCTGTGGGGGGTATACTTACGCACATGGGCAGCACCCTCGTGTGTAGATTCGAGTGGATCACAATGGAGACGTGACTGAATTTTTTTTAAACATGGCGGGAAATACGGTCTTGTTCTTGGGATGGAAGAATGAATTTAAATATGAATCATCCAAACTGGGTCTCGAACTGGGTTGAGGTCACAACATGGGTGCCTCCCCTTGTCCCTGTACCTGCCCCACCTGTGTTGATTTGGACCCCGATCTTGAACTGCCTACGGTTTGGATTCTGATAGTCCGGGGGCACGTTTTCTAGGGGAAAAAAAAATCTTGAGAAGAAATGCTCTGGGAGATGGCATTTGGGCTCCCTCCCAGATGTGTCTGTCCTGAGTTCGTTCAGCCCTTCCTTCCTGCATGTCCGGTAAGACACCAGATGTGAGCGGAGACCCGGTCCCCATCCGGAAAGCACGCTGACATCAGTGATCTCCTCAGTGGTGGTAGAAGAGGGTCACAGAGAGCTCACCCAGCTTCCCCAGATAGCCCAGCATCCCCGCGCAGCCAAGCCCAATGCAGGCCAAGCAGTGAGCCAAGAGCAAGGCCTGCCAGGCCCCAACACCTCTGAATGGTGATCGCCAGAGTACTCTGAGACTCAGCTTGGCAGAGAGAAAGGTGTGAAGCCATATTCTCTGAGATGGATATTTTATTTTATTTTATTTTTTTATTATTTTATTTTATTTTTTTAACATTTATTTATTATTGAGAGACAGAGAGAGACAGAGAATGAGCAGGGGAGGGACAGAGGAGGGGGAGACACAGAATCTGAAGCCGGCTGAGCTGTCAGCACAGAGCCGGACGCAGGGCTCGAACTCAGAAGCCACGAGATCATGACCTGAACTGAAGTTGGACCTTTAACCGACTGAGCCACCCAGAGGCCCCTCACCTGGATATTTTAAAAACAAGAAAATTCTCTGGATGCTTTGGACCCCTTTCTAGTGTGGCTCATATCTCAGGTTGCGGGTCTCTCTTCACAGCTGTCCCTATAATTCATTATGTCAAAACCCTAACCCCCAAGGGGATGGTATTAGGGGTATAGGATTAGGGCGGAGCCTCGTGAATGGGATTAGTGCCCTTGTAAAAGAGGCTCCAGAGAGTTCCCCCAGCCTCTTCCCTGCACGGTGAGAAGTCTGCGGTCTGGGAGAGGGCCCTCACCTGACCATCCTGGCACCCTGGTCTCAGACTTCCAGCCTCCAGAAGGTGAGAAATAAATTTCCGTTGTTTATAAGCCACCCAGGCCGTGGTATCTTGTAATAGCCCAAATGGACTGAGACATTTATCATTGGCCCACCGAGTTATCACTTCCTACCGTGAGCTGGTCACCAAGCCAGGGAGTGGATTCGCCTCGCCGTCTTCTCATGCACTTGCAACTTAAAAAAAAAAAAAGAAAAGCCAACAGCATCTATAATAAACTTTAAGAGGCTAAAAGACATAGATCCATTGACCAGATCTCCCATCTCTGATGTACTCAAGAGCTGTGCCGAGAAGCACCAGCTCCCCACAAATCCAGGACCCACACACGAAAAGTGAGCTTCCAAGTGCCAAAGTAAGAAAGGGCCTGAGCACCAATCTTTCCCCAAACGGGATCTTTCATTCTCCCCTGGCTTCATTCTAGACGTTTGGAAATAGAATGACGATGATCTTTTTTCTTCTTTACAACCAAGCGGCCACAACCACTTCCCCACAGCCCCCTAGCCATCTGTCCAAAACGCACCGTCTAAATATTTACCATAGCGTAACACGGGGTCGGCTTGAGTTCATTCGTGTTTCTGATTATCCCCGGCATGTGATGTGAGGAATGCCCCAGATACTGTAAATATTTACAGACTGCTCAGATCGGTGAGTCTGGCCATGGCTCCAAATGGCTCACCCTTACTCTCTCCCACAGACAGGACTGGCACCAGGGCACATACGTCGAGTGAAAACCCGCAGGAACATGCGAAAGCTGAGGCTGCAGGTTGGGAAAGCCGCTCACAGAAGGCACAGCTAAACAGAGGTGCCCTGAGCTTTGTGTTTCTATAATGGAAGCACCTTTAATTATTCATAAACACGAGGGTTTAACACTATTTATAGTATTAAAGTTAATCATTTATTTAGTATAGTTTCTCCAAAAGAGTTCAAGATAACCTTTATCATGCTCATTAAGCAGCAACTTATAATAATTAGTACTTGTTCCTTTTCTGTCTTCCTGGCTGGACCATAGATGTCCCAAGGGCAGAGCCAGTATCTGACTGGTTTGCTGCTTCGTCGGTGCTCAGAACACAGTCTCTTACATAGTAGGTGCTTAATCCATATTTATAGATTGAACACATCAATTGAGACCTTTGCTTTTCATTTGACTTTCAGAGATGTACAGGCAAGATATTATTTTGAGGTTTGAGCTCAACTAGGTTAAGCTCCTAAATTTGAGCTATTACCTTAAGTTTCTCTGAATGGTAGACTTTGGGGTCCTCTAATGAGCCCTGAGCAGAGAATTAGGGCGGCCTGGTGCCCTTTCTGCCACTAACCAGCTGTGTGCTTTGAACAAGCACTTACTGAGAGCATTGATCAAGAGTTCTTTGCCTGGAGGGGGGGGGCGTCTTTGAATCCCCTAGAGGTCCATGGCCGGACTTCAGGGGCTATAAAACCCCCAAAATCGTATTCACAAATGTGCATGACCCAAATGTACACTTCTGTTTGATGAGAAAGAGTCCGTAGCTTCAATCAGATTCTCTAAGGGCGCCATACTTAAAGTTAAGAACCCCTCTCTTTGTTTCTTTAATAATTGAGGATGGTGGTGGGACAGATCAAATCAAGCCTGCCTGACCCATAAATTGGGGTTACCCTGCATCATGCTCTCCTACTCCTAGCCCTGGACATCCCCTCTAGGGGTTCTGCTGGCCAGGACTGAGGACCCACCAACTGGCTCATCACCATGGGCCCATCCAGCTCCATGTACAAGCTAGTGCTGGGCCTTTCCCTTCTCATCTTAAATAGAGTTCCCAACATTGAATAACCCTTGTTTGTTAGATGAGAAAATAGTAAGTCTCTTCTCTCCACACCTGCCTACAATGCTGTGGGATGTTTTTGAGAAAAGAAACATGGGTATCTTTCTAGGATGATGAAGCTGGTGAGTCCAGAGTCTACTATTTCATTCTGTGGAGAGCAGCAGTGAGTGGAGTGGAGCCTTGGATCCTTGCAGCCCAGAATCCCAGCCAGGAATTAGGTGTTGGGGGTGAGAGGTTGGGAGGAACTAGTTAGCCCCACTGATATTCAGTCATTCACACATCTGCCCTTGAAGTCCACACTTCCCCATTTCGAAGATGCATTTAAAAATGCAATGATATTGAGGCACCCGGGTGGCTCAGTCAGGTGAGTGTCCAACTCTTGATTTTGGCTCAGGTCATGATCCCAGGGTTGTGGGATGGAGGCTCTGATGCCGAGCATGGACCCTGCTTGGGACTCTCTCTCTCTCTCTCTCTCTCTCTCTCTCTCTCTCCATCTGTCCCTCTCCCTCACTTGCATGCACACACACACTCTCTACAATAAAAATAAAAAATAAAAACATATAAAAATGCAGTGATATTACTAGGGATGGTGGAGTTTGGGACTGGTGATGCATTTTGAAGGTTATCAGCTAACACTCTAAGTAAGTTGTCACTTGGGCAAGCCCAGGAAAATCTAGTACTTTTAGGAGGGTGAGTCATTTGACTTCTGTGGGCTTGTGTTTTCTCATCTGAAAAATGATATGGTTGGGCCATATCAAACACACAGGCCTCAACTCCAATGTAATTCTAGTTGCCTAGACCCGTGTTTCTGAAACTATTCTGTATACAGGTCATCTAGGGATCTCTGTTAAATTCAGATGCTGGGGTGGGGCGTGAGGTTCCAAATTTCTGTCACATTCCCAGGTGAGGCCAATGCTACTGGTCCACGGAACACTTTAGGGAGCAAGGTTCTAAGCTGCTCTACTGGAAAGATTTTTGAGGTTAGCCAGGTCCCATGAGGAAAGAGAAGCATGACTGATTAGTGATGCCTGCCCAGGAAATGAAGGAGGTGGAACATGGCTCTGGAATTACCATCCAGACTAGATGCTTCTTAAGGGAACTTCAAAACCTAACGCCGTCATTGCCAAAGTTGATCTCTTGACCAACAGCAAGTGTATCACCTAGGAACTTGAGAGAGGGCCAAATTCTTGGGCCACACGCCATGTCTACTGAATCAGAAGCAGGCTCCAATCGTCTGGAGTTTGGCATGCCCTCCAGGTGATTCTGGCACACCAAGTATGAGAACCAGTGATCCAATATGTAAGTCTTCTACAGAATCAGTGGCTATCCACCAAGGTCAGGAATGAGCACAAGTTCAGCGTGAGAGGTAGGGTGTCCCAAGGGAGGAAACAAGTCCAGATCGTAGATCCAGATAACACCCCTCCCAACGTACCCTCTTTTTCAAGTGTAGACTTCTTATGAAACATCATTACATCAAATACACTTCACACTGCTTTGGTCTCCTCCAATTAAATGTATCATCCCACCCACAAAATGTACATCTGGTTCATGTCTTTAAAAACTGATCATAATGTAACAAAGTAGTGTGAGCTACCTGTCGCTTCCACAGCTTTGAGAAGCGGGCCAGATGAGCCTTGAATGAGACTCCATTTTGTTCACAGCTGGTACATGAACTGAGTCTCAAGCTTGACCAAAGGTTTTTTTTCCTGATCGGACTATTTCTGTATTGCTTAGCCATTTTAAACAGCAGGCCCTAGAGAGAGTTAGATGCTGAGACGTCCAGGTCAAAGTAGAATCTTAGCCCAAGGGAAGTTAACAATGACAGTTCAACTGCCAGTGACTCCTTCAAATAAAGGAAAAACCATCTACACACTGGAAAGTGGGCACGGGCTCTCTCCTTCTACTCCATCTCCACAACTCTGGGAAAAGTCCTAAAACTCAAGTAAAACAACACTCAGGTGTGAAACAGATTATGGTTCACAGCTGGAGGCAAAGAAGTTGCAATTCCATCCAATTACACCAATTTAATTGGGTGTGAAAAACATCTTAGGTCCCAACAGTAGTTCTCTGGCCAGACAGCAGTCTGTAATGAAGAGAAGTGGCACCTCCATTTGTTAGGACTTGTGATTCGGGGCCGAGGAGAGAAAGCCTGACACATTGCTTGGCGTGCCCCAAGGTGGGCGCCATCTTGACTTTGGCGACGAACTTGATGTCTGGCTTGAATGTTGAGGCTCTTCTCTAGGGCCTGCAAGAGCACAGTGTGAGGGTGAGGTCTGCACATGCTTTCAGTCCATGGGCTAGTAGGAAGAGCCCTGTATTTGGACTCTCCCATTCACTTCTTACAAATCTAAAAACAAATGCCAAATGCATGAAAAATTTGGCAGAAGCTGAACGTCCAACTCTTGGAGGAAGTTTGAGATACTTATAACACTATCACGGCAACAACCGCAACCTGTATAAATTTTCATGAAGAATTTCTGGTGACGCGGTGAAATGGTTACGATATAAAGTTATGCTCTCAATAACGGTCCAAAAGGCATGAAAAGCAGTCAACATTTAAAAGTGATTTTGAATGCTTTTTATCTTGCTTTATTGTACTTACTAAAACTCCCACAACTTCATATATTATTTTGATACACATAAATGAAAACAGTTCAATAAAAAATTTTGCTTTTACTCAGAAGTGCTGCCTTAATCTGACTGCTCTGTTTTCTGTCACTGCCTTGCACATTTTTTCTACTCGTTTGCTCCAAGCCATTTTTCATCCCCTGGAAAACTCTGCTTGCTCCTCTCTCTTTATCCAAACCTTCACCCTGTTGGGTTCCCTGTTCATCCAGGGAACTGACTGGGGCCATTCCACTCATAGAATATTCCCTCTTCTGAATACCTATACCACTGTCTCATATACACCAGTTGTGAAGGCTTGGAATGTGAGAGATCTTCATTGTCAGCGTGTTATCCCCATGCCTAGGCCACACCCCAGACTAATGATTTCAGAATCTCTGAGGTAGAGCCCAACCATTGGTATTTTTTTTTATGTTTTATTTTGGATTTGAGAGAGAGAGAGACAGACAGAGGCAGAGCATGAGCAGGGGAAGGGCGGAGAGATGGAGACAAAATCTGAAGCAGGTTCCAGGCTCTGAGCTGTCAGCACAGAGCCTGACGCAGGGCTCGAACCCGTGAGCAGTGAGACCATGGCCTGAGCCGAAGTCGGACGCTCAACCGACTGAGCCACCCAGGCGCCCCAACCGTTGGTATTTTTTAAAGCTTACAAGACAGAGATGATTCCTATGTGTCGCCAAGGACTGGAAATCACTGGTCAGAAGTCAAAAACCACCTCCTATATATACAGCAACAATTTGGCCAATTCTAATTCAAGTCGCTGTCCAGTTGAGCCTACGTAAACCATTCAAGCTTCACAGAAATACTGGTGTTCCGGTGTTGAGCTAATATTATTATTACCATATTAATTGTGTGTCAGAGAGGCACTTGGATGCCAGAGTCACATCACATTTTTGTTTGTTTGCTTGTTCAGATACGTTTGTTTTGAGTTCCAAAAGGATTGTCAGATTTCATAAACAAAAGTACGGGATGCCTAATTAAATTCGCATTTCAGATAAACAATGAATCGTTTTTGAAGGATAAGTATATCCCAAATATATCATGGGGCACATTCATCTTAAAATTGTATTCATTGTTTATCCAAAATACAGATTTAACTGGGTATCTGTATTTTATCAGGCAATCTCTGGTTCAAGAAATAAGAGTTTTTGTACCTGAGGACTTTGATTTCCTGTAGTGTTAGCATCATGGAACCTTCACAGAATCCAGGCTGAACCCACCATGTGACTGAATTACTGACTGCAGAATAGACTCATCCCAGATTCAACTGGGAGAAAGGCCCTACCTTCCAGGCTGTGTCACCGAGGGCACTTACTCGTTAGTAACATTTTACTTGCAGAAGTATAGATGATACCAAAGTACAAATTTTGCTTCCAATTCGCGCCTGGAGTTTGAGAATCACTGGTCTACACTGGGTGGCAGCTCAAAGTACAAGGTTCTGAAATGAGAGTTCTGGGTGTGGCTGTCACCTCTCCCCGCTGATGTATATTTTGAGGCAAATTAATGAACTTCCGTGAGCCTCAGCTTTCTCATCTGTAAAATGGGGAAAGTAACATACTTTAACCTAACTGATTAGTTTTAAGATTAAATGAGATCACGTTTCAAAGCTGTTGGCATAGTGCTTGAGTCGTTATTATCATTAATATAAAAGGAACATTCTGTTCCACTTCAGCCAATAAAAATACTGACGGGCTTACTGCTGCCCTAGCCCAGCTACCCTTCCGGTCCTGATCCTGCCACTCATGATATAAACACACAGTCATGACTGGGAAGGAGCAGGAGAAAAGCCTGCTGCACGAACAGAGGGCAAGATAATTCTAGAATTTAAGACCGAAGATTGCTTAAATAAGGCAGATCTCAGTTGGTGGAATTTTATGCAAATTACAAGCAAGTAGCTGGCCTTTGTAGGTTTGTGCCCCTGAGTGTGGTCACCAGCACATCTGAATGGGAACGAGTGGCCAAGGTCACGGCTAACACTGGGGTCTTTGATCGGCCCTGAGTGCTGGAACCAAGGGCCAACGCATCTCCCGTGTGTCACTCCTTCAAATTCCTGCAGGTCAAAAACCATGTTTCTCTCTCAGCGATTGTTTCTACCCTGGGGCAATTCAGGATCACCTCGTCTGATGCTACCCACAGCCACCCCTTCCGGAAGAGCGAGACACTAACCAGATTTGATTTTTCGGGTTTTCAAAAACAAGTTTGAAAAATATCACCTGGGACAGCCCGAAAAAGAACGCCTGCCTGCCTGCTCCCCAGTAGTCCACAAAGAAGACACGTCAGCCGCCAATCACTGTCAACTTTCTGCTTAGACCGTGACAAGTGTCTGAGTGGGGAGGAGATGAAGACCATGTGACTAGCACATCCTTCCCGCACACATCCCAAGAGGGGACTGAAAACGGGGCCCAAAGGAGAGAGGGGACAGGAAGGAGTCAGGAGCCCAGCATCTGGCAGTCATTCGTCCAAGACCAGGCTCTGCCCCATTAACGTCAGATTATTGGGAGCTCTCTGGACATGTCTGGGGGAGAGAGTAGAGCGAAGGAAGGCTAGCTCCATCCCAACGTGAGCAAACCACTCAACCTTCCCGAGTCCCAAGATCCTCTTTTGTGAAATAGGAGTGGTATCCTTGCTCTCCTTACAGCAGATAAGAGGTTAAGAGGAAGTCACTAATGTGCAAGGTCTTGGCAAATTCTAAAGGTCTGAAGATGTTCTGTGTGTTACTATTAGTACGTCCCTTTGTCCACTGGGACAATGAATCCACCCAGATGTTGAAACAGCCAAAGCTGTGAGGAGCACCATGATCTCTGCTCTCCTCACTCAGCCCAGACCAGGAAAGCAGCTCATGAGCCCATGATAAACAGTTGTTTCCAACCTGTTCTGTTTCCCCACCGTGTACCTGAGTTCTTTTCCAGCGTCTGTCCTGTATCGGGGAAGGTTAAGCTGGTGAACCAGTGGCTCATAGGTGGTCAGGCTAAGGACAAGGCTGGGCTAGAGACTCACGACAAGCTAGGTGTGGAAAGCCATTGCCTTAGTTAAGTCCAGCTCAGAAACGGAGCTGACCTCACTGGGCTTCTCACTCGATGCACACCCAAACGAGGTGACAACACACTGCAGAGGACAGGGGACTGGCCTTGTGGTTTCCCATCTGGTCTCGTTTGGCTTTGGGGGCTCGGTGCCTCTGACAGACACATGGAGAACAGCCCTGTCATCTTGAATCAGACAGCCGGCCTCTGTGCACGAATACGTGTGAGATTTCACACATGTTTGCTGGGGGACAGAGGCCACGGAGCAGGAGAGGAGGTATATTTACGTTCTCTGCGAGTGTTTAGACTTTTAGAGAAAAAAAAAATAGACATTTCACAGGGAATGTTATAAACCAAGGTCAGCTCTCCCCCTGCGTGGTATTGAAGAAACGTGAACAATCTGAAGCAGGAGAAAAACCTGCTTCTGACCTGCTGGGATTGGGACTACCCACCTGATTCATTCAGGAGATTCACTTTCCTTATTCACTCTGCCTGCTATCCTCTCACGACAAGACTCAAGGGCAGGATGATATTCGTAGGTTTTAACAAGAATCTGTTGGGGGTGATTTGGAGTCTATACCCCACATGCAAAGGACCAAAAAGTGACTGACTTTGAAAACCAGAGGTGAGTGTTAAAAAATATGGGCAATTTTACTTTCTTGTGTTATTTGACTTTTCACAATAAGCATGAATAACTTAGCAAAGGCAAATAACATAATGGTTAAAAAAGGAGCCATCATAAGGACGGCCATGGACACAGAGCCACACTGCTAATGCAGCTGGAGATGGGGCATGCGGACGAGAGCCGGCGTAGGTAGCTTGGCGGGAAGAACCGCCACCATCCCCCACCCACCCCCAACTCTGATGGGAATGACTCCTCTCATTTAGCATGATTCTTCTCAGACGACCCAGCCAAGCATGGCCATCTTTATGATGCTGTGAAATTGGCTAAGTAAGAGGCACTTGTGAAAATGCTAGAACGCGCTAGAGTTGACCAGACAGTTCCGTGTACAGTTCCATTTAGTCACCACAACAACCCTGTGGGATGACAATTATTATCCCCCTTTATAAGGGATGAAACTGAGACTCGGAGAAATCCAAGTGTTTCCTGTTCCCAAAGCTGAGAGGGGAGGAGCCGGGACTCCTGAGTCCACATCTCCCCTTCTTAGACTTGGCCAGAGGCCAGAAGAACCGAGTGATGAGGCTGGCAGGTGCGGGTGCCAGCTGTCTCGGTCCAAGTCCTAGCTCCCACACTCACTTGCTTTGCTGACTTGGGAGCGAGATATTTCACTTCTCCGACTCTCAGTTTTCTTATCTGTAAAATGGAGGTGATAACAGTAGGACCCACTTTGCAAGGTTGTCATGGAGACTGAATGGACAACACATGTAAAGCACTTAGCTCCATGCGGGTCATGCAACATATACCAGCTACCTGAACTTGGGAATCGGTGAGAATCAACGCCTTCACATTATGTTTTCCATTCTATTGACATTTCCTGGTATGTCTTGTCTTCCAACCATCTTTATAACCCAACAGTCACCACACCAATGGAAAGTTCTCTCCAGACTAAAACCCATTTCCCAGGGCTTAGAAGTTGTGGCCAGACCTGTTTTATTGCGACAAAGTAAAAAAATCTCTTCTAATGCATCTTCTGGGTTTCTTGGGAAGTAAACAATGGCTTATGAACTCCTTCAGACCTGCCCAAGGTTCCCACTGAAGTGAATGAAGGAGTCGGCCTCTTCCTTGGGGCAATGTAGATATATGTTTTTGGGTGGAATAAAACATTACTTAAAATAATTTAATCCCTGGGGGAAAGGTATACAAAAACTCTACCAGGAGACACTCTCCGTGACCAAGGTTTATGCCTACAGGGTGGGAGTAAGGCTGGTAACCTGTAGTACTTGGGCATTTCAGCAATGTTTGAACTTCTTACCACAGATATGTAATCAGAAATTACAAGATGGCGCCCTACCAAGGCTGGTGAGGGGGTGCACCTTGTAGAAACTCCCCCCGGGCCCATCTCAATAGGGAAACTCTGGCTTTTTCCTTAAAATCCAGTTAAATGACCACTTCTGCTAGAAAACACTTCCAGTGGAATCCATTGTCTCTTTGTTGACTCAACAGCATCTGCACGTACCCGTGTTGCAGGACTTCCTTAATTCAGTCTTCCATTTGTTCATCCACTCGGCACATGCACTATGGACAAGGCCCTGAGGGAGGCTCTGGTCGGCAAAGGCCAACCAGACAGGGGAGTTACCTGTTTACAAGGATCACGTTCTGGAAGGGGTGAGGGACAGGAACCCCCCCAGCCCTGGACTCGTTAGCTGTCTGCAGGGCTCTGATGGAGAGAGGACACTCTCGAGAGACCTGATGTAGGCCCAGAGGCCCGGGAGGCTTTCTCTGTGCTAGTGACCTTTCAGCTGGGAGCTGAGAGATAGGAAGAAGCATTAACTAGGTGAAGGAGTTGGAGGAAGACCAGTGGGCTTTGGGCTGAGCGCCCGGAAGGGCATTGATATGAGAAGGAACAGAGCTCACCAGGGAGAAGAGAGTAGATCCAAGCTCGCTCATGCCTCAGAGACCGGAGGAAGGACGGAGACGGGATCAAAGAAGCAGGCAGGGGCCGGATCACAGGATGCTTTGCAGAATATGGGATTTTCAACTGTACCCTAAGAATAGCCAAAAGCCACTGAGAGATTTATCCCAGGGACCCCATTGGTTTTCTTGTCTGTCTTCGCCCACTTCCACTTTGACACCCCATTTCCCTGCTCAGTGCCCAGCACTTAATGGGAGCCTGATAATTACCGGTTGGACGGCTGAAACCAGACACCCTAAGGAGCAGGAATCTTCAGGCGAAGAATGTGACCGCACATCCTACCTCTCTCCTGCTCTCTTGGTCTCCCCCGGTCGGGGCCAGCAGGTTGCTAAGTGTGAAATCCATACAAAGAAGGAGCCATTAGCAATGAGATGCAGAGCGAAGCCATTTCTCCCACCTCCCAGCCCATCCAAAATGTTCACAACTGGCATCGGATATCATCATCCTGACCAACGAGACCAACAAACCCAAACTGGAGAATCGGGAGGGGCAAAGCATTTCTCGAAGGCTGTACCGCAAAGCCGTCGTTGCTCTGAGAGTCATGTCGCGGCCAGTTGTCAAGGACCGACTACTCCATCCTCTGGCCTAAAATACGTATTTAGAGGCTTAATTATGTGAATTTGCTTTCCTTTGGCTCAAAGAGAGTAGGCGTGGGGACATTTTTTAATGTGGCACTAAAATGAAAGTATACTGAAACCATCCTGACCTCAAACTGGATGTTAAAGCAGTTGGATTCCTCAGCGGCAACTGAACACTTTTTATAGAACGGGAAGTCAATTGAGAAATCATAAAAAATTGGGAGTTGGACAGGACCTCTGCGCTCACGGGGGCCAGGTCCCAGGAGCTGCCGCAGAATTGTTCCCTGCGGTGAAGGGTCTAATGTTTTGTCCACTCAAGTTTTAAATATCTCTCCAATAGCTCGCCCCCGGGGGACGCCTCTCCACAGGGCAATAGATCTTGCTGTCAGGACTTTTTTCCTGCTATTCAACCTCACTTTTCCTTTCCTCCACTTCATCCCATTTGTCTTTGGCAATGATTTAGACGAGAAGTGTGCTGACGGTTTGAAAACAAAAAGCCCTGTCTTTGCCTTCAGCTGCATTTTTTCCAGACCCCTCTCCCTATGGAAACTTCGAGATCTGGGAGGAAGGGAGGAAAGCAAACAAGCTGAGATTGGTTCTGGAAGAAGCCATTCCAAAGGGCCAAACCCGAAGCGGACAGGCCGCCAGGCGGGCGTGAAGAGAGAGGCACGAATGCCTCGGGAGGGCACAGGTCACCCAGGGCCTGACCCTCAAAGGCAGAGGGGACAGTCACCGAGTTTTCTGGACAGCCCAGAGTTGAACAGCCTCTCGGCGTCAAGGCTGGGACAGAAGGTGGCAGCAGAGTATCAGGCTCTGTGGGGCTGAGTGGTCCCGGCAACTGCCATGAAGTCCCAACTACTCCGCATCCAAACTCTGGAGAGCGTGTTTCACGGGGCCAGCACGGCCACGCGTCCGGAGGCCGGGAGTGAGCTTCGAATCAAGGCTCTGGCCGGTCTTCTAAGACAAATCCCAAACAGTCAGGAGTCTGCGAGGACAGTCCGTTTTCTTCCGAAGAACGTCCTGCAACAAGAGCTGACTCCAAAGTCGCTTCTGCCCTAAACACGCATGTTGATCCAGGCCGCTCTAAACGCAACAATTTACTGCCTGGTCTGTGCGTATGTTGGTGTGTTGGCTAAAGAAATCTGGGGTTAATGCATTTTTTGTTCTTTATTCTTCCTAGCCCTGAGCTGTTTCTTTTCTGCATTTGTCTCTGGTTTTCCGGTTTCCCTTCACTCAGTTTCTTACTGACTTGGTCATGTTTGCATGCGGTCCTTTGGAAGCAGAGATCTAGAGAGTGAGCCTTTCTGACTTCAGGCTGGACTCCTGCTGGGGAACCAATTAAATGTACTACCCACCAGGGAGAGTGTGATATTTTTTATTACTTTCTAATTTCGGGCCCTGAAATGGCTTCAGTGATCAGAACATTCTTCTGCTTAAGAACCTAAAGAAGCCAATGGAATGACGCTTTTGATTTGTATTTTATTTATAACAGTCCATACTGGCCATGAGTACTCCAAGGGTTTCCATGGGGCCTCAGATCCTTGAAGTGGGGAAAAGGCAGGACAGAGCAAACAGCAACAAAAATGTCCCCCTCCCTCGCCTTATCGTACTGGAAACTGCCAGCTACTTTGGAAAGTCTTTCTTTGAGAAGTCAGTGAACTGAGAAAAAAAGGATAGAATTAGAACAAAACCATTTCACTGGATTCCAAATCTATTTAAACTACAATAGTGAAGCAAAGCCATGCCTCTCTCTCATTACCGATGGCCTGATCGCAGGGCCTCCTAAATGCTCGTTAAGGCAAAAAGGAAGAGTTGTGTTTTATTTCTAAAAACATTCACAGGAACCCCCACCCAAGGTTCTCTTGCTGCTTGTTTTGTGCCTCTTTCTTTTCTTTAAAGAGTTAACATGAAACAGAAAGGCTTGAAAAAGAGGTGGGGATAGGGGTCTAAATACGTTCTAATGAGGAAGAAGGAAATAAAAGTCCAATTCTCCCTGAAAGTCTGAATTTCTGTTTATTTATCTTTGCAACAAGGAAGGATGCCTTAAAATCCAGAATTGCTCTTGGATAAAACCAAATACTAACAACCCAGCAAAACAGCTGAAAGCCCAAATTATGAGCTCTTCCAAATCCTTTCCACTTGCCACGGGGGTCTTGGGTGAGATTTTTTTTTTCTTTTTTCTTGTTCTTTCCTTTTTTCTTTTTTCTTTTTTCCCCGCTTGCTTGCTTAGCCAGGAGGTAATTCTGAATGTTTATCTGAAGTATCTCCCTGATATTCTGAGGGGACTTCTCTCAAGCAAAACCTGCCCTGAATGGTCTTGTTTTATTCCCATTAAATAATGCTCAGTGTTGAGTCTTTCACTAGCGAATGGTTTCTTTGGGTGAGACTGACGACAGAAACTGACATATATAACCGTGCCCGGCGTCCACGTCTGCAAAACGTGATTCAAAAATTAACATTTATAATTTTATAATCAGCTGGCTACCATGCTCGCCATTATATGATGCTCTGTTAAAATTATCTTTCCTACTTTTAAATACAAGTCCCACAAGAGCAGAAATGTTTATCTTTATTGTTTATAGCCCTGGTAAGTACCACTTTATCACAGGATTTAAAATTCAACAATGTAATTTAGCAGACGGTATTTATTTATTTAAAGAAAGAGTATGTTTCTTCAGTTTGTCTAAATTTAAAATCACAAACCAAACCACCTCTCTTCCTTTCTTTCTCCCTTACGTACATTCATTTTAAAACACAGCAACTTATATGTTGTTGGGTTTTAAAAGTCCAAAAAATCAATTCCCTTTCAGGAATAAATATTTATAGATTATTTAAGATGACCAACTTCCTTGACATGCCTTTAGGAAAAATACTCGGTATAACTTTGACTAAAAAGGCAATGTTCCAGGGGTTCCTGGGTCGCTCAGTCGGTTAAGCGTCCGACTTCAGCTCAGGTCATGATCTCACGGTTCATGGGTTCGAGTCCCGCATCGGGCTCTGTGCTGACAGCTCAGATCCTGGAGGCTGCTTTGGTTTCTGTGTCTCCCTCGATCTCTGCCCCTTCGCTGTTTGAGCTCTGTCTCTGTCTCTCTCTCTCAAAAATAAATAAACATTAAAAAAAAAAAAAAGGCAATGTTCCAGATCAAAATAGAGTCAAGGTCTATACTGGCAAAGGGAATCGAACCAATTACACAACAAATAGAAGCACAAATGCATGAATCGAGGGATACACAGACAGACATAAAGCAGCATCAAAATACTCCAAGCGTCCAGTTCACCGAGGCAGTGAATTACCTGGACAACTGTCTCTATTCTCCATGAGACTCTTGCCTGCAACTAAGTCAACACTCATCGGGTAACCTCTTGCCTCCTGCAAGAAACAACAGATTGTCAGCCTCTGGGAAGTAGCATTATTTCAATCAACCAATTTGGCATGTGGTGTTTTACAGTTTCTAAAATTAACATAGAATCCAAACAAACACACGGCTGGTGTGGAACCATATGCAAAGGATGCTGTCGCCTGTTTGCCTCGAATCTGTTCGTTATCAAAATTAGCTGCCTTGTTTGTCCTACTCCCGTTTTTGAAGGCACACTATCAATTAGCCAACCCGTCATTACGTGCTGGCAATGACCAACTTTTCCAGGATTCTCATTTTAAATACAGGATTTGACAGGAGTCCCAACACTGGGGGAAGAAGAGGCAGGGGAGGAGGCAGAAGTGTTGGCGAAGGTCAAGGAGATCCACAGGTAGGTAGGTCCAGAGTCACTCGTGGCCACTCTTGATTGCTGAAGCAAGAGCTGTGCCTGGAAACAGGGCCTGTCTGTTGCCTTGCACCGAACAAAGCTAAGATTTTCCAGGCTTCGGCAAGGAATTGTCCTCACAATATCTGCATGAATGACAAAGCTGATTACCAAGCAGGTGTCGGCCGCTCTTTCCCTCCTGTTTGCTCAGGGCGCATCGATGTTTAAGTCATCAGGCCCGTGGTGTTTGTCTCCTTTTCCAACCCATCTCATTTGGAGGCTAAAAAGGAACGGGGGTTTCTTTGTTAGTCACTTTGATTTTACACCGTTTCAGCGAATAGATAGATCCATGGAATCCCGAAGAGAATGTTGACAGAACTGACGTGGGGAAGGAAGGAAAGAGGAAGAAGGGAGAAGGCAAGACAGATGATAAAAACAAACAAACAAACAAACGAACAAAAAAATACACGAGCCAACGAATAGTTAACAATGCATTTTTCCCCAAAAGATTTCTGTCCACCTAAACTGAAACTGTTTCCTGGGGGTGAACTATCTTCGGGAAACACATCCCGGAAGGCCTTCGCAGGAAGCGAGTTCAATGTCCAAAGGAGCCAGAGCAGATTCTTAAAATTCCGTCTTTTGCGCCCTGATTTTCCACTTGAACACACTTATTAAAAATTTCCTCTATCACCCTCACCATACACAATTTTCCAAGGCAAAGAATGACTTTTTAGAGTCTCTGTGCGCCCATAAAATTCTGTCTCAGAGATTTTATTAATAATCATAAAAACATCAGTATCCATCAGGATCACCTGGGAAAGGGAGAGCGATTTTTCCTACAAGCATGTTCAAATCGTCTGAGTCCCGTGTTAAAATAAAAAGGGGGTTAACTCGTGACTGATGATGGATTGACCTTCCTGCTTCCCTACTGTTCTGCGTCGGGGACACACCAGCCGGAAGCTAACGCGAGCTGCTTGGAAGCAGCTTCACGTAGCGGGGAAGGGTTCCCCACGTCACGGCTGCAGGTTGTGCATTTAGCCATGACATGGGGGGCGAGGGAGGGACTAGGGGTTCAGCACTACATAGTTTTTAATGGCATGAGGATATGTTTCTCAGGACTCTGGGAAGTCAGTTAAGAGCGACCAAAATAGCAAACGGTGAAATGATCCCTGCAAAGGGATATGTAGGGTGGTCTCCTTGGCTCGCCTTAAAGAGGAGGCTGGTCGTGTGATCGCGAACCTTCTTCCCCAAAGGCCCTCTCTTTTTCCTTTTCTTTTTCTTTTTTTCCACAACATGCCCTAAGCCCTGCAGTCAGGCAAAATTCTGATCAGAGGAATTCAACACTTTAAGAACCAAGTATTTGTGAGGGGTTGTGAGCGATGGGGTGTATAGCTTGATGCAATGGTCCCACCAATAGGGCAGCTACTGGGAAGCCATCAAATGATCCAGTAATACGTGCTCGCTTCGGCAGCACATATACTAAAATGATCCAGTAATCCACCAACATGCAGGCAGCGTGGGGTGGCTTGGAGGGCATGAGCTCTGGAGTGGGACAGCTTGAACTCTCCATCAGTTCTGTGACTGGCAGACCTCAACCTCTCTGCACCTCAGTTTCCTCGTGCACAAAAAGTAGGGTGATAATATTTACTCCAGCAGACTGTTAGGCTTTCGGGAACCCATGCGTAGAAAGCACTCCACACAGTGCCTGGTGTCTAGGAGGCCCTCAGCTTATGCTCGTGTCTTCTCTTAATCACAGCCAAGAAGTGTTTGGTAATTACTTCCTGTAACAAAAAAGGTTCGCTAAACTGGCTGGACAGCAACATCGACTGAAGAGACACATATTCCCACGTACTTTCAGGGATGAGACCCAGAAGTCTCCCACAGGTGGGTCTAACTGCAGCCCGACACTCCGTCCCATCACTACCACAGATGATGAAGAAGCATTAAGGGCAGCCCCGTCTCCAAGGGGGTTATGGTCTGGTTGTGAAGGCCAATGCATCGGACGTATCAGCACAATCTCTTCATGAGTAATACGAGACAGTAGAACTGAGGAGTACCTTGTGTGGCATTATCGAGAGGCTCTGAAAGTCTTCAGAGAAAGGAGAATCCCAGTAATTGGAGTACACCAGAACGACTCGTGGATATTGTGAGTTCTGTGGTGGTTGGGATTCACAAAAATTGCGAAATTTGGCACACGTGTGCATGACTGTCCCAAACACTTTACTTACAGTATCTCGTGTAGTCCTCACCACCCCCCTTGAGGTACCATCTTCATTTTCTAGATGGAGGAGGAAACAGAAGTCCAGAGACATTAAACCCCTTGCCCTTGGTTACCCAGTGTTTTAGACTGAATGTTTGTGTCCCCAGATCCCCAAAGTTCGCATACTGAAACCCGAGCCCCAATGTGATGATATTTTGGAGACGGAGTCTTTGGAAGGTAATTAGGTTTAAATGAGGTCTTGAGGGAGGTGCTCATGACAGGATTAGTGCCTTCATAAAAAGAGGAAGATCTCCCTCCCTCCCTCCCTCTCTCTCTCTCTCTCTTTCCACACACACACACACACACACACACAAAAGATTACGTGAGGACACAGCAAAATGGCAGCCACCTGCAAGCCAGAGCTTGCAGAGCTCTCACCAGAACCTGAATCTTCATGCACCTTAACCTTAAACTCTCTGCCTCCAGAACTGTGAGAAGTATGTTTGTTGTTTAAGCCGCCCAGTCTGTGGTATTTTGTTATAGCAGCCTGAGCTGACTGAGACAGCCAGCTAGTGAGTGACAGACAGCTGATTCAGCCCCTGGCCCCAGGGCTCATGTTCTTACAGATGCTATTTTAATTCAACATGCTTTGGTTTGACACTTGTTCCATTTCTAGAACCATCTGGATCTTATGGCTCAGACTTGGGAGAGAAAAGTAGGAAGGACCAAGAACCACTCCTACCTTTTGAAAACCAACCCTCTCTGAGTAAACAAGCATTCTGGATTCCCTCATTTACTCATGTACAGAGAGACTGGGGGGGGGGGCAGATATGAGAGAAGGAAGAAAAGAGGAGAGCAGAAGAGAAGAGTTGATCTTTACAGCCCAGCTTCCAGAAGAAGAGGAAACATAGAACCTGAAGACGAGAAGGGGTGGGGCTGAGGATGCTTAGGAAGTAGACATTCCTTGTTTTGCCAATCATTGTCCTGGATTCTGGTTAAGCCAATTGTCATCAACTCAGTTTAAGCCAGGATTCTCAGTCTTGACACTATAGACATTTGGGGACCGATAACTCTTTGCTATGGAGGTATCCCGTGTAATGCAGATGTTTAACAACACCCCTGGCTCCTATCCACCGGATGCCAGGGGTACCCTTCCCCCAGATGTGACAACCAAAAATGTCTCCAGGGACTGCCAAATGTCCCCTGGGGGGCAAAATTGCCCCTGTTTGAGAACCATGGCTTAAGATAAATGAAATATGTTCTTAAAAATTATGCAATACTTTTCCCAGGAAAAGCTTCCACATTTTCCTGTGTCTCTTGAGCCACGATCACAAGGTGAGCTAAGCAAGTATATTCATTTGACAAGCAACTACCATACAAGTCTGATTATAAGGCAACATGTTTCCCTGACAACTGTTCCATAGAACAGAAGCTCTTGCAAAGTTCCCTCATTCTTGACACTTTCTCAATTACTTGTTTTTGAACATCAAGGAAGCATTTGGAGGAAGACATCAGCCTGAAGTGACCTCAGCTGGTGCTGGTTGGTGAGAGAGAGAAGACTGGAGGCCTACAGATGTCACCTGATAACATCAGGGGGAAAAGAGAGGTAAAAATATTTAACACAGATTTTGTTGTTATTTCTGAAGATATGACTTCATCATTAAAAATACTGAAGATATTTTAAGCAAGCCTTTTAAAATTCACTTTAAAAAAAAAAAGCACATTGCCAGTGGTGACCTTGTGGAGATCATAAATATCCACCCACAAGACAAACGTAAAAACCTCTTGAGGCTTGGAATAAAATTTTCAGTTACAGCATCTTACCTGGATTCAAAGTGCTATGTCTTGAACAATTTAGAAGTGGGGGTGATACGCAGTGTTAGATTATTCAAAAACGGCCTTAGTGATGACAAAGGCAAATGATAAAGGCTCCTGGGAAGAGTATGAATGCAATTATTTTATGACCTGAACTCAAAAAAAAAAAAAAAAAAAAAACAAGAAAAAGGTTGGGGAGAATATTTCTAAATATAACTATTACTACTTTATATAAGATGCAAGTAAATTGATCCATTCAGTATGGAAGTAAACATTGTACTATTTCATAAAAGGGCCTATATTCAAGTAGGCTTTCTCTGTGGAAAGTGAGACATTGCCTTCCACTTGGCTTTGCCTTATTATAGTCAGGTATGTGCTCCCTCAAAGCGCCTACTGTTTTCAAGACTGTGCGTCACTGCGGGTAGTGCACGGAGCACACATCTCTGGCCCTTGGAGGGTCTGTGATCTCTGCGGGAAGATCAGACAGAAGCCATGGAAGTGGCTTCCACATAATTCACTGTAATTTGGCTGTGAGTGGTTGGGAGGATGAACTGAGAGGAGGAGGCAGAACGACATTTGAGGCCTGCCTCCATAGGACCTTCTTGAAACTCAAGTCAGATGTAGCACCCCCTGCTGGAAGAGTAAAGATCAACATCCCTAATGTGGGTTCCGGGGCCACCATAGTCTGGACGTCTCCCTCCTGCCGTTCCTCTCTCCATCTTCAACCTTCCTGTTGCCGACCCCTACCCTGGCCATGACTCAGAGGCCCTCACCCCCATCTCCAGCTTCAGCCGATCACCTGCTACCCACCCCTCCCCGGGCCGGCAACTTGCCTTCGCTCCTGCCCTTCTCTTTGTCTTTGCGACACGTTCTCTCCTCTCCCCTTCCCTCACAAGCTTCCTCCCAATCCTTAGCCTTCAGCTCGGTCTGCACATCCCCTGGGAAGCCTTCCTGGATGCCCAGTTGGGGTCAGCTTCCTTTGCTTTGCTCTCACCGAACTGTGATCCCTCCTTTGAAAGTATGTCTCTCCATTTATGCTCATGGATCCACAGTGTCACTGTTGATTGATATATATCTCTCCTTTTATGCTATAAGCCCAGAGAGAGCAGAACCTTCATTCTTTTCCACTCGTCAATGCATCCCCAGGGCTGGCCCAAAGTGGATACTCAGTAAACAGTTGTAAATGAGTAACTAAATATGTATCTGCTACAGCCTTTAACCCTAGGCCTATTATCACTACCCATATACAATAACTAAGATCTATGGGCATTACTATAAGTCAACCATTTTATGTGTGTTATCTCATCTAATCCTCACAAAATCCTGTAATATAGGTCCTGTTGTTATTATCAGTCCTGTTTTCCATGTGAGGAAGCTGGGGCTTCAAAGAGAAGTTCAGTAATTTGGTCAAGGTTGCAGGCACAGCTACTGTGTGAAGATGGGATTTGATCCCTGGTCTGTCTGGCTCCAGCACACTACCACTATTGTATTATATCGTATTGTATTATATTGTACTGTGTTGTATTATATTATGTTATGCATCATATATCATATCATGTTATAATCTCATCTCTGATACTCATTTGGAGTCTACCCATGTGATCTGCCGAGAGATCTAATGCCTTTAAGGAGCCCTCGGCCATGCCTTTCATCTTGGCCCCTGAAATTATTTTTAGCTGGTCCCCATCATTTGGTGATAGATATCCCGACTGACTGAGTCATTCTTACGATTTATAAATATATCAGTCTATCGTGGTTATATCACTCCCTCCTTGAGACTGAATTAGAAGGTCCCTTCAGGGGGTCAGAAAATGCATCTTTTCTTACTATCTGATTCATGACATCTGGCAAATGTCGGACATACTGGGTTTTCACCTATCACTCCTTTGTTGGATGATGGCATTATGAGGATTTCCTTAGAAGCAACAACTCAGAATGGAAGCATAAACTAGATATTATATACCTTTGATGTTATTGCCTTCCCTAGCATTTTACCAACATGTTGTCTCTAGTGGATACTGTTTATTTTAATATCTCACGCACATCAACCCTTTAGCAAATATCTGTTCGGGGAGGGGGACCAGTTGCTGGCCAGATCCCCCACATCCCTCCAACCCACCTTCTGGTTATGGAAAGAGACACTCGTACAGATGGTCCTCATTCCTGCCCTCTGTCTCAGGTATCTGAGTGACTTCCTTAACTTTCTCAGACCACCGGGTGACTCTGTACGAAGCCTTTCTTTCATTAACACGACTAAAACCACCAAGTTACCAGAACACATTAGCCTTTCAACCCTACTCTCAGATGTCTCCCCAAGACATAAGGGACGCCCAGGAACAGGCATCTGTGGAACTACAGAGGTTTTATGTGAGATCAAAATAGCAGCAGAACTTCTTAATTGTGAAACAATGGATCAAGAGAGGAAGATTCAGATAGGAAATGGCAAATATTCAATAAAGAGCATGATTAGAGTTCTCCGGCAGGGAATACCCACAGCTATCTTTATTCTAACTTAAATTAAGCAGAAGCTCTAACGACAAGGATAAAATGAAATAATGGATGCATTATTTCTAGTGGGACTTGCATTGCTATTTGGCATAATTATTTGTGATATTGCACCCATCGGATAAGAAGCTTCTTCAGAGGGAAAAAAAAAAATAACAGTTTGTCTCCTTGAGAACAGAGAACAAAGGGCTTCGGTGGTCTCCAGAAGCTCACCCATCATTAGAAGGAGAAAGAATCTGTCCATTAGCAAGAAACCTCCTAGAAGTCTTGAATATCTCCCCAGATAATCCCTCAGTGGACTTCAAATGCCCGCAAGGAGGAAGATACAGAAGCCACAGGCCTTGCAGCAGATGTAAGAAAGAAAGATGTAGTTTAGAGATGATGCAAGCCAAAGAAAGGCTCTCTCCACCTTTGCTCTATGGTGACTGTGTGTGTGTGTGTGTGTGTGTGTGTGTGTGTGTACATGAGCACGCATGTGCACCGGAACTATAAAATACGGAAAGGCAGCATATTCCCAGGTTTGCTACCTTGTATGCCCTCTAGTTTAAAGGACCAGGTTTGGCTGAGAGTGATAGGAAACCCAAACAAGACAGATGTTTGTCTCTCTGCCTCAAGGAAGTCCCTGAGCAGTCCTGGCTGGCACAGCTGCCTACAGTCAGTAGAGTCTCAGACTCCATCACAACCTCTGCTCTGCCATCATGAACGTGTGGTTTGTACTGGTTCAGGATGGTTATTTCATCTCTAAACATCATGTCCAATCTGCCATGAAAGGGAGAGAGACAGCATCGCTCCTCCTGGTAAAGACCCCTCCCTGGAATCCGTACACACCACCTCTGTTTATATCCCATTGGCTGGAGCTGAGTCACATGGGCTTAGCTGGGAAGTCACAAGGGAAGCTGGGAAATAGGGTCTTTATTCTAGAAGAGCATATCCCCCAGGAAGCATCAAAGGGCTCTACTGCTGTCGAAGAAAGGGAACACAAAGACTGGGGAGCAGCCAACAGTCTCCGCAACATTCTCCAAGGTATCACAGCTTCGGGGATTTCTTTCCAGGCCACCCCGCTCCCTTCCACCCGCAGGAGTTGACCCATGCAGCTGTGGTCGTAGTGGGGATCCAGATTGCCTGGCGGCAGGAGATGGGACCAAGAGTTTATAGGAAACTGAAGCTGGATAAATTATATGTTTTCTCTCAGGAAATGGCAATTAGGACGCAGCAATTGTCATTAGTCTTTCAAACTGGACTCCTTGTGGTACCATCTGGTGTGGTTATCCTCTGCCAAGTTTGTCCAGAAGCAGAGAACTGGCCTGCAGAACCTCAGAGAGAAGCAGAGACAAGATACCATGCAAGCCTGGACCAGAGAAAGTCTGAAAGAGTAGTGTCCCTGATACCTGATGTCTTTCTGGTTCTGGGGCTCAGCTGCCTTGCCTTCTCTGGGGTTGCATAAGAAACTCCCATGTCCTTACTGAAGCCCTCCACTTAGGGCTTGGTGTAGTTTGAGCGGGTTTCTCTCCCTTGCAGCCACAACAACCTTGACAATGACAATGTCTCTATGTGGCTGTGGGTCTGACCAGGGGACACCAGTCAGCTGAATGGTCCCCTCCCTCTGGCTTCCTGGACAGGGACAAAGCACATCCCTCTCCCTAAGAACTGTGACCTCTGGGACCAGAAACCCATTAAGTTGATTCACTTTTAGAGTCTAAACTGTTCTCCTTCCTTTGCAACACATTTTCATTAGACCTTGGACAACCTGGAGACACCACACTGTAAAAGGAAGGACTATTGTTGGAAATATCGGGTAGCAAGGCAGGGGTTGGGAAACACATTTTAGGACTTGTGGGCCATCCGCTGGCCTTCAGATCTCCACTAGATGTAATGTTATCCATTTGGCTTAGGTAGAAGACCAGACCTGGGAACTCCCAATATTATCACAAGCCTAGTGGTAAACAAATCTCACCCTTCTGACTGTATCTCATATAAACAATTCCCATCCAAAGAGCAAGGGACAGGAACTGGAATACTAGACATTACAGCTATAGCCAAGGGTTTTCTCCTTTGCCTATTTCCAATTTCTAACACTTGGAAAAGCTACCAGATGAATGCTGCTGATTAATAGCTTGTCTGTCTAAACAAGCCTCCCAAACATACCCATCTGGCTTGATCTCTCACCTCTCTGGGCCTCAGTTTCCTCTTTTGTGAAATGAACGGTTGGTATTAGAACCCTGTTCCGACTCAGAGGTTGTAGGAGTCTCCACTCACAGAGAAAGCGGGATCAGAAACACAGTGGTTTCTGAAGACAGAAGGAGAGAGTTCAAATGTTGGCTCTGCTACTTACTAGCTATTGGCACCTGGGAAATATACCACTAACCCTAAATCTCACTTTCTAATCTGTAAATGAGGAATGGGGACAGAGCGCCTACGTGCTGGGGTCTCCTGGGGCTAAATGGTCATATTAAGCGCTTAGCACAGTGTGCTTGACACATGGGGTATGTGCAATGGGTATGAGTCATCGCAGCACTGATGACCTCCAGTCTCCCTGAAATGCATCCATCCTGCAGATTATCACCTCCCCCCAACCCCACGTGACACGTACATAGACTGACTTGTCATATTTGATAAATGTTGCTTTTATTAATTAACTCTGTGAGGGAAAAGCTAAAGGGAAGGGAGGCAGGGCGTAGAAGGGAGGGTGCTTGAGCTGTGAAAAATTCCTGACTTATTTTGCAAATAATCTGGTTTAGCAAAAAAAAAAAAAAGAAGAAGAAGAAAGAAAGAAAAGAAAAGAAAAGAAAAGAAAAGAAAAGAAAAGAAAAGAAAAGAGGGGGGAATCCCTTCCCAAGCACACATTCTGTTAATTTTCAAACCCAAATGTGCATTTCAATGGAAATTTAATCCATATGTTTCCGATTCTTTTGTGCTTAACCTATCAAAGCACTGTTTGAAAATAATTATTTGATGTCCAATAAACAGCCTTTCCTGTTGGTTTTCCCATGCAACCACCTGGGTGATAGTTACCTGAAAGCCAAATGGCCCCAGATGAGACTCAAGGTACGTTCTGCACAGTGTGAGCTGCGGACGGAGCAACCGACCTTGTGACTGTCCCCTCCTGCTAGAGATGACAGGATCGGGGGTGTTAGCCGACGGGGGTGGCTATCCATGGCGTCCCGGCCATCTCTCAATGCAGCCTGACTTAAAAGGGTGAGCTTAACTCTCACTAAAAAAGAGGGTCAATCTGTCTCGTTGGAATTTGCACGAGGTGAGACAGAATGAAGGTGCCGGTGGGCTGGGGGTCCTCAAACTGCATGGTCATGTAAGCCCTGGGGTAGGGGCATTATGGGCTGTTTTAAGGTATTCCCGCAGAGGTAGACCCTTGAGTTTACTCGAGAGGCAATCCCAACAAGCACTGGTCAGGGAACGGGGAAGAGAAGGGGAGGGAGCAAGCCTCACATTTCCAGAGGGGGCAATTGGAGTTTCATCTTGCTGGGGAACTCAGCTGTGTGCCTCGGAGTCATCTTGGCCAAGAGGAGAGGGAGCCAACTCCTGGTCATTGGTTGAGGACGGCTCCCTGCTCCCAGGGGCGTGGACTCCCTAGTACCGTTGATCTGCCCTGCAACAAAGGGTTGTAGGTGCTGGCGGTGAAGACGTGTCCTGCTGTGCCCAGAGGTGAGGAGCGCCGAGGGCATTCATGCGGGGCAGGCGGCGTCACTGCACGGGCCTCCGTGCGAGCTGAAGCAACGACAGTGAGGCAGACAGATGGGTCGGCAATAGAACAGAAGAGGTGCAGCGAGAGCGAGCCGGAGCAAGAGCACTTACCTCCCCGACTTGCCTCAGTTCCTCTCCACTTGAGACGTGGCCGTTCCACCTTTCCTAGATTCCCACAAGGGCCGTATCTTTTCAACGACCCGCCCCATTTCCTTGAGCTGCTTTGAGGGAATTGTTGTTTCCTGTCCAAGAAAGAAAGGACCCTCCCGTTCTTCCAGCATTGCAACTACAGAGACATGGTGTCTTTGAGAATCTCTCTCAGCTCTCTCCTCATCTCCTTACAGCAGCCAAGGGTTATTTTGGTGGCAAGCAACAGAAACTCACACCGATGAACTTAACAACGAAAGACGGAACCCACTGGAAAGATTTGAGACAGGAAAGGAAAGCCACAGCATCCGGCCAGGGACGGACCGGAACTAGGTATTAGGTCTCTGTGGAGGGAACCTCTGGATCATCTCACGTGGGGATTGGCACCGTGCAGGAGTGCTAGCCTTTTCTTTCATCCTTGCCATCCAGACAAAATTCAGAGGTGGTGGCGCCAGCTTAGCCAAACTTAGGTCATACAACCTCTACTTGGCTGTATTGGGCAATGAGAGAAAATGCCTACAGAGGACTCTGCGGAGTGAGAACTCTTAGAAGACAATGTTGTTGTGAAGGAGGAATGAGTGCAGGCTAGGGGAGAGCACACACGCACACGCACGCGCACACACACACACACACACACACTATACCTATGGATTCAGGAAGACTACTTACTATTCAATGAGGGGATAGGAGATTATAATGCAAGGTAGGGAGGGCTACAGTAGAGGTCTCTACATTCAAGGAACGCTGGGAGGCCAAAGGAAGGAGTAGCTGGGGCCACAGGAAAGGCAGAAAGGTTTTGCTGAGACCCGTCTTCAATATTCAATGGGTGACTGTTATATGAGGCGTTGTGTCCACTGTGACATTTAAGCAGAGTCTGGAAAGAGAAGCAAGAGTTCTACAGTGGAACCGAAGTGTGGAAGGAAGCGTTGCAGGTAGGAAGAATGGGTGTAAAAACGTGGAGGTGTGAGACAGCAAAAGCAGGGAGCCAGGCTGTGGGAGAGGCTGGTGGAAACAGTGGGGGAAGCAGACAGATCTTAGGGATCTCAGGCCAGGACATCACAACAAGCTTTCCGTGCCAAATTTACGAAACTGGATCTATCCAAAGGCAGTTGGTCAGACAAAAATGATCCGTGATGCATCGTAAGACCGAACTCTATTGTGGTAAAGCATATTGTGGGAGGGGCAGTACAACTGTGGCCAGAAGGTCAGTTAGATGCCTCATGTGCTGCCTCAGGGCTTAGAGAGGGAGAGGTGACAATTATGAGAGACATTTGGAGGGTAGAATTGCAGAACCTGGTCATCAGCTTCTGGGGGTGGGCAGACAAAAGAGTATAAACAGAGAAAGCTCATACAGTGACCATATTCAGCAGTAATTACAAGGCTTTTCCTCTCCTCCCATCATGGAAATGGGAAGGTCTAGTCCATTCTTTCTTCCAGAGATGCAGTGGTCATCCATAGAACCCCAACCTGGTTTTCAGACCTCAGCTAGGGAGTAAAGTAAGCCAGGAGGGCATCAGGGAGAGGAAGGAGGGGAGCAGGGTCCCGATGGGCTGACTGCGGAAGTGTTTATCCCCTCCGTGCCTGCTTTCCGAACTCCCTGACTTTCCGTTCAGGACCTTTCAAAGACTGATGCCAACCTGATGCGTCAGCCTTACCTCCTACCCCTGTCCTATACACGCACTGTACTGAAAACTAGAGTCATTGCTTTCCACCTCCACACCTTTGTTCAGGCCATCCGGAAAGCCTTCCATGGCTTCCAAGTTCCAACACCACCTGCCTCTCCCATGAAGCCAGGCAGATAGCCCCCAGGAAATAAAAGGCCTCTCGGAAACACGATCTTGGCTCTTTTTCTGAGCAGCCTGGGAGCGAGGGTGAAACAGGAAGAGGTCTCTGCTTCCCGGGCCATCTCCCACTTGCAGAGGCCTAGGAAGCAGGAAGCTGGAGACACAGTAGGAGACACATGCTGGGAAAGCCTCCATTCAAAGTGCCAGGAGAGAAAATCTGATCGCCCTCTACTGAAACGCCCAGAGTCTAAGAGACCCCCAAAAACGAACCACCAGAGTCCAGAGTCAAAGCTAAGCAGCAAGGGTCATTTATTGCAGGTTCGAACCTGGACCTCTGCGCCCCCGTTGCCGGTGACGCCAAGAGGCCCTGAGAGAGGTTTTTACACCCCTTTTATAGACAGGTACAAACAAGTCATGGGGAAATCAGGAATTTTCCACAGTTACAGAGCTGCGATTGGTTGGTGTTTAAAGTTGGACACTTAACAGTATTCGATTGGTTCCTGCCTTTAGGTCAGACCACAACCGGGGGTACGGGTATCACAATGATTGATCAGGAATACATGGATGTGCCAAGCAACAATGATTGATCGGGAGTACACGGATGTGCCAAGTAACAATGGTTGATCAAGAATATACGGATGTGCCAGGCAATAATGATTGATCAGGAATACATGGGCGCGCCAAGCAATTGTACAGAAGCGGAACAAGCTGGTTAAGCTTGGTTAGGTTTCAGTTTCCCATAACTTAAGCTTTTAAGTTTCAATTTTCTCAGGCCTCTCACTACCTGGCCCTGCTTGGACAAAGAGGCATCTAGAGGAGGAGCCCATGCCCTCAGCTTCCACATGACAAGTGGGCACCTGGACTTTCACCTTTGCCTAGATTTCACATAATGGCAGATGGAGAAAGGGGGTAATTCCCCATAAGAAACTCAAGGTGCTGTAGGCAACCAGAAAGCAAATGTCTCCTGCAGTGGGGAACAAGCCAGAGGTTAGGTCTGACCAGAGGGCTTCAGGGGGCCAGTAAAACCACTTCCTGGCCACATCTCACTAAGAAGCCGGGCACGATGGCTGCATTGCAGGAGGCTCTGAGGCCCCCTTCAGGGCTGGAGTGGAGCTGGGAAGCAGGTTTTTCTTGTAAGTTTCCAGTCTTGCTGCGGGCAGTAGACGTGAATGGCTTATACTGATTGGGATCTTTCCTTGGGAGATCACACAGATGGCTTTTTCTTTCTCAGTATAGGATATGCAGAGTCAGAGGGAAGTAGAATTGAATGCAGAAGCAAAGGTCGCAGAGTGCAGACTCCTAGTCTTGTCTTTCACCCTCCGGTTCTGTGGCTTAAGGCAAATCTCTCAGTTTCCTCCTGTGTAAAACAGGCAATGCCAAATCCCTCACCTGATTCATCAGTTGGCAAGGAGAGAAACAAGTCACAGCTGTAAATGTGGCTGAAAACACAGCATGGCAATCGATCTGGCTATCACTATCAGAGGCACCCCATGAACAATGATCCAAATTTGTGTGTGGTCGTAGCCAACCTCTCCCTGCAATTCGCTTGCAAAAAAGATGCGTGTATATGCATGCCTATATACTCGCACACACAGACACACATGCATCTGTCATGGAGACTTTTGCACAACCCCTGACATTCTTGGGTTTCATCTGAAAAGAATCCAGCCCTCTAAATATCTCCCTGGTGACATGATCCGTTCAGGAGTAGGGCTGAGAGTTTTATCACTCTTCCTGTAGCAACGTAAGTTTCTCTGGGCCTCTCCCAAGTCAAGTAAAACAGTCAGAGTTAAACGCTGGCTCAGCATTTCAGTTTTTGCGAGGACATGTGCCAGCGTGATATGGATCAAGAACCCAGGGGAGTTTTCAAACCAATAATGCAAATGAAAATAAAATAAGTTTGGGCAAGCAGCCTGCAATGTTAATACTACATTCAGGGTTATGAGCTACCTTTCCCTGAAAATTATTGCCCCTAGAGGTACTTGCTGGAAAACCAAAAATTGCTCCCTTAACTTGGAGGTTTTAATCCTTGAGCTTGAAATCTACCAGATGCCAACATATTCAGTGGGTTTCTTCCAACCTTTATTTGGATGTTAATTGCAACCCTCCTTGTTTTTATCACACATTCCCTTCCATATTTCCACGACTCCACTACTCTGCTTCCCTGGCATAGATTCGAACGTCCTGGGTAGAAACAGTTGTTCTCTGTCAGTCGTTGCTAAACATGTTGGAACTCCTTCCAGATTGTAAAATCTCATCTTGCTCCCAACTCTGGCCCACCCTTCTGGTTGCAGCAGTTATAAAGCAGGTTTTGTGAAGGCCAGTGGGCAAAGATGAGTAATTAGGCCCTAAATCTATTGAATTTAAAAGTTCTCTTGGCCTGAAAAGTGAAAAATCATTAATTTTGTGTTGTAAAAGAGGAGGGGATGCCATGTGTCGCTGTGAGGCCCCCCGAGCGGGCTCATCCCCTTTAGATGGAGATCACTGTCTGATTATTATTCCCTTATAAGTGGGGTGGGGGTGGGGGTATACACCCTGGGGCTCAGGGAACCGGTCAGGTAGGGTCTAGACAAAGAAAGAGATTGGGGTGCTTGGCATGGCCCAAGGGGGTACAGGGCAGAAAAATGGACTCCAGTGGAGATGGGAGGAGAGGGTCCACTTCTCCTCTGCTGGGGGAACACACGGGTGACTTTACAAGGAGCCTGCATGAAGGAGGTGAGAGTACATGACTTCCTTCCCCCAGATGAATTTCTTTTTCTTGGTTCTACCTGAGAGCCCAGGATGCTATCAGGAAGAACCACAGTCTGAAGGGAGGAGCTTCGGAAGCTGTTCGGCAGATTGGAGAAAAACCAACGTACTGATTGGACCAAACTGGCCTGTCAACAGGAGTTGAGTTCTCGGGGGAGCCTAGGGGCTACGCATCCTCACAGAGTCCAGGGGTGGCACACCGGTCTCCCACCGAGGCAAGAAAATTGTGCCAACCCCATGCGAGTTCCCTGAAATGCGCCACAGGCATTGTGTCCCATGCGACACCGCTGTGGTATAGAGTTTGGGATAGCTGCCTTTTCTGGCGTCACTGGTACCCGCATCTCCTACCTACTGCATCAGCTCTGGCAAGTTCCTCCATCCTCCACTTTACGATGGGGTTGATGATGGCACCTACTGCAAAGGATGGTTTAAGGACTAAATGGTATATGTGACATGCTTAGGACAACACCTGATCTCACAGCTCCAAGTTGCAAAACTTGATTCCTGAGAGAAAACCAAAACAGAGGATGGACAGGGGTCCTGTCCTCTGATGAGACCCACCAGCACCACATCCTGTTTATCTGTTGTTCCCTCCTGTCCCCTACTTACCTTCGTTCTTGTTCTAGACCTCTTACTAGTTGTACGAGAAGAGTTGTTGTGTCGGCTTTTCCTGCGAGGTGACTCGTCCAAAAAGCGTAAGTGGAAGATGATGTATGACAATAGCTCATGGATATATGAAGCATAAACAAAGCAATTTCCTTACGGAATCCACACCGTTTAATGTGAGCTAACATGTGTCCAGCACTTTCCAGATATCACTTCGTTTTATCCTTTAAAAACTTTGCAGGGTAAATATTATTCCTGCTTGTCACAGAGAGAATCCCTTGAGCGTGGACTGGATTTACTGACTTATCTCTAGCAAATGGAATATAGCGGGAACGATGAGAAGCCCCTTCCAACATTAGGTTATAAAAAGGCTCTTGCATATGCCCTCTCCCATGTCCACACTGCTAGCTCTAAGAAGAGTCAGCCGCCAGACTGGAAAGTGTCCTGCGGAAAGATCTGCATGGTAAAAAACTGAGAGGGGCTTCTGCAGTCCACAGGGAATCCAGACTCTCAGTCCAACAGCCCATGAGAAACCGAACACAGTCAAGTCCACACAAATGAGGTTAGAAGTGGATCCTCGGGGCGCCTGGGTGGCGCAGTCGGTTAAGCGTCCGACTTCAGCCAGGTCACGATCTCGCGGTCCGTGAGTTCGAGCCCCGCGTCAGGCTCTGGGCTGATGGCTCAGAGCCTGGAGCCTGTTTCCCATTCTGTGTTTCCCTCTCTCTCTGCCCCTCCCCCGTTCATGCTCTGTCTCTCTCTGTCCCAAAAATAAATAAACGTTGAAAAAAAAAAAAAATTAAAAAAAAAAAAAAAAAAAAAAAAAAGAAGGGGATCCCCCCCTGATCCTCAGGCCTTCGGGGGAGAGTGCAGTCCTGGGTGACAGCTTGGCTTCCAACTTCATGACAGATCATAATTCAGGGGCTTCTAGCTGAGCTGCACTGAGATTCCTGACCCACAGAAATTATAAGGTGATAAGTGTTTGCTGTTTAAGGCTGCTGAGTTTTGAGGTTGTTTGTTGTGCAGTGTTAGAGAATTGAAACAGCCATTTAAAAAAATTTTTTTTAATGTTTATTTATTTTTGGCAGAGAGAGAGACAGAACATGAGCAGGGGAGGGGCACAGAGAGGGAGACACAGAATCCGAAGCAGGCTCCAGGCTCTGAGCTGTCAGCACGGAGCTCAATGTGGGGCTCGAACTCACGAACCACGAGATCATGACCCGAGCCGAGTCGGACGCTCAACCGACTGAGCCACCCAGGCGCCCCACGAGGATTTCTAAAGTTCAAAACTCTAACTAGAGTCCTTTCTTATGACAGGCATAATTTCATTGCGTTCTGGGCCTCCTCACCCTCACCCTCACCGCTGGTTCAGGAGAATAACGAAAGTGCTACGGAGTCTGGCTTAACCTTGAGAGGTATACACCTGTCACGGGTCAACATCCCTTCAGAACACCAGCTGGCCAGCTGGTATGTCCCCACTTGTATGCTCTCTGGCCGCACAGATACAACTGCTAAGAGCACTGATGAGTATTACCGCCTGAAATTAACCATGGCTCTTGGGTAAAACTGGGAAGACGGATTGTGGCCGTGTTCGCCATCATGCCCCTCAGCGGCACTGAGGTCCCGCTGGCACCTGCTGCTGATGCAAGCATTTGGCCCTGCTGAAAATTTCAGTTCCCTGAGATTCTCTCAGGCCGGGCCATACGATACTGTTTTCTGGGCCCGCCAGACTCTTCTACCGAGTCACGTTTCTTCATGCTCTTTATCTTTCACTTTTAGATGCCACCGCCTCTGGGACATGCTTCCTGACCACTGAGCCCAGGTCTGAACTGGGTGCTCATCCAAGATTCTCCAACGGTGCCCTGACCTTCCGCAACCACAACACTTCTCACATGGCATGATATTGTCCGGTTACGAACCTCTTTCCCTCGTTAGACGTACACTGCAAGATAAGCCATCTGGTCTCTTTGGCCACTGTTGCATCTTCAGCACTTAGCACCGTGTCTAGCACCTCATAATTGAATAATAAATATTTGTTAAGTGAATGAATGCTTTGGACTCTTCAAAGCAAAAATCTGCATCCAGAATTTACCGAGCGTCTGACTCTCAAAACCTCAGAAAACGGCAACCTGGATGAAGAATGTAGGCACTAAAAGGAAGGTGGAATGCCAAAGAACATACATATTCCAAGGAAAGTGGAAGAATGAGACAGCTGTCCAGATAATGGAAGCCATCAGACGCACTTGGGCTATAAGTCGCTGATTAATTCGGCCAAGAGTGTTCAGTTGGCCTAAATTATCTGGAAAATTCTTCCTTTTGCTTTGGTCCAGAAATTCTTTTCTCTCCTTTACACCTGGATAGTTGGCAAAGCTTGTCACTACCCCCCAGAGACTGTGGATGGCTTCCAAAGCACTGACCTACCTACCTCTTACCCGGTTTTGTGTCTCTTAGTTCCGGTAGGGTCCTGGGTTCAGGGTTTCAGAACTGTTTAAGAGCGACTTTCTGTTTTGACTCATCTTGCCACTGAACTTCAGTGAGCTTCAGTGTTTGGTATTTTCTTTTGCACGTTATTCTGGCTTTGAGAATGTTGATGGCAAACTTTAGAAATACGGTGGAAGGAAAAACTTTAACACATCTTCAGAAAAAAATCTCATTGAAGTTTTATATCTCGGCTTTTGCAGTTATCTTAAACTACTAAACTGTTCACAAGAGCTGGCGGAGATGTTGCTATTCCCCCGTCCATCTCCACAGAAAGAAAATCTTCTGAACAAAAAGGCGTTAAAAACTCAAATTGAAAACCTGGTTGATCTAATCAACAAGGCGAATAATAGGATGGATGCCACCTGTATCGATTAGCTTTTGCTGTAGAACAAGCCACCCACGACAAGTGGCTCACATCAACAACCACGTTTTATTTAGGTTCCAATTCTATGGGTTGGCTGGGTGGTCTTCTGCTCCCGGCTGCTAGGCACTCCCCTGTATCATGATAGGTCAGCTAGTGGTTGAGACGATCTAGACTGGCTTCCCTTACATGTCCGACAGTCTACAAGCTGTCCGCTGGGTCACTGTGATTCTCCATGTGGCCTCACGGTCCAACAGGCTGGTTCGGATTCAGCTGCAAAGCAGTCCCTGGGATCCAAGCCCGGCGAGAGAAAGAAAACTCTGGTGGACAATTTTCAAGTCTCCGCTTGCTTCGTTCACATTTGCCATTGTCCCAAGCCACACAGCCAACCAAAACTCAAGGGGTGGCCAAAGAGACTCTACCTCTTAATGGGATGCCTGCAACACCACAAGAGTGGATGCAGAGAGGGGAAGGCTTTGTGGCCACTCTGACGTTCTTTCATTGTAGCGTTTCCACGCGACTTACCCAGTCAGGTCCTCGTGGTGGCTCACCGAGGGAGCATCCAATTCCATTTGATGGATGAAGCCACTGAGGCACAGGGAGGTAAAGCAGCAGGTTCACGGTTCTACCACGAACAGAGCAGGGACTTGTACTTGGTTCTGCATTGCTCTGAAGACTGCGTTCCTAACCATTGTGCTTTGCACCTAACACGGTACCGGCTGTTAACAGGTTGCGAATCTGAATGTGAGGCTATTTTCTTTCCGTGTGTTTAGGTGGCAGCTTCAGTCTGTGTTTATCAAATGTTTTCAAGATATTTTGCAAAGATTATTTTCATTACCAGTTCAATAAAACCTCAAGTCCCAGATGCGGTTAGTCAAGCTCTCTTCTCCTGAACTTTCAAACCCTGAGGCACTTTATGGTCAGGCAGCCTCAACCCCCGCCCACCCCCACCCCCAACTCCTTAGTGACATTCCTTCCTGCTTATAAACAAAAACTATCCTCTTTTTGGAAGCCATGAAATTCTGCGGCAGGTTCCACCCTTGAAAGAGACGAGGCTCGGAACCTCTGGGCTCATTCCCAGCCCAGGCCTCCTCTCAAGACCAAGGGGGGAGTTCAGGGCCACATCCGGGGATGTTGCCTCAGTGCATAGATAAGAGGTGGTCATGAGAGGCTTTCACGTTTCGGACAACTTATGAACCATAAAGAAATGAAACCAGAGCCACAGTGAGCCGTGCCTCCAGCGCTGCTCTCTAGCCAGTCTCTACAACGTCAGATTTTCTCCATTTCTCACTTCTTCTCCTCCGGCCTCTTCCATGCCCTTGCTTCCCACCCCTTCCACGTCCATTTCTTGGGATCCAAACATCCTTTCCTCTCCTCTCCATACCCTTCTTTGGCTGAGGAATGCCATTTAGCAGTAGAAACGAGCCCAAAAGATGCCTTCAGCTGCACTTTGAGAAGACGGACGACCCAGGAGGTGAATTACAGCCACTTGATGAATCTGGTACCCGTTTATTTTGAGGGGAAAGAAGCACATTATTATTTTTTTTTTTTACTTACATCTATTCTAATTCTCCTCTGAAGTTTCCCATCGAGTAGGAATGAATTTATCTTCATTTGACAACTTTATGACCCAAATCAGCCAGTTCTGTCCATTTATCTGATTTAAAACGCAACCAAAGGACTGGGCTGCTTTCACAGAAATCCAAGCATGACCAGCAGTGTTCATTATCAACACAGATTTTTCATAACTTGTGAGTTTCCCAGCGTGGCTATTGGGGCCTGCTGGTTAAGCTTACCTCTTGAATGACCATTATTCAGCAATAGCAAATGATTCAGTAATGAAAACAGGGGCCTGATTTTTTTTTTCTTTTTAAAGATTTATTAAAGCACCCCAGAGGCTGTTTTTTATAAAAAAAACTCAGCCCTTAGAGTGGCTGACCTTAAAAATCTGTTTATCTAAGCTATATTCCCCCCAAACGCTGACCAACATGATAAATAATTTATTTAACGTTTCCTTAAATATTATTTTGTTTGGTTTAAACCCAAAGTAGAAACTCCTTCTCCCCGAAAGGAACACTGTCTCATTTTTGTATACAATGGAAACATTTGGGGACAAATAAAAGAAATAAAATATTTTTCACAAAATTTGGCTTACTGAGCGAATGCTGGCTAATCTAGGGGCTGTGGAATAAATGTGGTGATGTTAGGGTAGTTAAATTAGAAGCTGGGACTTTGAGTGAAGGTTATATACTTATTTTGAGCATTTCCTTATGCCCATAAGAAAATAAATATCCACAAATAAACACAGCCAGTAGGGCACAAAGGGGTAATCAATAGAAAAATGGTCCCCACCCAAGCCACAAGCAACACAGGGGCTGTGTTCATCTTGACAAGAATTCTTTCCCGGAGCTTTCGGTAAATCTAGACCTCTGCCATATTGTAACCGTCCTTGAGGAGAATCTGTTAAAGGTTCCCATTTCCCTTGCACAACTGTCCCTCAATCCACAGGACCAGTAATCCCAGAATTCCTACCCCCGGGCTATAGAAGCTGGCCCTGACGCCGTCTAGACAATCAGATTCTACTCCCTGAAACTCTGTGACTGGTTACATCACACATGGGCTCAACCTGAGCTGATCATAATCTTTGGCGTTTTTTTTTTAAATTAAAAAGAAAAAAAACAGGAGAAGAAGGGGCCTCCCTCTTTGAGCCATGGAACTGGAAGCAAAGCAGAGGCTGCCCAAGAAGAAGAGGGAAAGGAGGCCATGGGAAAAGCAGAGCTAGGCGGTGGGAACGGTGATTTTTGATGACGACGCTACGTAAGTTCCCAAAGCCTGACCATAAATTCCCCTCTCGCTCGCGGAGGCTGGCTGGAATCAGGACTGCCATGCTACTTCTAATACCCAAGAGTCTCGAATAATCCAGTGAATCAAGGATGAGACGCAAGGGGCCCTCGGGGGATGTTTGTTTATTTGTTTGTCTGGCCTTAGTTTTCTCTTAGTAACTTAGATTTATGTCTATCTGCAATCCCAGCATATCATTCTGCTCATCTTTTTTTTCTTCTTTTTTTTTTGATGGAAAGTTCCCTATAGAAACAGGATGGCAGGATGCCTAGTCAGATGCTTGCAGGGAAGAGTATGATGAATACATCCTAAACAAGCGAGTCCCTAAAAATACTCTTGCTGATTTTAAGAACGTATCTTCGGATTAACATTAAACACGAGCGTGTTGCTCAATGACCTGGGAATCCTTACACTTTAAATATAATTATGAAACACGTCTGTGAGGGCTTATCTCCGGTCCAGCGAAAGACATCCTTGTCACCTTAAAACAGTCACCCTTTGAGTGATTGCTAGGTGCCACGTATTGTGTGGAGTGCTTTACATGTACAGCCTTATTATAACCACCCACAATCCTGTCTGGCCGCTACCCCCTAGGGTACCGTCCAACTTCACAGATAGAGAAAAGACACTCAGAGTGTTCCAGACATTTGTTCAAGGTCACACGGTTTATGAATTGTAGAAGCTGGATGAGGTTCTGGGTCTAAGGAGCCCCAGCCTTCCTAAACCCTGGCCACTGTGATGAGAAAGTAAACAGCAGAGGGAGAGCCACCGAAGAGACCAGCTCGTCACACGAGATTCAGGAGGGGCTATTACGAAGAGTCATCAGTGAGCAACAAACACCGAACGTGAGGTTAGACTATTCCAGGCTGCTACCCTGGTTCTGGCGTTTTCTTCCCACATACTTTTAGATGCATCTTTTCATCTCACCAAGCCTGTGTCCACGGCTGTGAAGCAGGCTGACAATACTGTAACAGAGAGTCTCCAGATGCGATCCCGTCATCTGCAGAGGCAAATGCCACTCCTGGCGTCAAGAGGGAGGGTCCATTCGCCTCTCCTCGAATACCGGCTGGCCTCAGCACTTGTTGGGGCCGACGGGATGGGAAGGAAGTGATGTTGTGGAACTTCTGAGCCCAGGCCCGTAAGCTTCTGCTGCTTCCCTCTGGGGGCCCAGACCCCATGCTGTAAGGAAGTCGAGGCTCGACTGGCACACAATTAGGGGGCCTGGAGGATGAGCAGACATCTTGAATGTTCAAGCCCTGACCAAGCTCCCAGTGACGTGCAGCCTCGTGAAAAGCTCTAAGCAAGACCGGAAGAAAAATCGGCTCAGCCCAGGCACAAAACCGTGAGAGATAATGAATATTGTCATCTTAAGCCATGACCCTGCAAGCTGATAACTTATGCAGCAACAGATACCTAACATGCTTATTTCACTGGGGGGTTGGGGGGGTTAAATGGGCTCATATATTTATTTTTTTTAAGGTTTATTTATTTTGAGAGAGAGAGAGAGAGAGAGAGAGAGAGAGAGAGAGAGAGGGCAGGGGCGGAGCACAGAACGAGGGAGAGAGGGAGAACCCCAAGCAGGTCCTGCACCGTCAGAACTCATGAACCATGAGATCGTGACCTGAGTCGAAGTCAAGGATCAGACGCTCAACTGACTGAGCCACCCAGACGCCCCTGGGCTCATGCATTTAAGGGCAAGAGCACGAAGAACAGTGCTTGGCATTCATGCATTTCCCGGGCAAGGACTTTGTGCCAACACCGTTCTAGGCAACTGGGATACTGAGGAGAGCCAGACAGAGCCCCGCCCTCTCGGAGCTCACATTGTAGGAGGAGGAACAGTAAACGGCAACAAGAAACGATCCCAGTGCTGATTGCTGCTCTACAGAGTTGCCTGTAGCAACTGTCTGTGCCTGCCGCTGATGACCCTCGGGTCGGGTGACCCTCGGGTCAGGCCTCCAGACGTCTGATGGCCGTGAAGCAGGCGAGGAGGCAGAGCCCGAGAGGCAGAAGACCTGTATCGCACGGTGGGGTGGGAGGCCTGCACCGACAGCTGTCCAAATGACGCGAGGAAGTGAGCCACGCCCTCGTGGTTCGCCCACGATCCCTACAGCACCCACCCCTCCGTGGATTTTAATCGCTTGTCATCTGCCTACCCTCAGCCACCGCAAGCTCTCGGGGGCACCCAGAGGTGTTTCTCACTCGGGTTCTCTGCAGCTGGGGCAGTGGTTGGCACCCAGCAGGTGTTCAGGGAACATTCTTGGAAACTGCGCGAATTCAGGTCCTGACCACACACTGCCCAACAGTGGGGCAAAAGTCACCGAGCTAAGAAGCGGCCCCAAACACAGCAGCCACCCTCTGCAGGAGACACCCACAACACAGTCCGGCTCCTCGCTTCGCAGATAAGCCTGTGGGCCCCTCGGCTGTCGCGTGACCCCCCACACGCAGCCTGAGGAAGCCCTGCGTTACTGGGGCCCGGATGCTGGGGACAGCCCCGGTCCCCATTCCCAGGAGGAAAACGCTTACCTACACCTCCCTTGAACTGATCCCCTGCAGAAACTGCTAAAGTACAGAGGGCCCCTAGACCGTCTCCTCCTTCACCCAGCAGCCACACTGAAAGTTCCAGAGAGGACTCGTCGGGAAGGAAGGTTGATGGAGAGGAGGTTTCTGCCCCGCACCCCCCACCCCACCTCATCTGCCCCTGGAAACCATGCTGCGGTGCAGCGGGCCTCCTCAAAAACACCAAGTTCAGTTTCAAAGACAACACCTTGGTTGTGCGCCCCCCACAGGCCCGTGGGCTGTGCCTCATCCCCCCCCCTTCCCCCAACCCTCCTCTTTATCCTCCCAGGACCTGATAGCAGGAGGGCGCCTCGTCCTCGGAGCGCCCCCACATTCCACAAAGGGGGCCTTGCTGTTTGCCACTGTGGGAGAGAAAGCCCATCACGGGCCTTCCCGATGGAGCTCGCTCTCTCTCTCTCTCTCTCTCTCTCTCTCTCTCTCTCCGCCTCTCCTCCAGCTGCTCCTGGTTCAAGCCGCTGCCTGCCCTGGCTAATAATGCCTTGTCACGCAGCGACAGAATTATGGTCTCACACTGGCTTCACATGTCACAAATAATTGTGCTCCTTGCACATCATATTGAAGTTGTCAGGACTCTCTTACGCCTATAATTTGTGTGAGTTGATCATACTTTGGTAAATCAGCAGGTCATGACCTGTGCCCTTTAGCCCCAGTGGCTGGCTGAGAGCGACCTACAAATCTCGTGACAGGGACAACAGAGAGGGTATGAACTGTTCAATTGCTCGTGTCTATCACCCGCCATGGAGAAGTGCTCTCGCCTTTTGCCGTCGCTTTAAATGGACCAGCGCGGCACCCCATGACATCCTGCCTTCGTTTCTTCACATCTGTTTCTCCCCCTTAGATTATTTTGAGCACTTTTGGATATTCCTCTTTTTTTTCTTTACCACAAGACCTTTTGGTGCCAAACCCAACTGTCTTTTCTTCCATGTGTTTTAAATAAATAATAATAATAAAAAAAACTGCTGGCATTTGTGATAAAGTCAGCAGACCTCACTCTGTGTCCAGCCCAACTGAATAGTGTTTCCCTCTCGTTCTAGCAATGGTTAAATCCCTCTGGCAGCTTTATGGGCTCCTTTGCTAACACTTTATTGGGTAACACGTTCACAAATAGTGTTCCTGAGCCTTTGTTTTCATTAAGGTACAACATGTACCATCAAGTTGCATTTAATTCACTGCTTCTATATTTTATACACTGTATCACTGACCGAGCCCTTCTGTATCTAATACTGAAAAGAGAGTAATAAAGTTTAAAATGCTTTTACTACCCAATATCTTCAATAATTGACGTAAAAAAAAAAAAAAAAAAAAAAAAAAAAAAAAAAAACCAGTGAAAAAGAAGTAAGATGACCGAGTTCTGGCCAGACTGATGTTCTGCAGATACACTGGAGTGAGGTCAAGAATAAAGTGGTTTTATGTGCATCTGTTTCCAGGAAGGCTGTGGTATGTAAGTTAGGTGCTTAGAGAGCTGCTAACTCTCTCCTTCGGTTCAAGACAGAGAAGATGATGGGAGTGTGCATGTGGATATCCACTCCAGTTGCTTCTTTGGCCATTCTTTGGCAAAGCTACTCCACCCCCGCAGAAAAGTACACTAACCCGACAGGTCCAGAGGCAGATGGCAACATCCAACGTCCCATCCTTCGATGCCAGAGTGTGTGGACCATGCCATCTGTTGGTACAACGGCAGGTGTAGGGCGATGGGTAAAATGGAAACCAAATGAGCCAAGCCCTCACTCCACCCCGTACAAGCCACGTGCATTTAATTTCTAAAGGCATCAACCGAGGGGACGTGAACCAAGAAGGGTAATTAGCAGCACACACAACCAACACCAAGTTTGATGAGGGACACGAAGCCAAGTCGTTCCACTGTTTTGGAACAAGTGGCTGTCTGATTCATAGGCACAGACCGGGACTGATTCTAGGCACTAAAAGATATTTCACTTTTGACTCAATTTACAGACTGCTAGTCACCAGTGTAGGGCAGGGAGTGGGGCAAGAAGGGGGGTGGAGGAAGGAAATGTAGAGGCCAGGTTACAACTGTAAACCTGCAAAAAAAAAAAAAACAAAAAACCATCTTCAAAGCTAATTCAGTGCAAATGTAGACGGCCATGGGTTCTACATTTACCTTTTAGCTCTGTTCGCTGAAAGAATTCAGTGGAAAGGCGGACAGGGTTTCAAACCACTACACCACCTCTGACCAGCCTGGTGACCTTGACAAATGACCGCCACTCTCTGGGTCTCAGTCTCCTCATCTATACGGGATTTGGCATGTAGTGGGCGGTGAGCGTATCTTGATTTTGTCTCAGTCTGGATCCTCATTTGTGAGCAAAGTAGCCCAATGGCTAACTGAAGCAGAAAAGGAATTTAAAAGGAAGATGTCACATGGCTTACAGAGTCTACAGGAAGCCTGGAGAGCTGAGATGGAAAATGACCCCGAACCAAGAGAGCTGCAGGGCAACGAACACAGTTGAGGTCATGCCTTGGGCGTTGTCTGGTTACGATGCTATCCTCGGCACCACGACCACCGGCCATCTGGTGCCACCACCCGACTCCAGACTTCTCTATGAGCCTCTGCTTTGTCCCTTCCAGATTCAAAGTCCCTGGCAGCATCTTTGAATGGCCAACCCCAACATGGCCATGCCTAAGCTGTTAGAAGTCAGGAGAAAATAGACTTAGAAACTTGGAAGATGTTCACCATAGCTCCGGAAAATCCTTGACCAAGTATTCTCTTCATTCTTGTTTGCTACACCGAGCTCGGGGAGAGCAGCGTTCGGGTTCCAGGTTTTCCTCACAACCACTTTAATATAGTATATTTTTTGTAACCTCTTCAGCTTGTCCAAAGCCACATAAAGAAAAAGTGACAATGTTTGGAAGGAAAACCCACACATCTCTGATTCCTGTTGTGTCCATACCAGTGCACATGGAGTGACTATGGAAAAATTCCAGAGGAAAGTGTGGGACGATGGCTCCCCACTGGAGCTGCAAACGCTGGCTACCAAGTGCAAAGTCACTTTTGACTTCCAAATCCGTCGCCGGTGAGACAGAGTTTTACAGAAGTGCCTCAGCTGGAGAAGCAAAATGGTGCCTTGGCCAAGTCTACGGATAGGGAGAGGATGCCAAAGTACCCTCAAAAAACTGGAAGATTCAGTTATATACTCCATTTTGAGCAGTTATGTTCTAGGCATTAGGCTAAGTGCTTTTGTGGCATTATTCTACTTAACGGTCAAAATACATCAGCAAGGTATTTATTATTATCCTTATTTGACAGATTTGGAAATCAAGGTTCAGAGGCTAAGAGCATGCGGAATAACCTAGACATGGCACAAAACCTGGGCCTCAGAGCTTTGGCTTCAAAGCAGCACATGCCCACAGATGTCGCTGAGTAGCGGCAGGGTGTAAGAAGGACACCGGAATCTCAGGGTGCGACAGCACGGGGACTTAAGAAATTCCTGACGATCTCCTAATCTCAAAACCAGTATTGTTTGGACTGAGCGATCAAGGGACAAAAAGCCAAGGAAGATTTCATGATCTGGAAACTCTCAGTCCCTTTAATATGAAAATGCTCGACATAAAGTATTAAAGATGTAAGGATTCCGAGGTTGCAGGCGGCCAAGGGAGGTTAAGAGCTTCTTTCCCCAAATGAAGTGCATAGTGTATCCATTACGGGGCATGGAGATTTCTCCTCCCTCCCCACCCTCTCCACTTAATAGGCAAAATGCTAGAAACTTTGAAGAAACGTTTTCTTTGTTCTTCAAGTTCCATGATTAATTAGGTATAAGCCATGTTTCAAAATGTTTCGTCATTTATTTGTAATTCTCCCCAGAGCGTGTATAGTAACTTGGCTCAGAACGCATAGATCACATTGCAAATACTACTCACAGGCTGAAACTTTTTGTTTCCTTCTCTTCCCCTCTCTGCTTTCCCCTATGACACTGGAGTTGAAGAACAAAGCCGGATTTCAATCGAGAGCACGCCCCGCTCTGTATGGATCTCCCTGGCCCGTCCGTAACCTCCAGAAGAGGGACTGCAACTGGAAATGGCCAACGGGGGCAGCCTGGGACCCACACGTGGATGGAGACTTTGGGGTTGCTTCAGTCCCTGGTCAAGTAAAGATGGGCATTTGCTTTTAGACCACCTTTATCTCTCTATCTCCATCCACGCCACCCCACCCCCCTTCCGGGGAGTAGCTCCCAAGTAAAAACTAGCGAGCAGTGTTAGTACAGTGGTAAACTGTGAGGGCCTGACTCAGCTCTTGGAGCTTCGTTTCTCCTATCTGTAAAATGGGGACAATAATAGCCTGCGAGATGCGTTAGGGCAATCCTGGGATTGAATACGGCTTCGAGCGGTACTCCATTTAGAGCATGCTTTCTTTGAATATTTCCTGTTGCTTTTATTACTGTCAGTTTGGCTCAACTCCCCACGCCAAACATGCACACGTGCCCACACCCCCCCCCTCGCCCCCAGGGCTGTTCCTTCCTCCTCCTGTCAGGATCCCTCACCTGCAGCCTCTCACTTTGAGGCAGCCCCTCACTTTGGAGTACCTTCGTTGCCACATTTTTTGCTTCCCTTCACTCTTACCGAAGCAAATACTCCTCTTCCAAAGCTCAGATCCAAAGTCGTCACCTCCTCCTAGAAGCCTGCACTAGTAGTCCCAAGAAGTACCAAATATTTGCCCTGTGCTCACTGTCCTCACTTTGCAGACTATTAGAACTAGTTGAACAGCTTGGTCGCCCTTATGGGCAGGGTGCGGCCAAGGGTGACGCATGGGCTGGATAAACTTCACCTGCCTGGAGTTTCGAATTATGTTACACTTGGGGCACCCGGGTGGGTCTGTTGGTTAAGCGTCCAAATTCAGCTCAGGTCACGATCTCATGGTTCATGGGTTTGAGCCATCGCCCTACCCATTGAAAAAATGGAGGGGCGCCTGGGTGGCTCAGTCGGTTGAGCGTCCGACTCCGGCTCAGGTCGTGATCTCACGGTTCGCAGGTTCAAGCCCCGCATCAGGCTCTGGGCTGACAGCTCGGATTCTGTGTCTCCCTCTCTCTCTGCCTCTTGCCCGCTCACGCTTTGTCTCTTTCTGTCTCTCTCCCAAAAATAAACATTTAAAAAAAATTTTTTTAAGTATGTTGCACTGACCCACTCGGTGCATTAGTTTCCTAGGACTGACATACAAAAAGTGCCACAATCTGAGTGGCTTACACCACAGACATTTATTGCCTCACAGTCCTGGAGGTTTGAAGTCCGAGATCAAGGTCTCAGCTGGGTGGGCTCCTTCAGGGCTCCAAGAAAATCTGTTTCCGGCTTTGCCGCTAGCTTCAGATGCTCTGTTGCCGATCTTTGGCGTTCCTTGATTTGTGGAGCATCACCGTGATTTCTGCCTTCATCCTCACGTGGCGTTCTCCCTGTGCGTGTCTGTCTCCATGTCCAAATTTGCTCTTTTTATAAGGACACGTTATATTGGTTTAGGGCCCACCCTAATGACTTCATTTTTTTAAATGTTTATTTATTGTATTTTGAGAGAGAAAGACTGCACGCGTGAACAGAATAGGGGCACACAGAGAGAGAGAGACAGAGAGACGGAGAGAGAGGGGGAGAGACAGAATCCCAAGCAGGCTCTGCATTGTCAGCGCAGAGCCCGACACGGGGCTCGATCTCATGGACCACGTGATCACGACCTGAGCCGAAATCAAGAGTCAGACGTTTAACCAACTCAGCCCCCCAGGCACCCATTTTAAAAAAAGTTGCTTAAATTTATTTTACCTAATGACTTCATCTTAACTTGACAATCTATAAAGACCCTCTTTCCAAATAAGGTCACATTCACAAGTGCTGGGGGGGGGTTCAGGACCTCAACATCTTTGGGTAGACACAACTCAACCTATAGCACGGCGAGGTAACAGCTCTGAGGCTATGTTTGAAGTCAGAGGATAAGTCAGGGCCACATGGGTTTATTCTGCGCCTAATTATAGCAAGGGCAGGGTGCTGAGAAGTCTGAGCAGGTCTCACCATAGTAACACCTGAGCCTGTATTTCTCCTCAGACTCAGGCTGGTGGTTCTCACCCTGCCTGCCTCAATAGAATTACCTGGGAATCCTAAGGACAAGACAAATAAAACAAGACAAAAACTACCACTTCCGGAGGTGGGGGAAGACAGAGTCGATCTGTCTTCAAGCATCATCGTTTTAGGTACAGCCAGGGCTGGGAACCTCTGTACTAGACTAAACATACGAGCAACCCATGTGGTTTTTCCCTGGTCCAGGCCTGAGAGGCATTTCTTGCTTGGGGGCTGACAATGTACTCAGGATGTTTAAATGACTCTTAAAAAATTAAACTGACCTCTTACGTAGAATTTTATGAAGAATATAGAACGTTAAACTTCTCCAGATGGTTGACATTAAGGAGGAAAGACTCTCCTTTGAAACAGGCAGCCATTGCCTTATTGTTAGACTAGTTCTGATGGTACCGACTCCTGCCCAAGGGGAGAAGTGTAGGCTAAGTTTTTAGTCGCACACAGTAAGTACTTTGAGATCCAGGAGGGAAAGGTTTTGTAAGTGAAGACACTATTGTTGGCTACTCCCATGGTGGCCGGAATGATATTCCAGATTAATACTCGATCTGGCTGGCTGGTTCACCAGGGACGTGGTAGAATCGATGCCTGGCCTTTCGACTGGAGAAACGAGCTGGTGTATGAGGGTATGCAGACAGCTGGAAAAAAATGAACAATTTGCTGGCCAGGCTTTTGGTAGAAAAGATAGCAAGAGCACTGATAGTGATAATAATATTACTAATAATAGCTAACACTGATAGGAGTACATTTGCCCCATGGTTATAGTACGGACGCCTGTATCATTAACTTTTCAGGCCAATTTTCTAACGGCCAAAATTCCGTTTTGAATATCCGGCTACTCGAATGCCTACCTTCTTCCCTGTGTCTTAGAAATATGAACACAAGGAAGATTCTTTGGAAGTTGAAGGCATCTTTATTTGGCACAGGTCACTGAAGAGTCTAGCAGGACAAAAGATGCCCAAATGGGTGTGTCAGTCTTTGGTGAACTGAGGGCCAGATGCCTGAGCACAAGTTGCGAGAAACAGCAAAATAACGGGCGTGTAGGCCTATAAAAGGACTGGGAAATTACTCATTCTGATCAAATTCCTTTTTCTTGTTTCAGAGGGAATTGCGGGAGGAGGAGGAGAGGAAAATGGTATAGTCCGTGAGGACTGGCTGCATGGTTAGTTGCAGAAGGTACAAATCCCAGAGATGTAAACGATGCCTAGGGTAGTGCTGTCTTCACCAGAATGCATAGAATAGCACAAATGATCTTTCGTCATTTCCACAAGTTTGCCCTCAATTTGATTACACCGGTCCCAGCAGATCGCGTCCAGCAGAAAGGGGAGGAAGGTACAAACTTTGCCTGGGTCACGTGAGTGACGGTCAGGTTAGGGACCGAGGAGCCCTCTTCTGCCAAGAAGTTGATCTCCAGTATTTATTTGGGTGCAAACCAAAGTAGAATAATGGGGAAGGAGGTCCTTCATGTAAAAGAAACTCAAAAGCTTTACAGACTGAATTAGGTGTAATCCTTATGGGATCCCTAACAGCTCATAAATAACTTTTAATGAGATTTCCAGCAAGTCAAATAGCACGTGGGGGAAAAAGTATTCTTTTTTATTTTTGTTATTTTGTTTTCAATAAAGCACATACTTCATATCGTTGTTTTCCCAACCCGTAACCGAAAGAAGGGAAACCATTTCAATAAGAAGAGATTAGTACTGAAAATATTTAATTAACTGATAGGGACAGGAAACGCTTGAATATGTCATTGAAAACTCTTGACATTGACCACTAATCTATGGAAACTTATAGAGCGGAGTCTAAAGCATGTTCCGGAGTTAAGCAGAGAAATAAATCAAGGTTTGCAAATGTCATTTAAGTTTTCACCTGTCCCACGATTCAAAATTATTGGCTTCCCAATGAAAAGCATATGTTGTGTCCCTTGCCTGGGGAGTAGTAATGAAGTGAGGCAGACACTCTCCAGCTCTCCCTCCCATCGTGCCCCTCTTGATTTCCCATCGAGTGAAAATAATTACTGTATCCTTAAGGGAGCGCTTCCCTGGCTTCCCTGCGTCTGGTCTCCCGATAAGCACTGCCATGCTGGCTCCTCTAGCCCTGCCCCTCTTCCTTGAGGGACCACGGTTTGATTTATGAGAAAATAGTTGGCAAATTGCAGTGTCCATCTTGATGGATGACATCATTTGGACCATTTTGCTGATCACGTATGACTACCTTTTTTTGTTTAGCCTCGTCGCAATTGATCCGCAGCTCCAACAGCCGAAGACGGGGCGGGGGGGGGGGGGGGGGGGGGGAAATAGCAATTGCCTTTTTCTTGGAGAGGCCACCAAGCAGAAAGGGCTCTGGCCTTTTGTTCCCTTGAAACCCACAAGTGGTGTCTGGACCCTTTACAAAGAGCGCTCATGGATGGTATCTTCGATGATCCGAAGACTTAGAGGAAGGCAACACAGGCAGAGCTCCCCTCATTCAGAAGAAGGAAAAAAAGTGAAATTCCGGAGAGACGGAGTGCTTTGCCCAAGGTCACACGGTCAGTCAACTGTGGGGTTCAAATCTTGGTCTTTGGACTCCAGAGCAAGTGCCCATTTCTCCTTCTGTTGCTTCTAGGTGGAGGGGGGATGTACATTTAATGACAGAATCGAACTTCCTCTGTACTAGTCACTTCTATTCCACCTTCTCCGGCACAGTTACCGCTGTGGCCCTGACTCATCCCCACACCTCTGATGTCTCCTTCCCATCTCTCCTCCTGGCTACCACCAGCCTTAGAGTTCTACAGACCAAATCTGGTGTGTGGCCGCACTACTTAACAATGTTACATGTCTCCCCTGTCCCCCTGCTTGTCTCTCAAAACTTTCCATTTTATCCCCTCTAACAGGAACGTTATGGCGGTGTGGGGTGGAGTCCAAACTTCTGTGAAATATCGAGCTTCATCTTAAACTTTAATGTGGATTTTTTACTCTACTCAATATATTCTTAGGTGTTTGTTTGGTTTTGTTTCGTTTTCATTTAGAAACGGAGTATTTCTCTAAACTTCTTTGAGTACAATCAATGCCCAGGAAAGCTACCTCATCTTTAGCCTGCAACTTTGTGCACTCCCTAATGTGCCCCCTAGTTTGAGGAGCTAGGTCCCAGGCGATCAAGTCCAGAGCGTGGCGTAGACTAACAGGTTCTTGTAGAGCTGGTCCTCCCTCCTCTGCCTCATTTCTACCACTCACCTCCCAACTCCCTCCCACTAAAGGCACCCCAAACCTCCATACATCAGTGACTTTGCACATACTGTTCCCTCAGCCTGCAAGTCTCTTCTCCCTTCACCTCCAGCATGCATGGTTTGCATCCCTGGGACGTGGCTGTGGTTCTATCCCCTGCACCCCATTCATGGTAGCAATTAATCCTTCGGGTGCTAATCACTTAATGGGCATGTCTGTCTTTGCCACCAAACTAAGCTGCCCGTTATCTTCACCGTCACATACCAGTGCCCTGTAGACCTGGCACAGATGAGGCAGTAGGTAAATACCGGTAAAAGGTAGTAACACATTTTCACTAGGAAATTTGTTTTCTGAAGCTAGCCTAATCGCTTGTATCGTATAGCTTCTAAGAGCTTCCACGCATTCAAAAAAAATAAAACTCCAGGGAGCATCTCTTCTGTATGCCAGGCGCACGATCTAATTTAATGTTTGTATTCATGCCACGAAGCACACACAGTCGCTCCGACTTCCCTCAGCCCCTTGACATGACTTAAAGGTAAAGTCCAGGCACTGGACTTGGACTTCTGGGCTCCACGGCCCCCTCCCTGCCAGCTCTGTATGACCTCAGCTTCTTCATCTGTAGAAGGGGATGATAAGGGTACAAATGGGAGGCAGCATCCCGCGGTGGTGACGAGCAGGGGCTCCAGGAATAACAGCCTAGGTCACGGACCAGAGAACTACAGCACATGAGCCAAATCCAGCCCCCTGTATCATTTTGTGTGGCAGAGAGTGATGTTTATCATTTTAAACGCACCAAAAAACCAATGATACGCTGCGACACATGAACATTAAATAAAATTCCAATGTAAATGTTGACCAGTAAAGTTTTATTGGAACACAGCCCTGCTCGTATGTTTCCATGTTGTCTGTCACTGCTTTTGTACGACACCGGCAGTGTTGAGCAGCTGTTCACAGAGACTGGTCAACCCGCCAACCCCCAAAATACTGGCTTTCTGACCCTCTACAGAAGTGGGCTAATCCCTGACCTGGGTTCAAATCCCAGCTCTGCCCATTACCAGCTCTGCGACCAGTTTTCTCTATTGCAAATTGGAGATCATTTTCAAAAAGTGGAGATAATAATTGTGTCTGCTTCCCAGGGCCTTAGGAGATTAATAAAGTGCTTGGTAAGGGCCCAGTAAATGTTAGCTAATATTACTAAGCTACCTTCCCCGAGGACTAGAATTTGCCAAGTAGCAGAAGGGGGGGAGAAGGGCGTGCTAGTGCCAGCTGTGTGTGGAGCTCCAACTTGACCGATTCAGAGAGGCTGAGGTGAGATGTAAGCCAAGCTGAGTAGAAGGAAGAAGCCAAGGGCCTAGGTACAGGCGCCCAGGGGATCCCCAGTGAGCACCCTTCCAAACAGCCTGCACACAACCAAGGCCGGATCACAACGTCAAGAGTTCCACATTGGGTTTAGATGGGACCAACTCAGAAGCCGGTGAAGAGCAAGCAAGGGATGGAAGTAAAGGGCTCTGGAAGATTCCTCAGGTCTCAGACAGCACTCCACTCAAGGGCTGGCTTAAAGGGATAGGCGTGCCATTCCCATCTACTGATGAGGAGACAGAAGCTCCAGGTGGGCCAAGGGCTTGCCCAAGACCATACAATTTGGAAATGACTATATCCAAAATGCCCTATGCCCAGCCCAGGGCTCTTCCCTCTGCCAACTTTCCTACTCAATGTCTCAGTTTCAATCCTTCGGTGGCCCTTCTGAACACCATCAGTACTAAGGGAAACGAGCTGGTCTCTGTTGTGTTGTTTTGTCTTTTCCAAGAACAGAGAAGAGTGATTTTTTTTTTTTAAACCATCAAGCAGGAATTAAGGGTGTTTTCTCCCTCCCTGCAGTTAGATTCCTTGTTGCTGGATGCAGTCGACACCTGTTCTGCCGACTCAGCTATGCAGCCAGGCCTCTGATGGGAGCTCTCGCCTACGTCTCCTTCACATAGTTCAATGACAATGACAACCCTGCAGATGGCAAATTGTTCATGACATTAGAGCAGTAAGGATCCAAGACGCATTGAAAGAAGTTAGGGGTGGAGCACCTGGGGGGCTCAGTCGGTTACGCACCCAACTTCGGCTCAGGCCATGATCTCACAGTTCATAGGTTCAAGCCCCGCTTCAGGCTCTGCACTGACAGCTCAGATCCTGGAGCCTGATTCGGATTCTGTGTCTCCCTCTCTCTCTGCCCCTCCCCTACTCGTACTCTCTCTCTCAAAAATAAACATTAAAAACATTAAAAAAAAAAAAAAGAAGAAGAAGAAGGAGTTGGGGAAAAGAAGGCTAAGAAAAGCAACAAGTAATTCAAGGATCTAGGCTAAACATAAACCTATAAATCTCAACAGACACTTGATAAAAAATGTCTTTACAATGTCTACATGTCTTTGAAAGAAAGTTCCAGATCCGAAGCTCCTCTTATTTATTATTCCTAACAAATGTGACTGCCAAAGAAGCCTAGGTTCAGAAAGGCATCCTCCAAGGGCAGGGCAGAGACAATTATGCTTCAGAGCCTGGAGACCCAGAATGTTTTGCTGCTCAGTCCGAAAGTGGGGATTCTTGTTTATTTGACAATTTTTCTTCCTTGGACATTGTATTTAAACAAGTGTCTCCTTTTGGTCCAGTGTTTCTTCAAATTTATTTATAGAAGAACTTTTCCTTCCCCCCATCTAATCTGTTTTTCATATTTTGGTGAAAGGGATAATATATAAAATTTTACAAGGGTTTAGCTTTCTTTATATTTCCTAAATGTCAGCATCTGGTGTTCCCATTAAGCAAGTGATGTCCATTCATAGACTGGCTCCATGTTTAATTCATGCTAAAGAGCAGTGCAGAAATTTAAAGAATACACCGCCTTCCTATGTCTTTGGGGAAGCTTCTTTTTTAAAAAAAATCTATCTAGCATTCTTTGGTTAGTTTCATTCAGCTCATATCTTTAATTTTCAAGGTTTCCCCTTTAAATCTCTTTTCCCAAATGACAAAATACGGAGCATTATTATTTTCTGATTTCTGCCAAAAGCATGCTTTTTTATGCTGTAAGTTTCTCACTAGAACGCACTGAAATTTTAGGCTTTAGGGCTGAGGAAAGAGGGAGAGCTAGCAAGCAGAATGCACACAGAGTTTCTCATTACGCATTACAATGACCCTCGAAATACTATACTCCTGCTGAGAGCGCCTAAGATTTGGTAAGACTTTAGAAAGCTCCAATTTGAGTTTATAATCTCCTAAAAGTGATATAAATCCAAAGGTTTGCTTGGTTCCTGTGATGTCACCAATACATTTAATTATGTGAGAGAAACGTTTGGATAGCATCATGGAAAACATACACACACAAGCGCACACACACGTATGCAAGATGCAATAGTTCAACCACGGGCCAACAGATTAATGCCAATTTCAGAATCGTCACCTAAAAAAGTCTTGTCTACAAATCTTTTATAACGTTGGGGTGCCTGGGAAGCTCAGTCGGTTGAGTGTCCCTACGGTTTGTGAGTTCTAGCCCCGCACTGGGCTCACGGCTGTCGGCACAGAGCCCGCTTTGGATCCTCTGTCCCTCTCTCTGTCCCTCCCCTGCTCATGCTCCCTTTCTCTCTCTCAAAACTAAATAAACATTTAAAAAATCCTTTATAATGCTTTCATTATTGTTGTTGGTAATAATAATAATGGTTTGAAATAAAATTATAGTTCGGGCAAAAAATAGTGTTGTCTCTCATTTGCCGAGACCGTCCCCTCGAACAAGGCTTTGTTGGGCAGTTTGCATTTTTTTAATATGTGGGCACAACAAATTTCTCCTTAAAGTCCTCTGCACATTACAATCACTTATATATAGAAATCCATTTAAATTGACAAGCTGATGAATGGCCTGTCCGGGCAATATAGATGACGGTGGGTAAACATATTGGGTGCAATGTATTTTAATGATGTCTAAACAGTCAGATGTTAGTACACCTAGCTGGGAAAGGTCTGTTGAAATTGAACCTGCTTGTTTTCTTCAAGTTTGTTCCCAGTAATTTATGAGTTTGAATGTGGTCTGCAAGTTTGTGTTTCCTCTGGTTTGCCCTCCTTTGGAGTTGAGTTGGGGCTCTGCTCCATTAGGCTGGCAAATGAGTTGCCTTGAATTTAAGTAGTTCCTGGGAGTGGAGTTGCTTACACACAATTAGTCCCCAAAATCAGAGTGAATCACTCATTCCTCTGCAACCTCACACAGCCCTGGGGGTTCTGGTTCTAGAAAGAGTGTAGAGCAGTGCGTGGGTTGGTAGATGGGCTGGAAATCACGTGAGGTAACATCAAATACGTAGCATCATTTATGTTGTATCTTAGCCCAAAGTGTGTAATTGAGCCCATCAGGTTTTTTTTTTTTTAATGTTTATTTATTTTTGAGAGAGACAGAGTGTGAATGGGGGAGGGGCAGAGAGACAGAGAGAGAGAGAGAGAGGGAGGGAGACACGGAATCCGAAACAGGCTCCAGGCTCTGAGCTATCAGCCCCGAGCCCAACGTGGGGCTCGAACTCACGAGCTGTGAGATCATGACCTGAGCCAAAGTCAGTTGCTCAACCGACTGAGCCACCCAGGCACCCCAAGAGCCCATCAGGTTTTTTTTTTTTTTTTTTCAACGTTTATTTATTTTTGGGACAGAGAGAGACAGAGCATGAACGGGGGAGGGGCAGAGAGAGAGGGAGACACAGAATCGGAAGCAGGCTCCAGGCTCTGAGCCATCAGCCCAGAGCCTGACGCGGGGCTCGAACTCATGGACCGCGAGATTGTGACCTGGCTGAAGTCGGACGCTTAACCGACTGCGCCACCCAGGCGCCCCAAGAGCCCATCAGGTTTTAGATAGTGGATCCAGCTTATCAGAAATAGGGGTGGTACAGCAGCAACGGAAACACCACTCCAAGGAAACAACCAGACAAACCGAGACAGCAGGGCATGTCCCAGAGCCTCTGGCCTGACCTCTTCACCAAGTCGGTGGCATAGAGAAGAGATCCGAAGGCCATCGCAAGTGCACGCAACGTATTGGTATTATTGGTAGTATTGGTTTATACTGCAGTTTGGACAGGCACCTGTAATGGATATTTTGGCTCCAGTTGGGGGAAATTAAATACGGTCTGGCTTTTAGGAGAGAGAAAATTTTACTAAAGTGGAAGGGTAGAGTTGACCAAAAAAGTAAGTTACAAAAGAGGATGTGCAGTGTGATCTCATGTTGGTTAAAATTTTAAAAATAAAAATAAAAATGTGCGTGTGTGCACGCGCACGTGTGTGTGTGTGCGTAAAGATCTGGAAGGGTATGCACACATATACTACATTGCACTGGTGACTTTGGGGGTGTGTGTGTATTAGTTTTCTGTCACTGCTATAACAAATTACCACAAACTTAGTGGCTTAAAACAACACAAATGTATTATAGTTCTGGAAGTCAGAAGTGTGAAAACAGGTGTGTGAAAACAAGAAGCCAGAGGGTGAAGACAGGTGGTTCGGTGGGTTAAACGTCCGACTCCTGATTTTGCCTTAGGTCATGATCTCACAGTTCGTGAGTTCGAGCCCCACATCGGGCTCTACTCTGACAGTGCAGAGCTTGCTTGGGATTCTTTCTCTCCTTCTCTCTCTCTGCCCCTCCCCACTCATGCTCTCTCTCTCTCTCTCAAAATAAATAAACTCTAAGGAAAAAAAATAGTGTGAAAACAGTCTCACTGGGCTAAAATCAAAGTCTCCTTCTGGAAGTTCTGGGGAAGAATCCATCGTCTTGCTTTTTCCAGCTTCGAAGCGTGGCCCGCATTCCTTGGTTCTTGGCCCCACATCGCTCCGGCCTCTGCTTCCTTGTCACAGTGCCCTCTCTGATTCTGGCCATTCTGTGTCCCTCTTAAAGTGACCCTCGTGACGATATCTAATCCACCAGATGATCCAGGATAACGTCCCGCCTCAAGATCTTTAACTTAACTGTATTTGCCAAGTCCCTCTTACTGTGGAAGGGAACACATCCACAGCTTCCGGGGAACAGGACGTAGATATCTTTGGGGAAGAGGAAAGAACTGTTCGGCTTATCACAGGGGGTGACTTCTTCATCTCTTTGTTTTCATGTGTAATTTCCAATTTTATACAGTACACATGGCCTGGTTCTTTAATATTAACATCAAAACAGTATCTAATTTTTCTTGCTTGGGAGCCCTACGGTCCAGTTCTTGGTGAGCTTCCCCTTGCAGAGGACAAAGACATGATGACGAGCCAACTCCACGGAAGACGAGCCAACTCCACGGGGCTGGGGCGGGATGGCAGAGGTACTGCTGATTCCTTCCAGATCCAGGATCGGACATCAGCACAGCTCGCTCCACACTGAAAGGGTCCCATTCAACACCAGCACCCCCAATGCCAGGCACCATCATCGCTCGAGGTCCCCACGTGTGCCACACCCTGTGCTCAGAGAAGGACCTCAAACCCCGAAGTACACATCTGGCCCCTATTTCACAGAAGAGGACAACGGAGCTCAGAAAGGCTAAGGAACTTGCCCAAGGCCACAGTTTGTTATGCAGTGAAGTTCTAAACCCAGCGCCTGGGCTCTTAACCCCCACACATATTTTCTCGCTGAAAAGACCCAAAATGGTCAATTCGTTTCTCTGTAACCATGAGCAGGGAAAGTGCCTGTCTTGGAGTTAAAACTGAAGAGAGTGTATACTGGGAGAGGCCTTCTCTGTCGCCAAGTCGAAGCTTCCCATTGTACAGAGGAGCAAACCGGAGGCCCAAGTCAGTGCGGCTAGTCAGCGCAAGGGCCAGGAAAAGAACTCAAGGATCCTGGCTTCCTGCCTGCCTGGGGCTCTTTCTACTAAACTCTAGGCCTCCATTTTTGCCCATATAACTTCCTTTTTATATTCACCTGCCTATAAAAAATAATCTTTTGTCCCAAAAGTAAGAGATAAAGAGAAATGAGATAGCTGGGATTGTAGCAGGGCTCGCAACTGGGGTGGTAAGCTCCTCGCTCCAGGAAAGTCAGCTCAGATGAAGTCGATCCTGTGCTCACCTCCGTTTAGTGGGTGAACCCAGTTGAAAAGAAGACAACATTTACACGGGAGCCGGATCCCTGGATGCCACACCGGTTCTGACACCTTCTACCCCAAAGAAGGTCCCAGTGATTTCCCAGGGGACCACACCGCACCAAGGTCCTTCATCACAGGCCATTTCTGCCCCATCTTTCATTTCTTCTAATCCGGAGAAGCCCCAGAGGGCAGGCAGTTTGGCACATAGGTCAGGGGAAAGGCCCGGGTTTGGAGCAGTTTGCTTCATTCCTTGATGACTGTCTAGTCGCTTCTGGTTTATCTCACTGGATTACTGCCCCAAACTCTGACAGCACGAGCCCTGTGACTCACTTGGTATAAAGATGCCCTTTGGAGATCAGATGAGACTTCCCTTCAGCGGGACATGGTGTCTGCTCAAGTTTTCACATGGGCCCCTCTACTCCTCAGCCTAGCTTGGGCCTTCAGTATGAATCTCTAAAATACACTATAGCAAAACAACAACAAAACCCGATTTGTCTCCCTGCCTCCAGCCTCCTCTCACCCTCCATCTGACCTGTCCATAATGGGCCAGAACATCATCCAGAAGACCAATCTCGACCAAGAGTCCCTCCTTCCAAAGCTCTCAATGGCTCCCTCTTGCCCGCAGGATAGACTAACTGCCATTTCTGTGCCCCCAGCCCAGGCCACATCATGGTGGGTCAGCTCATTTTCTCTGCAGGGACATCATCAGTGTGGCTTCTGATGGTCACGGTCCTGAGATGGTATTGTAGATCCTGATGGCATCTGACTTGAAGGTCTCAGTGCCACTGAAAATAGCCCGAGTCTGCACCTACTGTCCTGATGGAGGTGAGTTCAATGACTCATTCTCCTGAGGTTGCTAACACCCTTAGCACAAAGACACCAAGGCCTTGGCTGTTTGGTGCCTTCTCCAGCTTCTCCAGAGCCCGTGTGCCTGGGAACTTCAGGACAAGATTTTGGAAGTGGAGTGACAAGACTAAATGAGACTCCCATGCCTTCCCCAGCGCTGGCCCATCGGCCCTTGCTCCCGGCTCGCACTCTCTCTTTCTTGGGACACATTGTAACCAGGCTGCTCCCGGATTCCTCAGAAAACAGATCGTGGGGGGGAACAGTGCACAGCCTCTCCCACAAGCCCAGATGTGCCTGAATCTTAGAGCAAATACATTCTGATGTATTCCATTCCACGGTGTGAGGAAAGTAGGAGGAGATAGTTCCAGGAGCGATTTCGCTGACAATAATATGACTAAACGACATGCCTTCAGGACACCCTGGGAAAGTAAATCCTTTCTTCCAGGCCACACTTCAGTGTTGCAAGCATTTTTGATGCTTGCCCATTTGTAGCCGGTAAGCAGGTGTTAAAGGTATGAGACAGATGTGTGGGCAAAAGCTTGAAGCTGAGAAGCTTCTTTCAAATAATGTCATGATACTTTGCAAATCTGGAAAAGCCATCCCCTGTGCCATTTTCAGGAAAGAGCTGCAGGGTTCTGCAAAGATGTGGCTTAGCAAATGCTCTCCCGCATTTTGCACACGACGGAGAATAAGAGATCTTCCAAGGTGTCCTAGAACCCAGGTCCCTCACCTCCCTTGCCACCACACCTCCTCTCTGCCCTCACGGTCTGTTCCCAGTGAGCCAAGTCCACGCGGCCCGTTTTGTCACGTAGCATGCTTCACAGATGAGGCTACAGAAATCAGCGCTTGGCGAAAAGTCCTTCTTTTCTGATATTTTATGTGGAAAAAGAAAAAAAAAAAGGAGAAAAACATATCCAGATTTTTTTTTTTTTTTTTTTTTTTGAAAATCACTTACAATCAGCTGGAAGGTATTCGGTGAACTTTGTTTTACAGCGTTTTGTGGCCAGTTACAAATTTGGGTCATGCCCTGCAATCAATCTCTGCCGGGAACTTTCACTGCGGCCATCAGGGGAATTAGAAATAAAATGTTAGAGGCAGCATCAGGAATGCGCAGATGAACCGAGGAAACTTGTGACCGGCTTTCTGGATGCAGGATAAAAGAACAGCTGGACAATTCCAGCACAAGCCCAGGACCAGGTTCCCATCCAGTGTCGCTCACGATTCAACCCGGAGTGCATTTCCCTACATCACTGATGGCAAGGAGGTCTACCTGACTTAAGGACCGGGACCCAATCATCTCGCCACAATTATTTTCTTGGCTGCAAGGTGCATGAAAAATGGTTACAACATGAAACTGTAATGTGACTAAGAAAACGGGGGGAACGGCCAAGTCTCAAAAATGTCCTCTGTCTTATGAGCAAGCGAAACGCCCTCTTTGCCTGGGACGCTGAGCAAATTTCGAAAGGAATTCATGCAATCCCCACCCACGCCACCCCCCACCCCCCCACGCACACACTCAAAATCTGGTGAAGGAAAGTGTCTCTCTTTAATAAACATTCCTTTTTGTAAGGAACCTGACTTTCATCTCCAAACACCAAGCGGGGGGAGAGACTGGGAGTGTTGTTTTTGTCTTCTTTGGAGGACCACAGAGATCTTTCCAGCTGTTCCCAGAAGCTAGCTAGAAAGGCTGGAGAGCCTCCCCTCCTCTACAGTGTCTCTTTGAGAGGATCGCACAGCAACAAAACTGAAGATTGCATTCAAGCCACTGCTAAGATTTCCTCAGGACCTAAATGGAGAGGCTCAGCCCCCACCCCAAGCCCCCAAATCCCAAGGAAGACATTTTGACTCTAAATACGGAAATCCTTAGCACCATCCCATTTAGGTAGCAAGCGCTCTGATTTTTTTATTTTTTAGAGAGAAATTAAACTATAACACTAGTGGAAATCCTGATCTGGACTCCTATCTTTGACCCCCCCCCCCAGAGGTGCTGGTTAGACAATAATGTAATAGCCCCCTAACCACAAGAAATAGTTACCATTTATTGAGCACTTATATCTGCTAGGCTATGAGCTAAGTGCTTTGCATGAAATACCTCACTTAGTCTTTACAAGAACTTTAGCCTTTACAAGAAACTAAAGCTCAGAGAGGTTAAGAAACTTGCCAAGGTCACACAGCAGTTAAGTCATAGAGGATAGAAGTGTTCATGAGGGACTGTACTCACTTCTCAGTTCCATCCCGGAATAACTTCATCTTGGAAGCTATATATGAATATTCTTCATCCTGGAAGAATAGTCACGTTCTTCCAAGGAGATTCCTGCCTGCAGCCTCTAGAAACGCCATCTCTCTTCCCTCTCTCCCTCCTCCTCCCCATTCCCACACAGCCAAGTCGGGGGAGCCGGGCTGGGTTACACGAGGCTCCTTCAGAGCCCAGGTAGAGAAATCAATCCACCTTTTGCTTGACCCAAGCCTTCTGATTAGAAAGTCAAGCCATCCTCCTTCTGGAGTAAAGATTCCTCTTCTAAACCTAAGTGGAACTCACTCAGTCTTTCTGAAATAAGACTAGCTTCTGAACAAAAAATGGTTTTGATTAGAAAATGAAGGCTGTTAGCCAGTGAGATGTGGGATTTGAGGCTCCACCGAAAGGGTACAGGAGGTCTGAGGCCACCATACTGATTAGCAGGGCTAAAGAAAATAGAGTGTCACGCTCTGTTGATGCCCCTGGGCAATGCCATTCCTGCCCTCCCTGGCGACCGTTTCATTTAATTATTTTAAAGCAGAGTTTTATGGACTATTTGCCAGACGTCATGTTTGCTGGGGGCACCTCAAGTTTCAGACATTTATAGGAGTTGACCCTAGTTAAGATTCTGTTTCTTGCAAACGCCTTCAGTTGGGGGACGAAGGTGTGGGATGGGAGAACTGAGAAGCCCCCAAGAGAGGGGCACTGAACACATCCTTCTTCTAGAAGACACTGAGAACATCTTAGAAAACCTTCAAAAAGGGGAGAGACATCTGCAAACAGAGACTTTCTAGTATTGGCAGATCCTGTCACTGAAATGTAGCAGTCCCTCTAGACAGCACCTGCAAGATAAACATTCAGGGAAATTATAGAAAAGTTCCTCCATCAGAGAGCCTGGCATTGCCTTCCTGTCCTCAACTGAGAAGGAGCCCAATTTTCTGGCATTTGAGAAGAAGTAATATTTAAAGATTTAGGGAAAATTAGTGAAATGCACCTTGATTATAAACACATGTACCCGTTTCATTTGGCTATTTTAAAATGTGGGTTTTTAACCAGCTGCCATTAATAGCAAATACGCTGCTTGTCTGTTTCTCCCTCTCCTTGTTATAGACACGGACGAGGGAACGAAATATTTAGCCATTTTGAATTTCTTTCCAGAGCAGGAAGAATTACTGACTATAAATTGTATCTTCCTATCTCACGAAACAAATGAAACCTTCTAAATTAAATAAAAGGAAAATTAACAATCAGGATTAGGTAAAAAGCATTACATTTCCTTGGGGCTCGAGTTACAAAGATATGTTTTTGTAAAAGAAAGCAAGGTCAGTTAGCACTATTAAACTTGTATATTGTTTTATACTAAAGTCCTTTCAGTGGCCTCTCTGAGGGACCCTTTAGTTTGTATTACACGCTAATAAACTCCAGGTGCACAGGACAAACTGAATAATCAGAACCCGATGGCCCAAACTAGTTAAAAAATAATGTGGTACATTCCTGGTTCTCTGCATTTAATTTATTGTTAATCATTGTTATTACTTACATTTATTGGGTAGTTTTTCCAGATTTATTAGGCACTACGTTTAACAGTGTTATCGCTTGTAACTGACCATCAGTGGAATCGAAAACATATTTTTGTAAAGACTCTTAGCCTAATTAGTAAGTTGTTTCCCTTTGAGACTAAACAGACCCCCAAAATGACTGCGTTATGTTCCCCTTGAGTCCGAGGGAAACTCTGGTACAAAAACCCATTTTTGCTAAAACCACCTGTTGGGTGATAAGGGAAGGGGTATCATCCTGGGGACCTGGAAAGGAGGTGACCTTTCCATTTAAAGCAGGAAAATGTTGGGATTCTATCCTACAGGCCAAAGGCAGTCTCCTGTCTCAGGGGAGTGAGCGGCCTCCTGTAGGCATGACTTCTAGGATGCCAAGAAGGACAGGTGGGGAACCTGGGATTCCACTACCCAGGAGCCAACCTTTGAGTAAACGGGTGAAGTGATCCTTTGACTAAAATTCACACTCAGGTACGAGTGACTGACCAGTCTCCCAGCCTGTCTTAAGAGTTGTTTTGAAAAGGGGGTGGGAGAGGAAGCAGAACAGTGGAAGGAGAAAGAGTAGGAAGAGGAAGAACCAAAGAGGAGCCTTCTTGTCCCTCCTTGTCCCGTTTTCATTGGTCCTGGTCTTGCCAGGGAGCAAGGGCTCTCACTTGGAATGGGGCGAAGCAATGGCTCGGCACAGAAGATCTGCCCCCGGGCATCAGGTCATCCCGTTGGCTCCAGATGCTGCATGAAGGCGAACTTGAGTGAGGCCCAGCCTTGGAGATCGGGAGGTGGCCCCAGCACTCGCTCCAGCCCTTAGCGAGCCCTACATGCTTAACGTGCGGCACACTCCTTCCTTGCTGAATTGCCCGCTGAATGAATGCCGGTTCCTATCACATCTCGTGGCTTTCAGTTGGAGCCCACGGGATCAAAGGAAAGGCCACAAGAGTGGGAGGCACGAGTCTTAGGCTGTAGTGCGCTTTCTGCTGAGTGACCTTGGGCACGTCTCTGTTCCTCCTGTGACATGTGGTATGCTCCTCTGTTAGGGGAGATGGCACGGAGGTTGACTGTTTGCACTAAGGGCCCCAATTCCTCACCACCATCACCCCAAATCCGTCTTCTTTGCCAAGTGACTTTGCAATTTCTCTCACCAAAGAGACCAGAGTCCGTGTCCCCACTCCCTGAATCTGGGCCAGTCTTATGACTCGCCTAACCGGTAGAATGCCCCAGAAGTGACAACGTGCCAGCTCCAAGTGGAGCCTTGGGAGGCTCTGGGGTTTCCTTGTGCTCTCTAACCCAGCATCTTGGGGGACGAGAGACACATGGAGCAAGGCCAAGTCCCCCTGGGCTCCCTAGTCAACTACCAGCCAACCCTTAGATGTGTGCTAAGTCCAGCCAAGATCGGCAGTGCTGCAGAGCCCAGACGTGAGAGTGGTAAATGCTCGTTACTGTGTGCTGCTAAAGGTCCCAACTATTTGTCATTCAGCATTATTGTGACAATACGTGCCTAAAAGATGGTGCTGCTAGAGGCTTCCTAAGGTCTGGTCCAGTCCAAACTCTACCAGCTACTTAGAACCTAATCCAGCCCTAATTGTGCCCCCACCCCTGCCATGAGACACTGGTGACTCTTTTTACTGCCCTGGGCCTATTTTAAATAGAGAATGATAATCCTCATCCCTCCGTATCTCGTAGGGTGGGCCCCTCACAGGGTATTTTCAAGGACACATTTAATATTCAATATGGAATCACTTTGAACCATTCAAAAGGCAGACACTTAGTTAATTCTCAGCCATAATAATGCTACATCTTCTTCGGGACCTCATTAGAAAGCCCCCTAAGGGGACATCACTTAGAAGATAAGCAAAAAAATCAAGTCGGCGTTGTTTAAAAACCCATTTGGCTCTCTTACAAGGTATTCACATTAAATGCCCTAAATTAATATTTTTGTTTCGAGCCACGGTATTGCAGCCCCTTTTGATGCCTCTGCAGGTACTTCCTCGCTAATTTTATGTTTTTGATCCAAGTCATTTTGACCCACAGTGTAACTACATGCAGCTAAAGGAGGATTGAAGACAAATTGGAGGGGCGGTGAAACGGAAGAGGCAGGAAAGAAAAGAGGTCATTCTATTCGTTCATCTGTCCTTTCAATGAATACCTAACAAGTGTCGATGATGTCATGGGGCCATATTTGACCCAGGGGGTTCGTGGTAACAAAAAATGGTCCAGGCTTTGCCCTCATAAGGGTTGGGGATACATGTTAGAGGAGAGAAAAACATTAAGCAATTAATTACAAAAATGTTAGCCTAGCTATTCGTTTGAAACCTGACAAATGCATCAAGCATTTATCCTCCCTTTCCAATACAAACTGTGCCTTGGAGTAACTAAACAGAAGTTGAAGGCAAGTTTCCCATTTTAGAAATATTCTCGCTAGTAAATGAAGAAAGAAAAATAGAGTGTCACCATTTCACCAACCTTGCAATAAATGAATAGAGCTAGATGTTGAGCATCAAAGAACCAACACAAAAGAGAGAGACAACCAGACATTATATGCCTCCTGATGGAAGAAGATATCACCTCTTATATAGTCTTGCCGGTCCCCTCACCCTGGGGGGAAAAAATTGACCCTTAATCCAATCAAGCCTTAAAAGCCAACTCTCAGTTACAGGAGATTCAGGGGACAGAGGAACATGTTCAATGGCACCAAGGGGATGCAGTCAGCAAAATCTAGACTGTGGGAAACTCACAGAACTGAGTTTGTTCACAAATAAACGACAAGGAGGAAAAAGACACAGAGGACGAAGCTGCTGACAAACAAAAACTTAAAAGACATATCAGAACGAGACAAAAAGGAGGTTCTGGGGATGTACGCTCCAGTATTAAAACAAAGGAGGAAGCTCATAAAACAAAGAAGAGATGAACATAAATGCCAGGAGAGTGGTGACTTTTGGAGGGGGGCACCCTCTGGACAGCTTCAGGGCCTATTGGCAAAATTCTATTTCTCGAGCTGAAGAGTGGTGTCAATGTTACTTGCTTTATAATAAGCCATGAAGCCACACTTTTTAATGTAGTTTTCTGTTATCTGTTAGATTTCACAGGAAAAAAAAGTTTTAACATACTTCACTGCATACATTTTAAAATACCACAATTGATATAAATGCTTCTAAGGAGAAGTTTCAGGCACTGAAAGGGTTTAAGAAAGGCTCTCCTGAGTCTGGGGGAGACGGCTAACTAAGGAGATGAAATAAGAGCTCCAGGCAGAGGGAATGGCATGAGCAAAGGCCCTGCGGTGGGAAGAGGCGCTGATAATCACAGCGTCTGCCATAGAACCTGGAGATGAATGGTAGGTCTTCCAATAAATTCTTATCACATATAGGTGGATAAATGGGACTGGGGTTCACTCACTGGGTGCGCTCATTGCCATTGCTGTCGTAACAGTTTACCACAAACTTAATTGCTTAAAACAACACAAATGTATTATCTTACAGTTCTGGAGATTAGATGTTCAACACAGGCTGGGGCGCCTGAGTAGCTCAGTTAGTTATGCGTCCGACTTTGACTCAGGTCATGATCTCATGGGTTTGAGCCCCGCATCAGGCTCTGTGCCGACAGCTCGGAGCTTGGAGCCTGCTTTGGATTCTGTGTCTCTCTCTCTGTCTGCCCCTTCCCCACTCACACCCTGTCTCTCTCTCTCTCTCTCTCTCTCTCTCTCTCTCAAAAATAAATAAACTTTAATTAAAACAATTTTTAAAAAGAAGTTCAGCATGGGTTTCATGGAGCTAAAAGTCAAGATGTTGGCAGCACTGAATTCTCTGGAAGCTCTAGGGAAGAATCCATTTCCTTGCCTTTTCAGCTTCTAGAGGCTGCTCACAGTCCTTGGCCTTGACCCTCTTCAAAACCAACAAAGAAGGATTGAGTTTTTCTCAGACCACATTGGAGGAGAGGACCTTCTCTGCCTTCCTCTTCTACTTTTAACAGAATTTCTGATTACATTGGGTCCACCCAGATAACTCAGGATAATCTCCTTTAACATCAGCCAGATTAGCAAACGTAATTCCATCTGGAACTTCAAGTCCTTGAGGTCATGTAGCATAACATAACCACAGATCCTGGGGATTAGGACTTGGACCTAATTTCGGGGCCGTTATTCAGCCTACCACAATGAGCAAACATTTACTGAGCAACTACTATGTGCCAGACCCTGTCTGGGTGCTAAGGATACAGGACAGGATGAACAGATGATGTTCTTGAGCTTAGAGAGCTTGCAACCCACAGGGGGAGAGGGCGTATAAACAGGCAAACAAATATACAAATAGTCCTAATTGGCTTGAAATGAAAATGGGAAGGAGAGGGAGAAAACTGGTAATGCTGCTGCCTTCAAAGATACTACTGGTTAATTTTTCTACTTCCCAACAGCTACAATTAAAGCTCAGCATCTCCATTTATCTGACCCACAACTTTACTCTATTTTGAATTGGTTTCTGTATTTCAAAAAAAAACACCTAAGAATTGAGTTAGTTGTTTTTGGGTTTTTTTTTTTTTTAAGTCTCCCTGTACTTATCTCTGGAATCCAATTTGGACTGATTTTTTTAAAAATATTCTAAAGCATTCCCAATATAAAACTTCTCTGCTTCTGGTTTCCAAGGGAAATTTATTATTTGAGGGCAGACTTTGAAACATGTCACTCTTTGCCAGCGCGCCTCAGGGTACAAGTACAATAAATAAAGGGTATATTGAAATAGAATATTTCAAATAACTAGCAGCATCATTAAAATATCAAATTAAATGAACAGAAAACAAACAGATTCTAGTTTCCTCGTATAATCAGATATTCCTCGTTAAGGACTCTCGCGTGGATTGTAATACCCGCAATGCCAGCTGTAGCTCCCCGGTTAAGTACTTGTTTATGCCCCCCCAAAAAAAAACAATGGAGAAAAAGAGAGCATATACCTCAGCCCCACCAGACACCCCAAAGTTACCTCGGTTTGTCCAAGGCTTTATAAGATCTCTGAAGGCAGAGGTAGGTCATCAGTCCAAATCCAAAATCAGGGCTCTGTTAGCATAGCCAACAGCCATCAGTATTTTCTGGCCTCTTTGAAGAAGAGAAACGCCTCCCACATAGTGCCTAGAGTTCAGAGACTCAGTGGTGCTCTTGGCATTTCGGGCGGGACGGTTCATCTATGCGCGCCAACCCTCTCCCCACATACACACGTGACACGTTGTCGCTGGGTCAAGCAAAAATGCCTCCAAACGTCTCCAAATTCTCTCCTGGGGTGGGAGATGCTAACCCATTTCCAACAAAAGGCCCTCCCAGTAGCCACAGTCCAAGGTGAATTCTCCTTGCCTCTAGAATAGCTGTAGTATGTTCTGCTCATGAGAGACCAGGCATTATCACCACCGTAGGCTGTCGGCATGGTGTGGATGCACCCAGCTGCCTGGAGTTGGATGTCTGTCCAGCTGCGATGATACCTCTATCCCAGCCTTGAGAATAGACAAGGGATCTCAGCCAACAGCCCAAGGGGAACCGGATGTGAGATGCGTAGGAGCACAGGCCAGGGGTCAAAGACCTGGGTTTCAATCCGGGTTCTGCCACTCCCTTGCTGTGTGACCTTGAACGGTTACTTTACCTTTCTAAGCCTCAGTTTTGTCCTCTGAAAGTGGAGTAAAATCTTCATTGGACCTCGTAGGTCATGAAAAGGCTAAATGAAATAATATATGTAAAGCACCTAGAGCCATTCCTGAACACTTGACATTCACTCACTGAAAACTGGCGATCCTTGCTGCTTTCATTGTCCGTGATAATGAAAATGAAATAGTTCTTCAAAAAATGACATCTTAGGCAATTTTCTGTTTATTTTATACACATGAGATGCTCAAAATGGGTGTGTGTGTGTTTGTGTGTGTGTGTGTGTGTGTGTGTGTGTGTGTGTGTTTCTTGGTCTTCCTGTCTTCCTGGGAAGGAAATCATATCTGTGTCTCAATTCACTGCTTCTTATAGTTTACTGGAAATTTATTCTCCTGCTGATAGAACATGACACCAAAAGGATCGTGTATCATGGGCTCAAGGAAAGCAGTGTCCCAAAGGTGGCAGCAGAGCCTGGAGACCCGATCCACACTCGAGATTCCATGTGGTCCCTCGAATCTCTGTTAATGGGGACACCATCCTCCCTCTTGCTGAAGCCAGAAGCATGGATCTCATTCTTGATTTTTCTTTTGCCCTTTCTCCCCCTCCACACCCCAAATCCAACCCATCACCAGGTGCTATCTCCCAAACAGATCTTGAATCGCTCAACCGTTCTCCCATTCCATGGCCACTACCCTGTTCCAAACCGCCACCATTTCTCACCTAGAATTTTGCAGTATTTTTTTTTTTATTGATCCACTCTTGCTCTCTAACCCATTCTCCCATAAAGCACCCAGAATACTCCTTTTTAAAATCAGATCAGGCCCTTCATTCTCCTACTTAAAAATCCTCCATGGGGCGGCGGGGTGGCTCAGTTGGTTAAGCGTTCTACTTTGGGTCAGGTCATGATCTCACAGTTCATGAGTTCAAGCCCCACTTGGGGCTCTGTGCTGATGGCTCAGAGCCTGGAGCCTGCTTCAGATTCTGTGTCTGCCTCTCTCTCTGCCCCTTCCCTGCTCTCTCTCTCTCTCTCAAAAATAAATAAACATTAAAAAAAAAAATCTTGGGGCGCCTGGGTGGCGCAGTCGGTTAAGCCTCCGACTTCAGCCAGGTCACGATCTCGCGGTCCGTGAGTTCGAGCCCCGCGTCGGGCTCTGGGCTGATGGCTCAGAGCCTGGAGCCTGTTTCCGATTCTGTGTCTCCCTCTCTCTCTGCCCCTCCCCCGTTCATGCTCTGTCTCTCTCTGTCCCAAAAATAAATAAACGTTGAAAAAAAAAAAATTAAAAAAAAAAATAAATAAAAAATAAAAAAAAAAATCTTCCAGTGCCTCGTCACTGCCCTTAGAATAGAATCTCTAGTCCCAGTGTCCTGTAGATTGTGTCCACCTGTCTGGACCCCATCATCATATACCATGCCCCTGCCATGCTTACTCTGTTCCAGCCACTCTTTCCTTTTTGATCCTTGAACAAACTAAGCTCTTTCTCTCCTTTTGGGCCAATGCTTGCTATTCCGAATGCCTGGAACATTCTGCACCCAGATCTTTACATGCCTGGCTCCTTTGTATCACTGGGATCTCAACTCAGATGTCACCTCCTCAGAATGGCTTGTTCTCTGCTGTCTTCCCAGCACCCAACAGGATGTCTGGCACGCGGTAAGCCCTCCATGGATGTTTATGGAAGAGTGAATGAGTAAAAAGCCAAAACAACTGGGGACAGTTTTATACGGGCTGACAACCACACCCTCAGTAAAGGGTGACAACAATCCTTCTTTCTATGAGGCTCTTCATGCAGTTTAAGGAGAGCTCAATCCATCCCCCACCCCCCGCCAAAAAAAACACAACACCCAGCCCACAATGCCAGCGAAAACCAGAAAACATGACTCCTCAGAAAAACAATGAGTGGAGAGTCATACTTCTTCAAGCAGATGAGGATCCGTGCCAAATGCCTCAGATAGCTTTCAGAGTTAAGAAACCACACTGTTGACAACAGCCAAAGAAAATGCTGCGGCTCATACCAAAAGAGTATCTGCAGCTTGGGCTGACATTTCAGCACAAATTGGATTACTTTGCCCTTCCTGGAAATGCATGATCTGGTCACATAATGGGACACTATTCAATTAGCAAGGTTCCTGGTTGTTCCGAAAAGTACAGGACAAGTGGTTGCCTTTTAGAGGGAGCTTCGTGACACAAAGGAATCTGGCTCCTGCTGCCCACATTCACCCTAAGCTCTTCTGTCCCAGAAAAGCAATCAAATGACATTCTTGACAAGTGGACAGAAACTCTTATCTCTCGGTCGGCGTATCATCTCCCCCAGGAGGGATTTCCTGGGAGGTCTATTTGAGACCAGAGTGTTTCTCACCAGAAGTACACAACAGGCATTTAATCAATTTTGTTATTTTAATCTCAATCTTAATAAATGGCATCCGCATAGAGGTAACCATTGAAGACATGGGACAGGATCAGGTGGTGGTAGGAGGGAGAAACGTCAGGGGAGGTGGAGGGTACATGGGGTGGGGGTGGGGCCGGTGGGCAGGAGGCAGCAAAGAAGACAAAAGAGGCAAAAATAAAAGTGGGGGGGGGGGCTCCTGGGTGGCTCAGTCGGTTAAGCATCCGACTCTTGGTTTCAGCTCAAGTCATGATCTCACAGTTTCGGGAGTTTGAGCCCCAGGTCAGGCTGTGTACTGACTCTACAGAGTCTGTTTGGGATGCTCTCTCTCTCTCTCTCTCTCTGCTCCTCCCCTGCTCGTACTCTCTTTGTGTCTCTCAAAATAAATAAACTTAAAAAAAAAAAAAGAAAAAAAAAAGAGTGGGGCAAAAGACTTTAAAGACTTGACCCCAAACCCCAGCAGGTCATGGTTTTCCTAGTGTCCCCCTTTCCCCCACCAGCACTAAGCCATAAGCTCTTTAAAAGCCAGACGATACATAATTCACCTGTCTTTTCCTTATGCAGGGTCCAGCTCTAGCCCTGACGAATGAATTCGAAATCTGAAGAATGGAGACAAGAATGTAACCCTCTCTGAACTTCGGATCACACTGACTCAGTCCCACAGCCAGCAGAATATCAAAAGCATGAAAACAACCAGCACGGAGGGGCCGTGCGCTAGCACCGTTTCCATCCTGTTCGTCCTGGGGTGGGGGGTAGGGGGGGAGGGGAGGTCTGAGGCCTGGAATGCTCAGCGTGTCCCAGTTTGCCTGAGACTGTCCTGATTTTAAAAGTAAAAGCCCCATGTCCCAGGAACCCCCTCGGTCGCCCTAAACAGAGCTTTCAGCAAGTATTTGTTGAATGATTGAAAGATGTGACTACCTCACAGAGCTGTTGGAGGATCAAAGAAATTATGTCTATAAAAACGCCGTAAGAATTCTAAACTGCGTCCAATTGGAAAGTATCACCCCGTGTCAAGTGTGATTAGTGTGGGGTTTTGTGCTGATTGACAAGAAGCAGCAGCTTCTGCATCTGACTTTGAGTGCCGGGTGCACCTGTGCCCTGGTCCTCGGCTTCTCTTCCTGGCAGAGTTGGGCAGAAGGTGGGAAGGTGGGAGGTTGCAGGTTGTGGTCCTGGGACCGCACGTCAAACCCCGCCCATGTCAAACTTTCTTTTCTGATCCACAGAGCAGATGCCACCAGTTCTGTCCACTGGGAAGTGGGGTGAGGAGCAGAGCTGACCGGTAAATCAAAGACCTCCTGCCAACATCCTCAGACCTCAGTCCCCTCCACTGCCACCACCATGAGGCAAATCTCTACAGATGCCCGTTTCCTTGTCTCGATAATAGGCATTATGCAGGTAGGAGAAGCCCCAAGGCGAATGAGAGTTTTTCACACAATAGAGACAGGTGGGTGGGAGAGAAGTGATACAGGTCAGGGAGAAGCCACCGATGCAAGGATGGGGTGCAATACAGGAGCAGAGACCATTTTCATGAAGATTTAATGTGAGTAGGATGCCTTCATTTACCCCCTCGCTGTCCCTTCACAAAGGCCCTTCTGCAAAGATTTTACTCTGTGAGGTCTTTGGATTCAAAATCATGCTCCTTTTGAATATGCCTAACCAGCATTAAGTACAGCAAAATGGGGCTCAATTTGACTTGAGAGACACTTCCCTTATACCTGGCCAGTGAGAGACAGAGCTGGGATTTGTCCTCGAATAGATGACAAGACTGTGGCTGAAAGGGGGGAGAGAAAGAGAGAGAGAGAGAGACAGGAAGACAGAGAGAGAGAGAGAGAGAGAGAGAGAGAAACCCCAAGGATTGGGTCCGCGTGTGCCCATAGTGGGAACTGAGAAAGGTCGAAGCTTTCCGGTGGAACCAGAGCATTACACCTTGACCTTGGCCAGCTTGCCATTGGCATGTGTATGTCCACCAAATCTAATCCCCAAGTGTTGTTTTCTTGCCCCCCATAAACCATCTGAGCACCCTCATGTAGACACAGAAATTGCCTGAAAGCCATCCACATGCCTAATAGCAGGGCCTTTCAATAGCATAGTAGCTAAAATTCTGAGTGCCTTTGTGTTCCATAACATTCCAAAGGCTCCAAGAACATTATCTTACTGTTTGTGACCATAACCCAACAAAGGAGGCTGATAGGATCATCCCCATTCAGCTGATGAAGAACATGAACCAAGAAGAAATCAGTCTGCAGTGACCCAGCTGGCCTGAGCAAAGCTGATACGAAATCCTAGCCTCCTGGTGGCCCCTTTCTGCAAACCAATGCCTCTTACTTCCAGATAGACGAAACAGAGGCAAAGGGCACAGCCACAGAGCCTGGGAATTTGGCTGTGCACTCGGAGCCGACCTCAGTTTAAGACTGACACAGATTCTGGATCTGAGTAAGGTCTGCTCCAAGCAGGCCCTGTGGGCTTGCGCATATGGCCTCGGGGCTTGATTTCTCCCACGAGTTTAATCAGAGATTTCCTTCAATTCTTTCTACTGCAGCCTTTGAGTGTGAAGATAAGAATCTAGACATTTCAGAGGGTTACTTGTGAACTGTCAGCAGGGTCCTTTAGACCGTTCTGTGAAAAGGCCCAAAATACCTTACCAAAATACCCAAAGTTCCTCAGGGACAGAAGAATCAAAAGAGTGACAACCAGCCCACTGAGAAGTCCTGATGAAAACCGCTAGGTCATATTTTTCTATAAGCATTGTCACCTACTTGAAAGTCTGAGTCATTTTGCCGGTCCCAGGGAGGGTGGATGAGTCACATTGATGAGAAGGATACTTTTTTCTTTAACCTAGTTCTCGAACCTTTTACATGAGCACTCTTGGTCTGCCCTGCTCCTAAAATATCCAGATGGGTTGTGTAAGATCCAGTATCATGACTGTTTGTGCAAGGTCACTCCTTGTATTTGTGAATTTGAGTCTTTTATTGCTCAGAAAGAATGTTCTCATTTATATATATAAAAAAATTCAACCCAAGTTATAATAGCAAAAATAATTTTATATCCTCCCACAGAGCTGGAAACTTAAACTCAGTTATGGAGGAATGGGGCCTCAGAATCAGACTGAAAATGACTAGTTTAGTTTCCCAGCCCAAATTAAGTAAAGAGCTGGAGGAAGAAATAGGAAAAAATGAATGGGATTTAAGACTTTCTATCGTTTCCAGAAAACAAGTCACCCAAGTGATTTAGGCTAGGGTTGTGCTTTCTCAAATTTTATTTCTTATTGAAGATGGCTTTTGGAATTTGTTGACACAGTTAAGAAGAGAAGCCCCAAATTCCTTTCCTTTTTATTAAACTCAAATGCCAACAGAAGGAGGAGTGACAAAGCACAAGAGGTAGTAGAATCTGCCTTGTGAAGGTCATCCTGGGTTGCCTGGTGCTTTGACATTAGGGTGATTCAATCTGAGATGCTGACTGGGGAATATTTAGCAGCTTGATAGCCACTGACAGTCGTCATTCCTTCTACACTGAAATCCTTAAGCCATCCATGTTGAACTCTCAGAGTTTACCAAGGTGTCCAAAATTCTGTAACAAGAATATATTTTAAGGCTTTGATATGTCTTTAAAATAGCTTTGTTCTTTTAATAAGGACAAAATAGGGTGAGGAATTGGGGTAGTATCTGTATAATTCTTAAAGTCTTCCCATTTGAAATGGAGGGTTGGATCACCTGATCTGGATTACCCAAATCAGTGAGCTACACTGATTGTATGTGTCAGCTTTTGCTGCAGTAACAAATATCCCTAATGTCTCGGTGATTTCAATAACTTTTATTTCCTGCTCAGGGACAGTGAGAGCTTTGGATCAGCTGTGGCTTTGCTGACGTCTGCTGGGCTTTGCTGTGAAGAGCTTAACTCAGCAATTTGTGCCTTCTCATTCAAGTCCTTATGGTGAAGAACAAATTCTCAAAAGGACAAGTCTCTGTCTCTGTCTCTCTCTATGTTGTATATAAATACATAGTATATTTAAAAATTCTATATGTTATATATTATATATGTTACATATTTTTTAAATATTTATAATATTTAATATCTCCTGCTGTGTGTGTAATATATATATATATATATATATATATATATATATATATTATAGAAGAGAAAAAGAGAGAGATTATCTATTTGTCTATCCAACTATCATCTATCTATCTATCATCTATCTATCTATCTATCTCCTGGTGATTCTATTTCTTTGGAGAACCTTGACAAATAGTGGTTCGCTGCAATTCTGAAATCTGTCTCAGCAAATCTGAGAAGCCCTACAGGGAGGGTCAGGAACGCTCTTCCATTAGACCTTGGTCATGACTCCTGGAAGAAGTTCCATAGCCTATTGTTCTCCATGGCTTCTGACCACACTCTCCAGGAAGCCCTTCCTTTTCCATTACCCTTCCTTTTCCATGGCATTGGAAAACATGCCCATCCTGGTGGCTGAACAACTTTCTCTGCATGCTTTTCTAGCCCATAACCAGTGAAGACCCAAGGTTGATTTTACATCTTGAACAATCACTGTCTCTTTGTTCAGTGTGGTGGCACTTTTGGAAATAGAGCTCTCTCAGAAACTCTGTTAGGGTGTGTGTGTGTGTGTGTGTGTGTGTGTGTGTGTGTGTGTTTAATCAATCCGATTTCTGGAAGCTCCATCGGCCAAGAGCAGCATGCACAATCTTTTTCCAGACCTGCCGCATTCTATAGACTTAATTACAGGTGCTCTAAACTCATCAGGCCTTTATGGAAGTACCTTAGGACACTTTAACCCAAAATATTTCCACGTACACAAGGTCTTAAAGGGGAGGCATACACCGTTCGGAGGTCATAGCAAGTGCGTGATGGCCAAGCTCCCGTTTTGGTGTTTGTCCTAGGGCTGTGTCTTAATTCAAAACTATTTTGCAGTCTGGAGCTACAACCTTTAGTTCTGCAGGTCTGCGAATGTCTGGATTCTCTCTTGTTCCTTTTGCCCCTGCAGGGAGGGAGGGCGTTGTTAGAGAGGGCCTCTACGGCAGGTGGCCGCCGGAAGTCGAGTCCTGCAGGGTAAGGAGTTCAGCAGCTGGAGGCAGGAGGAGGGCGGGCATCTCCGCAGAGAGACTCCCTGGAGAAGGCAGTAGCAGGCGGCCAGGAGGGCAGTGCGGCTCAGGCAGGGCACACGGGAACCGAGTGGAAGGACAGAAGAGGCTGAGCATCCATCCAGAGGGTGTTCGGCAAGATCAGGAGGGACCTTGTGCATCAGAGTGTGAACTCTATGCAGAGAGCACCTAAGGCTCACTTTCCTCGTCTGTGTTGCACAGTCAGACCTGACTCAGCGCGGGCTGCCTTTCCCTTGCACAGGCCGCACACGCAGGCTAGAGCCACGCCTCATCACAGCTGCACAAGGCCTTACCATTCTCTTTGCAAACCCTGAAAACAAAGCACGTGAAGCTGGCTGGACAGGACAGTCTGCTGTGGCAGGCAGTAAGAAAGGACAATCTTTCCTGTAAGGACAAGCAAACCAAGGCCCCCAAGGTGGCTTGCTGCTCATTCTTATGTTTCCCCAAAACTGCACTTTGCTCTAAAAACTTCCCTCTTCCTTAGGCACTTCCAAGAGCCCAGAATTCAGACCAGCAGGCGCAGGCAGGCTGCCCATCAGCTCACGGAATAATAAACCGCGAGATGGCATCTGTAAGCAATCGGCCCAGCTTCTCAGTTCTGGCTTGAGTGTCAGGGACGGACTGTTTCTAACGCATCCTGGGGGTCAGGAGCTGCATGAGGCGGTCGTGTCTTGTTCCTTTCTTCGTTTATTTGTGTTTCTTCTTCCACTTCATGCCTGCCGGCCTCGGGGGACAATGTCCAGCCCTGCTTCCTGGTCCCGGTCTCAGCGAGACAGACCCAAACACAGAACTGAGTACGAGGGCAAGGTCAGCTCCTGGGTCCTACCGGGGTACTGGTCTCAGCTCTGCTGCGTCCTCGAGGTGCTTCCCAAGGAAACCCACTTAAACCTCTCATGAGAAAATTGACGGGTGTAGCCTTCACACCCCCCAGAAACGCCGAGATGTGTAAGTCTGTTTCTTTCATCATGTTTCTGCTGATGTCCACTCGGCATTTTTAAGAATGGCCCAGAACCACCTGTAGCGTTGGAGAAGATAAATATACTCAAGTCCACCCCTCGTCCCAGGTTCTGTCTTGTATTTCGAAAGAGCAGCTCTTGAGTCGTGGGGATGTCAGCACAGAGCAACGGCACGGAGGTACCAGAACGCTGGCATGGTGGGCATGCACTTGGATTGGCAAGAACCCTAATAGGGCAACCCTAATATGTCATCCAGAGAACCTCATAAAATAAAAGCGTTTAGTAACTTTCTTTGCCAGATACAACCATATATGCATCTGGAAACTCTCACGGAGACAAAAATATGTATCACAGAGCATAAATATCTCTACCAAAAACAACAACGATGACAACAACAAAAAAACCCCTGAAAACATGAGTTCAAAATAACGAAGCCTCTGCCAGATTTTCTGGAGACATGCTATCAGCTTGTTTGTAGCAGCTAGGGTCGGTTCAACATTTAACATAATGTGAATTATTGTCACAACGAAAGTGAAACTTTAAGTCTCTATCCTCTTCCCCTGGAATGACACCTGCAAATGTTACAAGAGGCAGCCTCTGTCTGAAAACAGCACTATGGCAGAAATGGGATTCTAGGGTCCCCACTTGTGAAAGTGAAGGCGATTTCAGACCTGGTTTTCAGGATGCTGTCTTTTAGGAGAAGGTGTCAAAACACAAACTGCTAATTCAATTCAATTTTATTGACAGATAAATAATTCGGTCTTCGGAGTTTTTCTTGACTTTAGCAAAGTAATTGCGGAATGTTTGTGTCATTAATATATTTTCCCTTAATCGTTGCCTTCCTTTTACATCATCAGGTGAAAAAATAAAAACCGTTTACACCCTCGTGGGAAGGGAAACTTTTGATGGAATCGGGGAGCTGTCTACATTTCCTCTCATTACCACCCCCTCCCTGCCACCCTGGGAGGACGGACAGTGAAAACTAGTAATAACTCAGCGTCTCAGGTTCCACCTAGAAGCGTCCAGGGAGCAAGGATGCTGAGTGAGATTGAGTGGCAAATGTCACTGATTTAATTTCACTTTCTTAACTTGCTGTTTTGAAAAACATCTTCGTGTGTGACCTGGGGGAGGGAAAGGCGAAATGAAAACAGATAGTCACAGAGAAGCCGCTGTGAGTTTTTAAAATACACACACTCACAGTTGGTGGTAAGGAACCTCTGGCTTTCACGGGGGGGGGGGGGGGGAAGGAAAATTTGGCATCGCTGGATACCATCCGTCTTGATACAAGTGTTCCACTTCTGCGTCTTCCACCAACGAACCACGCGGCTGTGGCTGGGGGTACGAGTAAAACAAACCCATCGACGACCTCGAGAGGGACAAGCAGGCTGGCACAAAGTAATCTTTGGCTGCCGTGAAGCTACCCCGAGCCCGTGGCACCTCCACAGCTCTCCTGAATGCACCAGAAGACGTCCTGCAAACGGCATGTGCCACGCCCCCTGCCGTGGGTTAAAATGGGTCCACACAGTCTTTGAGAGGTGCAGTCTGGTGCCCCTCCCCCTAAATAAGGCCTGGCTTCGGTGATGCCGTGACTTCCAAGGCTAGATCATAAGAAGGTATGCAGTTTCTGCAGGCTGCCTTTCAAGATGTTTGTTTTTGGAGCCCAGCTACCATGCGGTGAGGAAGCCTGGGCCATCTGGGGAGGCCACGTGTGGCTGTTCCAGCTGACCTCCCCAGATGAGGTTCCAGCTGGCTGTCAGAACGCCCCACTAGATGCCTATGGGGGTGGGGGCGGGGAAGCCTTCCTTTCTGGATGACTCCAGCCCAGCCACTGGAAAGGCATGAAGACCTCAAGTGAGAATGTGTGAACTGAGCCATGTCAGCCCTCAGAACGTTTAGGGATAATCAGACTAAAAGAATTGTTGTTTTCAGCCACTGAGTCCTGGGATGGTTTGCTACATGGCAATAGAAAGTTATAATCTAGAACGCCAGACCGCCTTCTCCAACAGTATCTCCCATCCCAAGTTGTCTTCTACGATGCGACCTTGGCATTCTTCCCAGCAAGAGCTGGGGGTTATGTCCCCTATGCCCTCGAGCCTGGGCAGGTTGTCGCTTGCTTGTAACCTATAGAATGACGTTCTGAGCCTAGGTCGAAATAGGCAACACAGTTTCCTCTTTATTCCTTGAGGCATCCCCTTTTGGAGCCATCAAAGTCTGGCTAGCTTGAGGCCACCATGCTGTGAGGAAGCACCTGTCAGTATAGGTATTTCCATCAGGGACTCTAGCTGAAGGTTCAAACAACAGCTAGCTTCCAAAGTCAGAACCGTGGAGGAGCCATCTTCTAAATCCAGCCCGGTCGAGCCTGCGGACGAGGTGCTCTGAGAAACAGACACCAAGATGGGGTCAAATGGCAAGACATTCGTTAGGGGAGCTGTCTGTGGGAGAGAATGGAAAGGAAGCCGGAAGAGATTGGGGAAGCCATCAGACCACAGTGGGAAGAAGTTAGTTGGCCAGTTGGTTAGTTAGTTAGTCGGTTAGTTAGTTGGTTAGTCAGTTGGTTAGTATGGTAGCATCTTAGACTACTGTGTAGGCTAAGGAAAACTTGGCAAGGCCAGTGAGAATCTTCCAGCCAAAGTTACCCATCACAGGAGTTCTGACTGCCCCAGGAACATTCCTGCCTTAATGCCCCTGTTGTATCATGGGCTGGGAGTGGTCGGTCAGAATCATGCCTTCGGCACAAACACGGCAATGGATTTAAGAGCACAGCAGCTTCTGATCTCAAGTTCATTCAACTCGACTGAAGCAAGGACAAGCCTGTGTTCAGAACCAAGGTACTCTCACAACCTATGGGCTGCCCATAACTGGTGCTTGGGTGTGACTGTATGAGGTGAAAGAGGGAGCACCCAGAAGCCATTTTGAGAAGTCATCTATGACACTTCTCTTCCCAGGATTGAGATGGGTTTCTGACATCTTCCTATGTTCCGTTTGTCTGAATCCTTATGCCCTTGGTGATCCAGAGGGGTGGCATCCTATCGCAGGACTGGGTTCCAAATGGCTCTCTAGCAGAGTTCCCCTTCTCAGACTGACCACAGAAGGCACCAAGATCACTCTAATCCAAGACCTGAAGGAGCATCCACGAGCGGAGACAAGAAGGCCAATCACGACTGCTGACGAGCGGAGCTGCACGTGGGAAACAGACCATGTCGTACGCTCAGACTCAGAAAGCAAGGAGAGGCATAATCCTTACAGGAAGGACTCGGGGCTAAGCAGGAGGGGTCGGTACAATACCATGAACAGCTTGGGACATCTCTCCCACGCTTCAGTGGGAATAGGGTGAGTGGGCTTATCTGGAAAGCTTCAGTTACAGAGTCAAGAAGAACAACTTTCCTTTGCAAATGACTTCAAGACTGGAAGCAAAATAGGCCACAGGACACAGGAAGTAGTAGCCTTTAAATGTGAACTGTATAACTCGACCAAAATGAAATGATCCTAGACGTTAAGAATAGTAGGTAAGGGGCGCCTGGGTGGCTCATTTGGTTGAGCGTCCAACTGTGGTTCGGCTCATGATCTCACGGTTTGTGAGTTCGAGCCCCACATGTAGCTCACTATCAGCACAGCCTGCTTCAGATCCTCTGTCCCCTTCTCTCTCTGCAACTCCCCCATGCACTCAAGCGTGCGCGGTCTCTCTCAAAACTAAATAAATCATTAAAAAAGAGAGAGAGAGAGAATAGTAGGTAATATGCTGTGGCACCTGGGTGGCTCAGTCAGTTAAGCATCTGACTTCGGCTTAAGTCATGATCTCGCAGTGCATGAGTTTGAGCCCCGCATCGGGCTCTCTACTGTCTGCACAGAGCCCGCTTTGGACCCTCTGTCCCCCTCTCTCTCTGCCTGTCCTCTGCTCCTTCTCTCTGTCTCTCTCTCAAAATAAATAAACTTTAAAAAAAATTTTTTTTAAGAGTCACAGATAATATCCTGACAATTTGTGAACAGCTTTAATTGTGTATGTAGACAGCTATTTATGGTAAGCACATGTACACACACACACATACACCCCCAAAAATAATATAATAATTAATCCAGAATTGTATGTTGTTAACTTTCAGGAAAGAAAGTAGGTGAGCTAGATCCTTCTACATTCTAAATTTTCAATTATGGTTGTAGCACATGGCCTGAGTCGTTTCCTTTTTTGATTTGGCTGCCAGGAAACTCAGAACTAAATTGACAACTTATTACAGCAACCATATATGATCTTACAGTCTGACTTTTTAAGTTTCATTCCTTTGCTTCCTCATCCACTACCTGCTCCCACCACAGCCGACCTGTCTGGTTCTCATGTACATTTGCCTTAGTCCTCATGGCTTTTTTTCCATTCCCATCCTTCTCTCACTGGCAATTTTTGTTTCATCACGTGTTTTGGTGCATGTACTTCTTGTAGAACATCTGAAATGCATTCTGAAACGACAGTATGAACAGTGTGCCAGGAGAAACTAGACTTTGGTATTTTTGTGTGCTGCATACCAAACGCTTTATATGCATCATGAACACTGTAGAAGCAGGTGTCATCATCATCATTTTACGGATGAGGAAACTGAAGGATAAGGAGCCACTCGTGCAACATCTGGTCAAGTTTGGCTTTTGACGGCCTTCCACCTGAGCTGGTGTTGTTCCTACCCACCGGGCTGTTGGCCTTGATAGAGTAGATGGGGAGTCAGGCAGCAGAACACACACACACACACACACACACACACACACACACACACTCACACAAAATATATATATATACTACATGCTCCTCCGATGCAGATAACTCAGGGCATGACCTCACCTGCTATGTCTCCAGACTTGAAAACAGGCAGGGCGGCGCGTAGGATACCAGTGAAGAGCGTGATCTGTGGAAGAAAAGAAGCCCAGGGAGGCTCTTTGCAAAGGCCCAGCGGGGCCAAACGCTGTGGCCCCCCTTGACCCTGCGGGGCTTCTCTCTGTGCGTTCGTACAGCTCCCCACGCTGCAGATGAGGGCCGTGACACTGCTGCGGGGTGGAGAACAACCCGACCCTGTGCCCCCTGAAGTCGTGGCCACGGGTGAAGCCCGTTCTGCAAGGTGAAGAGCAGGGCCGGGATGGGATACGTTGATCACACCGAGCCAGTTGCGAGCTCAAAAGTCCATATCTACTTGGCATGCGGCAGTGTCCTCATGCACGCTGGGAGTTCAGCTCCTCGAGAATGTGCTTTTCCTTTTTCTTATAGATGATCAAGTCGGGAAAGGGGAGAGGAGACGCTGAGCGGACCCAACAATATTGGAAGCTCTTACTTTATTTCCAAGTAGTAGCATTTTGAACGCTTGTATAAGAATTTCAGAGCCAGGGCGCCTGGGTGGCTCAGTTGGTTATGCGTCCGACTTTGGCTCAGGTCATGATTTCACCATTTGTGGGTTTGAGCCCCACGTCAGGCTCCGTGCTGACAGCTCTTCCGATTCTGTGTCTTCCTCTCTCTCTGCCCCTCCCCCACTCGTGCTCTGTCTCTCTCTCAAAAATAAATAAACATTAAAAAAAATTTCAGAGCAGTAATGTGTGGGCTAGAAGCTAAGATTTGTAGTGTACCTACTGTGCACTCAGTACTGTGCTGAACCCTTATCGGGTGAGTATTTGATTTGCTGCCCAGGGCCTATTAGAGGATCACTAACTTCCTCCTCGTGTTTTGGGGGGAAACCCTGAGCATAACATATCACTTCCAGCCTCCTGACGGCTCATGTCCTCTCCAAGGGAGAAAGAACTACTTAGCGGATGGGGGCTGGGGGCGAAAGCATGTGTGGCTTCGCCCCTTCCCCTGCCTCTCTTTGGGATCCACCTGCTTGCAGAGAGCCTCGCTTCAGCTCTGCCCTTCCATTCCCTAAGTTTACCCGCTAGGCTCTGCTTCTGGGGGAACACTAAGTCAAGGTGCGCTTTGGACCTCAGGCTTGCTTGCCTGTGTCTAAGAGGTGAGTCTGTCTGCATCTGGGTTTCACCACTTACCAGCTCACTGTTGCCAGCTTACCATGGACCCAAGTCACATCCTCCAACCTCCCTATGAAGGTAATAAAGATGGTGTTTTCATCTCCTTCTGCCCACTCCTGTCTCTATTTCTCAATTGGTGCCAAACTCAATTAGTGCCAAATTTCCTGTGTGGCCTCGGGCAACTTCTTAAATCTCTCTGAGCTCCTCCATTCTGCAAATACTAAGCATCTATTCTATGCGATTTGTGGGAAATAGAGCACTCTTTAAGGACCCATCACCTAGTGGGAGAGTCACACATAGAAAACAATATACCGTGGGAGGATGGGAGTGCTGGGATGGATTAGTGATGTCTGCCCTGGGCATGGAATATGAAAGTGGTAGATGTCATCCCTGCTCCATGGGATAAGAAGGTTTAAATGGAGCATCTGTTTCCTGGGTTCTATTACATCTGGTGGCAAGACCTCCCTACCTCTTGTTCAGTGTAATTTAATTCAACAGACATGTGTTTGTTACTTTCTGTGTGCCAGGCATTTACATTAAAAAATTCCTTAATGTCTATGACATGCCCATCCGCCCATTATGAACATCAATCTTGGCTCATTTGAGAGATGCTTTTTGGCAAATTCCACTATGAACTCCCTATACAGGGCAAAGGCACATGTCATATTTCAACGTCTAAAACTTCGACACAGAGACCAATGGCAGCACATGACAACAGGGAACATTAATTTCTCCCTGTGACTGTTGACCCTACGTACGAATCAGAATTAGTAAAGGTGTAGCCGAGAAGCACCCTCACGATGATCCCATGACTTCAGCCAATGCTTGCCATATATGAAGCTAAATTTTACCACCCTGTTTTGCCGAGTCTTTACCATTACCCGCGAGGCAACCTCCATTGCCATCCCCATCATTCCCGTTACAAAGGTGAGGAAATTAAAACTTAGAACAATTAGGGGTCTGCCTAATGTCCCAGGACTGCAAGTGACAGAGCTGAGCCTTGAACCTAGGTCTGTGTAACTTCAGAATCCACAACCATCTCTCTCACCCAGTCCTTCACTGGGCAACAACAACAAAAGCTTCTGGGCTAAATCTCTCCTTCTGAAAAGTTCTCAACATCACACTCACTGAATCCCAGTATCCCCAGTTTGAGTGAGCTATTACCACCGGGTGACCCTGGGCCAATCAACACCTTCATGGGCCCTGGTCTCCATATCTGGAAATGTGGGCATTCAACTTGAGGATGGGGAGGTTCCTCGGCTCAAAACAAAATCCTGTGATGTATATTTCAAAATCGAGATGGTGGAGTCCTAAGAAAATTCATGTGTAATATATCTGTGTCACATATTAACTTATTAACACTCCCTCATTGATAATTAGGTAATCATTTTCTCCCTGTGCCCAGTGGGGAGATGGTCCTCTTTCCAGATCATTGACAGTAAAGACTGAAGGCATCGTATCTTCAAGCTGCCATGCCAAGCTGCTGCCTCCATCACTAACACATCCTACAAGCAGCATTTGGCATCTGTGCGTTGAGGACCCGGGGCTGGATTACATTTCTAAGTCAAACGCAGTAAAGTTCACATTCAGAACGATTTCACCATAATCCAGTAGTACCTTAATGGGCCTTTAAGCCTCAAACCACATTTTAACCCATGAATTCTCAGGAAGAGCTTGGTCATATCATTTTTCAATAGAGACATTTCATGGTTTATTGATTTTATCCAAGAATTTTAAAAGGCACTTACAGAAAAAAGGAGTTTGGCTTAACTTGTAAAACTAAATGGATCTTGAGCCCTAGATTTAAGGAGTCTTGGTTGCTAAACACAATAGTAAATGAAGTGCACATAAACAACTGGGCCCATGTGAACAATGAAAATTGTTTCCTTTACAGAAGATCACAACAGCTACACGTAGCTGCAGACAAGAGTATTTCTCCTTTATGCTTAGTGACCCTGCAGGAGGAACCGTGACGTAGGCTTTGCAGCTTTTGGCCAAAGCGCACAAATTGATTCTGAAATGTCCAGAGCTAAGAAACAGACCATACGTGCATTAATGGACATGTTGGGTCTTGAGCTAGAAGGTAGTTCTCACTGTTTTGAATTTAGAAAGAAGAAGAAAGCAAAGAGTGGGGGTTGGGATGCAAGTAAGAAAGAAAAGAAGAAATGGAAGGAAGCACTGTATTCATGGGTGGAGATGGGTTGCTTCATGGGCTTTGGTCTGTCCAGCTTGTTTGCTTTGGGTATCTCGGCAATGGCTCTGTTTGGACGTTTCTCGATGAGTTGAAGGAAGGCAGAGCGTCCCCATCAAGGTAAGGTGGTGATAGGTTGCTGGACCATTGGCCTTGGAAGACATCTGCAGCTTGAGCCGTCTTTATTTAGAGCTGAGAAAACTAAGGCAACTGAAGAACAAGAGGCAAAGAAATTGTCTGAGCCGCTCGGCTTGGGAGTAGTACATCCGGTACAGAACACTCAGCTGCCTTTTCTCAGGCTGCCACCCGTTTCATCCCCGAGGTCGTCCCACGATGCGCCCACAGCCATCTTCTCCTACGACAACCACCTCGGGTCACTGTTCACGCGTGAAAGGTCAACACAGAGGAGACTTCAGACACTAACGGTAAGATGAACTGAATTGAGATTAGAATCAGAACCACGTCACCCACTTACGTCCAATAGCTACCAGCTATCAGCTGGTGCCAGCAAGGTGCTCTTTATAGCAGAGTAAATGAAGGTCAGCATCACATCATGTAATCAGAATCATCAAATATTTGTGAGCACCTGCCACGTGCCATGGGGAGAGAGAGATAGAAAGAGGAGAAGGAAAGCAGAAGGGAGGAAAAGAAGACATATTGAAAGGTGCCAGGGCTGTTTGGCCACCAGAGTTCAAACCCACAGAGGCCCACGATGAACACAGCACACGAGCGATGTATATTCCCATCTCCTAACAACTATAGAAAAAACAGCAGAGGAAAAGCCCCCAGAACCTCGGCCGATGGATGACGGTGTGCAACACTCTATCCTCATTCAGAGATGGTTCAGAGCCCCCAGACGCTCTCTGTCCTTCTCCACTCTGGTCTACGGGAGGGCTGCTTCCCTTACCCTCGACTCCCCGTTGGGTCTGGACAATGGAAGTAGGAGATTGGAGGGCATGAGAAAAGGGAGATCCTGGTGTTTATTCCTCTACTCTTTACTCATCAGCTGTGGATTGTCAGCTGATGGCTTTCTTTCTGGAGGGCCTTGGTTCCTGCCAGGCAGCCCTGTCCTACCTTCTCCTCCAAATCCTAACATCGTTCTCCCTCTACTCCTACAGGCCAAGCAGTAGTCACGACTCCCACTATTGCAAGCACTGGGCGCTTCTCCATCCCTTATTGGTGTCCTCACCCCTGCTGGAAACTTCTATCAATAATACCTTCATTAACCTTTCCTTGCTACCCTCTTTGAATGGGCCATCTATTTCCTCCCCGCAGCCTGATCCAAAGGGCAGTTATTTCACGTCTCTGAGACTCTGTGTTCCTCATTTAGGTAGCATCACCAGTGCGAAATTCTTGCGGAAAAATAAATCCAGCAAAGTGCTTCACAAGAAAGCCCACCGTCTACTCACAATATCCAAAAAGCGGACACAATCCAAGCGTCCATCAACGGGTGATGGAGAAACAAATTGTGGCGTGCACACACAAAGGAACATTATTCAACCGTAAACAGGGATTCAGTGCTGCAACGGCGGATAGACCATGAAACCATCATGCTAAGTGAAAGAGACCAGACGCGTACACATGTTGGGGGATTCCATTTACACGAACTACTCAGAACCGAGAAACCCATAGCGGCGGAAAGCTGACTGGTGGTCGTCAGGAGCCGGGGGAGGGAGAGATGTGGAGAAGGTGCTTAACAAATGAGGGCTTCCACTTACCAGTGTCGCGAATGTTTTGGAACCGGTTAGAAGCGGTGGTGGCACAACTGAGTGAACATACTAAACACCATGCCCTCATTCCCTTTAAAATGGTTAACGGTATGGTATACGAATTTCACCCGAATACATTACGTTTTCTTAACTGGAACATACATATCTAAAAAGAGTCTTTGCTGTTTATCTGAAATTCAAACTCCACTGGGCATTTGTGTTTTATGGGTGTGCACACGGCGCTGCCACGCTATGAGGTATGACGTCCCCATGCGACAGGCGAGTTGCGTATGTAGCCCTGAAAAGCCAGTAACCTTTCAATAGGGCTTAGAAAAATCTTTGCCTTTGATCACGAAAATAAAAAGAGTCAGCAAAACAGAATTTCTCGCAAAGAGAGCTACCATTCCAGAGGGGAAGACGTGTGTACAAAACGAGTGAGCCCCTTTAAAGGCTATTCATAAACTCAGATTCATCTTTCCAGCTGGTGTATTTTTTTGTCATCGTTCCAGGGCAGATATTTGGAGGTTGATCTTAGGGGATCCCTGGGGTAGCCCACACCGTGAACCCTGAGCCTTCCTTCAGTGGGCCCCGCACACACATCCCTGCCAAGTCACCCCCAGCTACCATTTTGTAGCTGCAAGGAGGTCACGTGCTACTGGAGCCCTGCCCCTGGGGAAAGAGCCAATAGAGCAGGGCCGTCTGGCTGTCTCTGTCAGTGGAGCATGTGACTTTCAATCTCAGAGTCATGGGTTCAAGCCCCACATGGGGCATAGAGATTACCTTTAAGAAAAGATTTTTTTAAAAAGAGTCAATAGAGCAAAGGCAGAAAAGATATTTAAAAACACGGCGGGGGGGGGGGGGGGGATTCCCAAGGGGCGCTGTGGAACAGGGTATTCCAACCTCATTCAAACCTTACTGTATTAGTTTCCTGCAGCTGCTGTAACAAATGATCACACCCTGGTTAGCTTAGAACGGCAAAAATTTTTTGTCTCACAGTAAATTGAGGCTAGAAGTCCAAAATCACAGTGTAGACAAGGTCATTTGCTCTCTGATGGCTCTAGGGGGGCATCCTTCCTTGCCCCTTCCTAGCTCCTGGCTCTTGCCAACAATGCTGGCCTTCCTTGTGGTGGCACCAAGCTAATCTCTGCCTCTGTCATCACATGCTGTTCTCCCTGTGTACCTTCGCATCATTTCCCTGTGTGTGTGTGTGCGTGTGTGTGTGTGTGTGTGTCTTTTTGTCTGTCTCTGTGTCCTGCCTCTTCTTACTACTCACATTGGATTAGGGACCCACCCTACTCCAACATTGTCATCTTACCTACTTGAATGTATCGCAACTGTGTTTCCACATAAAGTCACATTCTGGGGGAGGTTACGAATTCTTGGGGGATAATCTTCAACCCAGTACAATCACTTTCAGAATAATTATAGCAGACTCCTAACAGTACTCACTCTGAGTCAGGCACTGCTTAATGTGCTGTATACACACTGAGTCATGTAATCCTTGGAGTGACTCTAAGAAGTAGGTATTACTATCATCTCCACCCAACAGATGAGGAAATTGGGCTACAGAGAGGTTAAGCAACTTGCTCAAGGTTATACAGCTAATAAGTGATAGAGTAAGGATTTGAACGCAGGTGGAAACTTCTAGAGTCTGTCCTCTCAACATTATACTGGACTGTCTCCCAGAAAGGTGGGATGGTCAACTGCTTAAAACCTACCTTCCCACAGAGACAAGGAACCTCATAATAAAAATAGTAGCAACCAAAAGCACAATGAGAAAAGCTAACCTGAGAAGTGCTTTGAGGGTAGGCGGTAGACCCCATCAATATCCTCGCCTTTACAGAGGAGGGAATGGAGACCTGAAGACAGTGATTGCACATGGTAACACAGATAGCAAGCTCTAGAGCAGATTTCTCAAGGGCATGCATGATTACTATTTTATGTTGGTGGCCAAATCCTCCCATCCACGTTGGGAATTTAGAGATATCTTAACGTGCCTCCAGAAATCCCATTTGCAATGGATCTGCCAAGGCTTCTGGGGAAACAAACACATCCTCCTGATTTGTAGCATGTATTGACTTCCGTGGTATAAAAACTCTCACCATGGCCAATTTCAAGCCCCAGTATGATGTCACCAAGTTAAGAGCGGGGCAGAGGTGGGCACAATCAGTTCTTGAGAGCCTGTCGACCTAGCTCACTCACACCACCACCCCAGGGATCATGGGTAAAAGATCGATGTGGACTTTTGAAAGCAAACAAAGTTCCTGATCTCCTGGATCAAAACTCAGAAACAAAGATTCCCGTAGCTTTTAGAGGTGCAGTCCGAGTGAGTAGGGTCAGAGAGGCAATCTCCTAGGCAGGCATGGGACATGCTTGGTATAGTTCCAGGAAGTCCATAACACTTATAAGAATTAACAGGTACTGGGGCACCTGGGTGGCTCAGTCAGTCAGTTGAGCGTCTGACTTTGGCTCAGGTCATGATCTCACGGTTTGTGAGTTGGAGCCCCGCGTCGGGCTCTGTGCTGACAGCTCAGAGCCTGGAGCCTGCTTCCGATTCTGTGTCTCCCTCTCTCTCTGCCCCTCCCCCCTCTCACAAATAAATAAACGTTAAAAAAAACTTTTTTAAATAAGAGAAAAAATTAACAGGTATTACTTGCGATTAATATGTGAGAGATGCTTAATAATTAATCACTATTAAATTATCATTCTGAGGTCATTAAAAGAGAACTTCGCATTTACATGAAACCTTCCCACCAACTGTAATGGTTAAGTTTTAGGATATTCCAGCCTTCCAAATTAGATAGTAAGGATTGACCCTCTTTGAACAGTTGAGGAAACCGAGGCAAAGAGACAAGTGACTTGACCTAAGTTTGTGCATCAGAGCCAGCCTTGAAGCCAGGTCATCTGAACCAAAGCTTGGGATCCACAAAACCAGCTTTCTGGGCTTGAGGGTGATACAGGTGAGGGCCCGGAGCAAATCTGGCTTGGGAGGGTGGTGTTGCTCTCTGCAGGGGTGGGGGTGGGACGGACAAGACTCCCCAGGCTGGCAGAGGGAGCCAGGTCCCCAGGCGCCCTGGAGGTGAGGTGCTCCCCAGGCACAAGGACTTCAAGGAAAGGTGTGGGTGGATGAGTCAGGCAATGGCTGATCTAAGAAGCTGAGGTCCTGAGAGGGGCTACCAGCCCAGATCTCACCTAACATGAATCTGAAAATCTAGAAAACCAAAACTTAGGTGAAAGTCTGGAGGGAAATGAATGAATGTCTGTGTTCTGACCTCTGCCCTTCGCTGCCCATGTCACCTGGACGTGTCTCCTCATTTTGCGAGCAGAGAACAAAGGTGGGGTGACTGCACATGTCATAGAATGGTAGATAGGATAGTTCCGTGAACCCTTCAATGGGTTCCGTGAACCCAATGGCGACATCTCTGTATAACTAGTACAATATCAAAACCAGAAACTTGACATGGGTATAAACCTGTCAACTAGACTACAAACCTTGTTCAGTACTGATCAGTTTTCTTACGCACTCCCGCATGTTGGGGGGAGAGGGATGTCGTTCAATACAATGTGATCCCTCATCTAGATTCGTACAGCCACCACCAAATAGGATCCAGACTATTCCATCACCACAAAGAAACTCCCTCATGCAACCCTTTATAGACTCACCCCCCCCCCACTCCTGTCCCTGTGTCCTGGCAACCATCAACCTATTCTCCGTCTCCAGAGTTTTGTCATTTTGTGCACGTAACGTAAATGGAATCACCCAGCATGCAATCTTTTGAGATTGGCTTTTTTCACTAAGCGAAATGCCCTTATCCATGTCGTTCCATGTTGAGCTGAATTGTGTCCCCGTCAAATTCACATGGCGAGGCCCTAACCCCCAACACTCCAGAATGTGACCTTATTTGGATGTAGGGTTGCTGTGGATATTAAGATTAGGTCCTACTGGAGTAGGGTGGGCCCCTCATTCAATATGACTGATGTCCTTATGAAAAGGAGAAAGTTAGACACGGATACATACATGGGGAGAACACCATAAAGGATTGGAGCCAAGCCCAGGAACTGCCAGGAAGTAGGAGACAGGTGAGAACAGTTCCTTCCTTAGCACCTTCAGAAGGAGAACGTCCCTATCAACGCCTTGATCTCAGATGTCCAGTCTCCAGAGCTGTAAGGCCCTAGATTTCTGTTGTTAAACTACTCAGTCCTGTGGTACTTTATTACAGCAACCCCAACAAGACTAATACATTGTATATCTCAAAAGTTTGTTCCTTTTCATTGCCGAGGAGCGTTCTGCTGTGTGGATGTAAGAGAGAGCATTTAACCATTGACCCATTGGAGGGCATCTGGATTGTTTCTAGTCTCAGGCGATTATTGACTAAAAGCTGATAAGTTCATGGACAGGTTTTTGTCTAAACTGAAGTTTTTGGTTCTCTGGGATGAATATCCAAGAGTATAACTTCTGGGTTGAGAGGCAAATGTAGGTTTACTTAAGAAATTGCCAATGGTCCCATATCGTTCATTTTTGTGGTGACTCCCTGCAGCCTCTGAGAAGCACTCCCTCCGTTTTTAAAGGTTGCAATGGACTCTTGGAGGGAAGGGGGAGGAGGGGGAGGTTGGCGTCACAGCCAGAAGGCAGGCAAACATGACAGAAACATGGCATTCTGCTAAGTTATGCCGCTGACAATGGAGACGTGGATTAACCAAAAGAGCCATAGTCAACCTTGGTCAGCAGAATGAATTCAACAAACCAGGACTGGGATGGAGCCTCGTTCCCCAAATCCTCTCAATCTGAGCCAGACACACGTACGCAAACAATCTCCATGCTACCTAGCATGACTAGGAGGGCCGGGAATCGTGAGACATGCACAATCCACAACAGCCAATAAACCCCAAATTATAAGCATTGGGCTCTGGAGTGTGTGAAATGACCGTGGTCGCTTCTTAATTTCTTCTTACTTAGGGCGTTATTGTCTGGAACATGAGTAGGCAGCTTGGAGATAGGGCTGAGATGAAAACTTAATTCCAGGCAAACCAGAAAGTGAACACAAGACTCAGAATCACCTTTTGATGGTTTGAGCTCCTGGATGTGGACTATGACAGTTGGATTAGTCACAAAAACACGAAGTGTTTTATTGGATTATCTGGATCATCTGTCTGGTTGAACCCATTTACTCAGGGATAGCCCATCTCTCACACTCCCTTCTTTTGAGGGAACACACGCACCCCCACCAGCTTTCCTTGTCAATCCATCATTTTTTCTTCACCCTTGCCTTTCGAAACAACAAAGCCTGAGGAACTCAGGCCGGGCCTTGATTAAGGGCTGTGGGCAAGTCCATTGCCTTCATTGTCTCTTCTCAACGGAGAGCTTTTAAGGCCCAAATGAGGACTGATTTTGCATTTAATCTCATCACAAAACTCCTCTAAGTGAAGTGAGTAGACCTCCCTTGCTCGACCCTTAGAGGAGAAATTTTTATTGATTTAAAACATCCAACAAATGTTTTACCCCCTGACTTGTCTATTGTAAGTTTTAGCTTGGGCACAGGATGATATTTAGCTTTCCAACATTGATGTTCTCTGCCTTTCTAGTGTCCACATGAGAGATGGGGAGCTCAGGGCTAAACCAAACAGGAATCATCACTGCAACGTTAGTCTGTGAAGACACATCTCCAAGATCACAAACTAGAAACAGAACAGAATAGAGACGGCTAGTCATCTGAAGATCCATTTACCTCTGAGCTTTCTCTGAAAACGGGAGCCACCTTGACTACATTTCCCAGACTGCCCTGCCTCTAGGGGTGGTCACATGACTGAGTGCTGACCAATGGCATGCGAGCAGAGATGATGTCTGTGACTTCCACGCCACAGCCTTAAAAGAAAAAAGTGTGTGTTCCTCTATCTTACCTCATCGAAATTTGACATGACAGAGGGCCATTTTGGAGCGTGCATTCAAGAACAACTCTTCAGGGACGGTGGAGAAACAAGAGGTCAAGATTCTGAGGCCTTACCTCTATGGAGCCATCTCATCAACCAACTGCTTGTTCTTGGGCAACCTCTTGAAAGTGAAATTCATGTCCATCTTTCTTGCTTCTTCCAATGTTATTTGTATTCCGCTAATACATGGAATAAACCCAAGGAAGGGAGCCAGTCGATGTATGAGCTGTATGAGGAAGAAGCAGGAGGACAGAGAAATAAGGGTCTACCATTGGAAGAGCAAGTACTGGAGAGTGGCACAACCCATTCTGTGGGCTGGCTCGCTATTACCGAAGCACGCAGTGGCACTCAACTAACGTTTGTTGCTAGAAAGGTCTCTCCTAGCGGTCATGCCCACCATGCAAATACAACATCCTCTTTCTTACTTCCTGACCTTTGCGCATGCTTTCCCTTCAGCCCAGAATCCCCCCTCACCCCCACCATCTCCAACACCTGGATAAATTCTACTCCTCTTTCAGATTTCTATGGGTATAATGCTTTCGCAGGGAGAGGCTTCCTCGAGGTGAGGCTCCCCTCCTCTCCCCTGTCTGTCCACCTGCCTGCTCATTTTTCTGGCTCTCCCTCCAACTGAGAATTGTAGGAGGGCAGGGCCCACACCTGACTATTAGCCACTGTATCCCCAAGGCTAGCCGCCAGCCTGCCCACAGGATACCAGAGACCCTGAAACAGTCACAAGGCCAGAAGCGGGCTTTCAAGAGGTGTAGGTCAAACACCTGTCACCTGAGAACTGGTGAGGCTTCAGCTGGAATCAACCCCCGCTGGGAACCCGTGCCTCCTGAGGAGACCCAGACAAGTGCCCAAATGCCTGTCTCTGGGGGAACCAACTGGGTGAATCCCATCTTCCAGCAGGGCTTGCCGACCACTTACAATCCTACAGCCGTGTCCTCTGTCGACTCCTCCTTCATTCAGGCGGCGGTGGGTGAGTCGGGGATTTGTTTTTCTCGGTTTCTCTCTCACTTTCCACCTTGGGTTTTATGTTTCCAAGTGTTATTCCGCAGCTGGGCTCCAAGCACAGCTCTCTGGCCATCCCCGCTCCAGGTCATCTCGGCCCCACAGGCCTGCCTGCCCCGGGAACACGCAGGACCGAGGGACACCTGCGGCGCCAAATAAAAGCTCCATATTTACCACCAGGCCTCCTTGCCTCCGATTTCTCTGTATCTTATCAAGGCTCAAGCCATTGCCTCCAAAGCCACACGAAGTGTTCGAAACAGCGACAACACGGGAGGAATGAAAAGAGCTAAACCGCAAACCTCTGGCGCACACAGCCTCTCAGGCCCTCGCTTTCTTCCGGGAGCGGACCACGTGACCCCGGGAGCAGACCACGTGACCCGGGAGCAGGTGGGGGAGGCTCGCCAGCGAGCGGCCATCCAACTTCCGCTCAGGTCATGATCTCGCGGTTCGTGGGTTCCAGCTCGGCATCGGGCTCCGCGAAGACAGCTCAGAGCCCGGAGCCTGCTTTGGATTCTGTCTCCTTCTCTCTCTCTCTGCCCCTCCCCCATTTGCTCTCTCTCTCAAAAATAAACAGTAAACTTTAAAAAAAAAAAAAAAGAAAGAAAAAGGAAAAGAAACCAGCCTGCTTTCTTCCAGCACCAGGTCACCCTGCGGCCGGTACTCCTCCCAGGAGTAAGGGGACACATCCAGGCTGCCAGGTCCGCAGGCCTGTGACCTGCACGTGACCCAAGGCTCACAGGGACCTTTGCTGGGTTCAACTCTCTGCTGTGGTGGTCTTGAATTCTTAATGACTTCTGAACAAAAGCCCACCTTTCCATTTTCCCTCGGACACTGCAAACTAGGTTGCCTGGGCTGTCCTTTGGCTTCCCCTCTTGGGGACCACAGCCCGCCTTCCTGCGTGCCAGGGTCAGAGCTTCCCAGGGCCACGAGGACCGTGGATTCAGAATGTTGGAACTGGAAAGGGTCCTGGGACAGGGTGAGGTAGGACAAAAGTCCAAGCTGGGTTTGAATTCCACCCTGCAATTTATTAGCCTCAGGTTAATTATCACACACCTCTGAGCCTCAGTTTCCTCATTTGTAAAATAAGGGAAGTAATCTTACCTCATAAAGCGGCTGGGAGCAGCAAAGAAAGTAATTTATTAGAACAAGGTGCTTGGAAGAGACTGGGGCTCTAAATATTTGGGGTTGGAAAGCGTCCATTTTGGGAATTTCAGACAGTGTCTGTAGTTTATGAAGGGGAAAAATGAATTTGTCTTTGGAACAGGCAGTCCCTTTGTTTAAGGAAGGGCCACATCGCTGAGCCTCTTTGGTCCTACTGGTAAGGCCAGTTCTCATCCTAATGTATACCATTTACAAATGTCAGCTGGAGACTCTCCAGATGAATCCCAAAGTTAGAAATTCTTTTTCTGTAAAACTTGGAACTTCAGTGTCCAAGACTTGAAAAAAAAATCCCTGTATATTCTTGGGAGATTAGTTTGTTTTTTTGACCAAAAAATGAGCTCACAAGTGATCGAGTGCCAAGATCTACCCCCGCAAGAAGGGAGAGGCAGTCTTGGCCCCCAAAGCTGGTCCCAGGCCATTGAGTTGCTCCTGTGGGGCTATTTATGCTGAAGAAGCCAGACTCGGAGAATCCGGAAAGGTCGGTGATGATCGTGATTGGCTCAGACAGTAACCTGACAGGTGGGAATGGGCATTTCTTCCAGAGGTGATAGCAGTTCCCACCGTCAGGCTTCCTGGGAGTTGGGCTGAATCCTGGTGAAGGGTTGAGGTGCATTTCAAGCTAGAAGGGATGAAGTTCTTCCCCTCCCTGAGAGTGGCCTGAATCCCTCAGCAGAAATGTTCTCAGGATGCCTTTTGGGTCCTCTAGCCTCATGAAGTCCCAGTAGAAGGTACACCAGGCCAAGCTTTGTCTTTTTGTTAAGTTCTGTTGTCCACAAACATTCCATCAAAACAAAAATTATGTTGTACAACTTAAATATATATAATTTGTGTTTGTCAGTCCTAACTCAATAAAGCTGGAGGGGGGTGCAGTAAATATCATCTCCATTCTTTTTTAGCTATGCTTTGGGGACAGAAGGAAGGAATTCACATCCATGTTAGGGATAAAGATATACAAGGGTGAGTGTCAACACGATGACAAGAGATTCCCATCTGAGCTCAAAAGAAGCAATCACGCAGAACAAGGAGGCTGGGAGGGATGGCAACCCACCACCTTGGATGGACTTCTGGAATGCACACACGTTCCTCAGGGTTCCCAGAAATACCCGAGAGAACTTCCTTGAAGAATGGCCTTCCTTTATCCTATGAGCTGCAGGTGGGGATTATCATATTGTGCCCCCAGAGAACTGAACAGGTACAGGAGTGGGGGTGTGGAGGTCAATTGGTTTCCATATGTAAACTGGTTACATCTGACATTTAACGACCAATATAATAACAATTAGTATTATTTCACAGTTGGGGAAAGTAAGAGCCAGAAAGCTGAACCAATTTTTCCAAATATTCGTGATTTCTTTACCAGCTATGTCCCCTGACTAGAGGACATAGTCCACAGCTCCAGAAGGCACAGCACTGTCCACAGCTCCAGAAGGCACAGCTGTGACATCTTCATGGGATCATTTCCCCTGATCGCAGGGGATCGGACCAGGAGCTAACACCTGAGCCAAGTTAAACCAATCAGATTCTCTTTCCTCGGGGTTTAAGCAAAGTGATCATTGGTCTCGACTGTGCCAAGGGGCTATGAGGAGCGGAGAGTGTCAAGTCTGGAATCATGACCAAGGTCAGCCAAAGCCATGGGCAAATGAAATAAGGCGGAGCAGAAAGAAGGCCAGGCAGGTCAATTCTTGTGTGGGGAGGTGAGCTGAGCAGGTGATCTGAGGAGCTGTGGGGACAGCTGTCCCAGGGGTCCGGGAGAGGGGGTGACTTCCCACTTACCGTGAGGCCAGGCTGAACTTCCTGCAACTGACTCCCAAGAGCAGCCCCTGGATACTCCTAATAGGATCCCTGCTTTTTGTTTGAACTAAAGTGATTGTTTTCCCTAAAACCAGCCATCCCCGGGCCCACGTCACCAGAGAAGACCAAGCCTGGGGCTTTTTCTATGGCACCACAACACCGGCTTCCTCCCTTGGAGTAGGGCAGGTTTCTTTGGTATTGACTCAGTCTGTGGAGGTATTTTATCATGAAAATGTGATTTTTCTTATATCCTCGCAAAGTCATGGATGGGACTTGATGCCCAGAAATGGCCCAAGGCTCTATCTGGAGATCTCTAAGGAGGGATGGTCACATGACACCTGAATGCCATTGGCGGACACCCAGCCAAGGCAGTGGCTAACGCCAGCTCAGAGACCAAAGGGGCCTTTGTCTGTGGCCTGGCAGGGCTCCCTGTTCTGGACTCGGCACTCAGGTTGCAGATCTTGGCATGAGGTGATTCCCAGAAAATGGTGAGACTCCAGCCTACGGTGGCCAAGTTCCACGTATTATTTCCCTGCTAGGAAACAAACAACAAATAACTGGGCAGGCAGAGACACGGGGGAACTTCCCACCATCGGTGAGAAAGCTGGGACCCATTCCGTCTGGGGCTGTCTATACGGAACAATCCACACAACCTCTCCGCGGGCCCATGGGTTCGCTGCTGTGCATTTGGGACCCTCAATCAAAGAGAAACTTTTTCAAAATAACAACAATAGTTAACGACTGAGTTTCTGTTAGTACCACACGCCCTTTGCATACATTCTCTTCTGCCTCCAGAATCCGCATAGAAAATAGGCGGCATCCCTGCATCTTGTAGGTGAGCAAGCGTAGTCTCGGAGAGGGTAACATTTTTCACCCGATGTCACGGCGCTGGGAGGCCACTCCACTCTGCCACTACCAAAAGCTAACGTTTCTTGAGTTCATAAACTTTGCCCTGGACGCTTTGTCTCAATTTCTTCTTTCCCTCTCATGAACGGCCCTATGGGAGACTTAGACTATTAAATGGATAAAGAAACAGAGAAAGTCTAAGTCATTTGCCTAAACGGGTGGTAGAGTTGGGCGCTCTCAGGTCCTGAGGAAACCAGCCCCGTTTCCAGAAACTTTGGGGACTGCGTCATCAAATCAAGTGCCTTTGTGATCCCACAACAGCGGATCTGTGATGCGTTGGCCAGTTCTCACTTCCAGCCCCCTTGAAATGAAGAGGGGACATGTGGCCCGCGGGCAGTTTTCCTGGATGGACCCTGGGAGGTCTGCCTGCAGGACGTTTCCAGGGCAGCGCTCCGATCCATGCTGGGAGGGGTGTGAGGGGGGCAGGGGGCAGCGGGGCAGAGGGAGAGGTCGAGCTGTGGTGCCACCACAACAGAGGCTTCTACTGATCCCACAGCGAGCTCTGGAGCTGGACGGCCCCCAGGGTCATTCTGAATCCCGGCAGGAGGCTGAGGTTCCTTCCCGCACCGCCCCTACCCCCCGCCCCCCCCCCCCGCACCATATCATGGACCAGCCATCACATGCAGGATGCCACGGGGATGGGGCACACAGTCCAACAAGGCAGCTCCCTTTGGCTGAGGGCAGTTCTCGGTTGTGAGCCTCCAACAGCCGACAGCGCCAGCCGCTAAGTGAATAGGCACCCCAGTTCTGAAGAGGGTTCCGGGGTGCACCATGACATCCACTATCAATATCCTTTTGGGATGTGCCCGGTGCAAGTTCATGCAGGGGCGGGCCCACAAACACACATACCCCCTAGTCCTGCCCGAGCTCCTGGAGCCCCACCCCATCCCCCCCCCCCCAAATTAAAATTTGCAAGAAAGCACTGTTAGACATCACCCTCCAAAACAAAAAGAGACAACTCCCCAAAACTCTTGCTCTTCCAATAGCTAAAGTAGAAAGAATGAAAGAGCAGGAGTCCCCTGAATTTGCGATGGCTTTGGCTGCCCTCGCCACCGTGATGATGGATTATGTTGTTGTTCAATTACATAATAGATGGTTGCCTAATTCATCCAACTGTATATAGATTTTTTTTTAAATCCATTTCCCCCATAAACAAGTGCATAATTTTAACCAGCAAACCACTCAAAATCTTAACCCCGAGCCACCTTATTTGCATTTTTTCCCGACAGAGCTTACATTTTTTATTTCTTTAATTGGGCAATTTTGAGCATGAAGCCTGACCACCAGCCGTGCCGGGTGATAACTCTCCTTACTCTATAGCCATATTCACCCCTCTCTCCCCATTTCCAGAATTAAAGGAATGTTTAATGGCCTGCGGCCCCTTCCAGACTTAAAAGAAGGTTAAAAAAGATTTGGGGCTCCGTCTATTGGGTCCAAAGAGGATACAAATGAGAGTACAGGTCCCCTGAGCCCCTCCTCATTTTTGGCATCACAAATACTTGCCATAAAGGTGGGGCTCTTACGCATCCACGGGCTTCCTTACTGGAAGTTCTGAGAGCCTCTGAAAACTCTAACAATCTCAAGAAAAACAAAGGACAAAGGGGAAATTCACGTATCTCCCCTCTCCTTCATGCGACTACTCATCTTACAAAAACGGGCAACTGTGACCCAACGTTTCCAGGCCCAACTTGGTCCGTTTCCACCCTGACCTGGTGATAAATTAACACGGACGCCTTCGTGAGAACAAGCACAGACGGACGATTTACAATTCACCAGTTCGAAAAGCTCCCCAAACGATTCTCTGCGTGTTCGTGTTTTTCTCAACAGCTGCTCTGTGTGTTTGTTTTTGCTTTTATGATTATTGCCGTCGTTGTTTTTCATCTTCCATGTTCCTGAAGAACCCTTCTCCTCCAGAGCAAGGTCGCTGGGGTTCTTTAACGCCAGGCTAGCTTTGCCCTTAACTTGCAGCCACGGTACCATTCGAGATCAAAGGGGCAAGGCGGGATTAATGGGAAAGAATTGCCGTTGCTTTGTAAGAAATTTCTGGATGTTAACCATCTCTGACCGTGTGTCAACTCCTTCCAACTTCATTCATCAGTAGGCTCTCTTGAAACCTCATGGATCCCCTCGCCTATAATCTTCTTTTGTTTCTGTAATGAGATGAAGGGAAATAAAGTTCCACTGAAACAAGTTCCAATTAATTATGCCTCTGAGTAAATCTTTTGGATCACGATAAGTGGCTCACAGTAAGAAGGGCCAGCTCTCCTGGAATATACGTGTGTGCACGCTCGCTTTTGTTTCTTGTTTCTTTATAGGAAGTAGGGGAAATCAGGCGACATTTCAAAACTCAAAAATTGATTGCAGTTAAATACTTTGGGGGATGATCCATGATTTGGAAGACGAGACAGTTCTGCCTTCAAACCTTCTGGAAACATTCTTTGGCCAGGAGGAACTGGACTCGTGTTGTTCCTGTTAAATCTAAATCCTATGAAATTATCTGAACTTCTCTACCTGTAGAGATTTCTGGCAGGGAGGTGGGTTGGGGGCAGGGGATGGGAGAGTAAGTTGAAACAGCAATTGTGTTTTTTGAAGTCAAATAAAAGTTTTATTATAAGTTTGGATTTTTGCAAGGGGGAAGGTTAACAATTTGTTTTCAAAGTCATTTGATGGCTTTGGATAAAAGTTTATGTGAGTTTCTAAACCGGGATATTATTGGCCACCAAGTAATGATCTGAGGTTTACAGAAGTTTCATATACACAGATTATATTCGAAACCAGCAGTGGAAGGTGGTGCTTGGCCAGTTGAGTGGTAGTTCTCAATGAAAGGGAGGCCAGAATAAAAAGAAAAGAGAGCTCTGGGGAACACAGTTATTTAAAAGGAGATGGGGAAGAGACCCCAGGACAGGTCATCAAGGCATAGTAACCGTCCTGTATTGAGCATGTAGTATGTTTCAGGGATAGCATTAAGAATTTCTCAAGCGTAGGGGTGCCCCAGTGGCTCAGTAGGTTAAGCCCCCGACTTTGGCTCAGGTCACGATCTCACGGCTCATGAGTTCGAGCCCTGCGTCAGGCTCTGTGCTGACAGCTCAGAGCCTGGAGCCTGCTTTGGATTCTGTGTCTCCCTCTCTCTCTGGCTCTCCCCTGCTCACACTCTGTCTCTGTCTCTCTCAAAAATAAAATTTAAAAATATTAAATAATATAATATTAATATTAAAATAAAAGAACTCAAACATTGACTAGACTCATTTTTCAGACAGTGAGACCAAGGCTCAAGGTCAAATACTAGCAAACGAAGGAGCCAGGATTTAAAACCAGACTGCATAGCACAATCTTGACCCCTCACTGGACTGTAGGCTGGGGAGAAGGAAATTCCACAGGAACCTGGGGAAGGGGACATAAAGGCAGAAGTTTCAGTGATGTGAAAATGGCATCTGGTCTGAAATGTGCAGAATAAGAGGTTTGAAGAACCAAGACTGAATTTGGCAACTGAATTTAGGAGATTTTGATGGTTAATCTCATGTGTCAAGTGGATTGGGTGATAGAGTGCCCAGATATTTGATCAAACATGATTCTGGGTGTTTCAGGGGCGGGGAAGGTGAGATTAACATTTACATCAGGACCCAGAAGAAGCATGTTGCCCTCCCTAAAATGGGTGGGCCTCGTTCAATCAGTTGAAGGCCTGAATAGAAGAAAACAAACTGACCCTCCTCCAAATCGGAGAGTGTTTAAAATTTACGTATGCACGGCAAGGTTCACTGAATTGAAAAGTGAAAGGGGGACCCACTTACCCCCCCTCAGGTCATTTATTCATGTATAGACTGAAGATTTTCCAAGAGATCTGTAGACTCCTGAGATCCCACGTACCTGAAATAGCGACAAGACTTGATATGAATGTAATTACCACACGTCAAGCACCTGCTGTGAGTCAGGCACTTTGCTGACACATAAAAGGACTAACGGAACAGAGATACAGCCTCTGCCCTCATGCAGCTCCCGATCTTGTGTGAGAAGGGAAAATGCATATGCAAATGGCTGTAATGCACATCAGCCTTAGAGCCCCCTTTGAGAGAAGGGCCCTGTTACAGGGGAGCCGTGTTGGGCCTGAGGGGGAGGCAGAGGAATCCAGGGTCGATCAAGTTCTCACTGGGCACCAAGAACCGTATCTCATCTACCCTTCTCGACAATTCCCTGAAGATATTCTATCCACCATGCTTTGAGACAAGAAAACAGGGGTCCAGAGGAAGACCTTCTCACCCGGTCTTATCTGCTCTACTGTTCTTATTCTTTCTATATTCCGGTGCATCACAGGGTGATACCACCACTCCCTGGAAATAGATGTTTTATTCTAAAAACGGGTCCCACGATCAAAGATTTGAGGCAAGTGAGAATCCTCTCTCGGAGAGTGATTCAACACATTAGCACATTGAAGGCTCTGAGAAGTCCCGCAGTAAGACCCTCGCAAAGAGCATTCTCCACATTTACTTGACCACTGAGCCGTTTTCTCATGTGCCATCTGCAGATTCTTTTGGAAGCAGGGAACCTTACGCTGTGTTACAGCGCTTCCTTCTGAGCAGCAGAGGGGGCATATGACAGCAGCACGGTGGAGGGGAGCCCAGGGAGCTTTGGCAGGTGTGGGAGAGGGAACAGGTTATCATTATCCTGAATAGCTGGAGCGTTCCAGCCAGCCTGCAAAGCACCCTAAGCGAAGCCCCCTCGCCCCCCACGCAAGCGCTGAGGTACCGCATCTCCCTGCGGCTGCAGTGATGCTGAAACACAGGAGGCCACGGAAAGAGCCCAAGTGACAGCCAAGTCAGTGACAAGTTAATTTCCCCAGTGAGGATTTGAGCCCGTGTGGCCCAAACAGGCGCACAATTTGCCTAATTTTCCCTCAAGGGACACGTGTTCTCTCCTCAAGAAAGCCGCTAAGGAGTTTGTCACTCTCACTTGTAAACAACCGTGGATAATGTCTTCCCATGATCTCTCTGCAGTGCTGGCCTTTGGATGCTCATTTAACCTAAATTGCTGACAGCTTCGCCGGGTCCCTGGAGGCCTACACCCGCTGGAGAGGCAGCCCTCCCTCAACCCCTCTACATCCTAGCTCGCCGAGGCCCTGGGCGGAGGGCAGGCGGAGGGAGCCACGGATTCGGGGACTCATCACCCCCTAGGAATCGTCCATGGATTCAGGAAAAGGCTCCTAGGAAAAAAAGGGCCGCTGGCCCAGCAAAACTAGGAGAAGTCCGTCAGCAGGGGCACAGCACACATTTATTCTTATCATTCATGCACTTGGGAGTCCGCCCTGGGTTTGAATCCCGCCCCTGACCCGTACTAGCTGCGGGACTTCTGACAAGGGACACAACCTCTCCCAGTCCGGCATCCTTAGCCACAAACAGGAATGGAGTAAAGTAAGAGGACCGTCGTGAAGTACCAGGAACACAGCCTGGGAAATGGGAGGTCTCCACCACAGCACTGCTCGTGTTGATGACTGAGACACGAACCCTGATCTGAGATCCCTGTGGCTGGGAATGAAATGAAACAAACACAGCCCGGAACCTCCCAGAACCTCCAGGACTAACCGCAGAGGAGTCCTAAGAAGAAAGACCCAGGGCACCAGCACAGACAAGAGGAAGCTTCCAGGGGACTTGCAGTCTTGAAATAAGAGCATGATCAAGCAGGAAGGAAGGAGAAGGGAAGAGCACGAGCAAAGGGCCAGAGGCCAGCCCGGCGACGTGCACGTCCGCTGGCCCAGAGGGGAGGACCCCAGGCTGGACATCAGAGGACCGGGGGCAGGGAGACGAGGAGGGAGCAGGGCGGGACCATCGTGAGAAGTGTGGAAAGCTGACGCCACAAGACACAGCACCCTCAAAAGCTCCTGAGCCCTGACAGGGGATTGGTCACCGGAAGAGAGGTCCCGGGCCTGTGTGTAAATGGCATGAGTGGAGGAGGGGGGACACCTGGGGACAAGAGAGAGCAGTCACAAGGCCAAATCACAGCAGATCTCACCTGAAATTTACGGAGGCTCTTCTGAGAAGAAGCATCAAAAACCGAACAGACACACACACAAGTCTCCAGCGCTCCTCCCCTTGACCATTGACTGTGATCCTTCCAGGCCGTGAGGGGAGGGCGCCGGGATGAGGGAAGGAGAGTGGGGAAAAAGCCACCCCGGCCTTATGCGCAATGACTGAACTGGATTAATGCATTACTTGCCCAATGAAAAATTAATTGAAAAAAAAATTCCTAAGAAATCCACCTTCCCAGCATCCTAAAAGAGGATTCTCCTTAAGGATTCGTTTTTGATTTCTGCACGGAGGTTTCCGCAAATGAGCCAAATGAAACACCAAGGTCTCTGGGAGACTTTCTTTCCGAGGCCCAAAAGCTGCCTCCGCACCTCTCCTCCATGGCCTGGCCTGACCAGCGAGACGCCTTTCATAACGCTTGCTGTGAGTGAACCAACAAAGGGCAAAGCCAGCGGTCTCCTCGGTCTGTTAGCTCAGGACTTATCGACTGCTTCTCTGAGGTTCAGTTCTCCCTGCCTGCCTCTTCAGAAACCACCTTGCCTTCGAGACACCGCTTTCTCTGTGCTGTGAACGCTTCCAACCGAAACTAGCACAGTGGCAAGCTTCCCACTGGAGATGAAGTTTCCTGGTGCCTCTTTGGCATCTGGTGGAGACAGGGGCGTGCCAAAGCCGGAACCTAGAAAACCAGTCGGAGTCCCATTTTACACTCTTGTCCCTCGCTGCCTTGTCAAAGGTCCCTTCTGTCCCCTACCATCGTCGGGAGAAAAAAGACAGAAGGCTGCGCTAGCTGGGCAGTGATCAGTGGCACAGAAGGCGCCAAGGGAGGGGAAAATATGCAGCATTAATATTTAATGCCCCTTTTCCATTTTCCCCTAATAAGCTGAGCGCTACGGCGGGGAAAGCTGATTTATTTTGTCAGCAGTGGAAATATTTCAAGTATGATGCATGTCACTGGGTCACACAGACCCATCACACAAAAACACACACTGCAGAAGCATCCAAGGGAAGAATCTTCCGGACTTGATCTCAAAGCCTTGAGGCTTCTGGAAGGTTTCAGGAAGCACTGGATGCAGAGCCGGCCGTGGGGCAGGCGTTAGGGCCACATGTCTGCCCCCCAGTTGATGTGAGGAACAAGGCGGAAGGAGCTAAGGCTTCGGAGGCAAAGCACACGGGCAGGCTGCCCTTGTCCCCCGGCCCTTGTCCGTATTCTTGGCACCGATGGCTTCCTCTTATGAGCACCTGCAACTTTCTGTCTGAGGGTTTCTCCCGCCACCGGGGCTTGTCCTGCCCAATTACAGGGCAGGCTGGGAGAGCCAGGGGGCTAACGTTTTGGAGCTAGCCCTAGACTGGTATCAGATGGGAGTCGCTGGATGAAGGGTAGAGCTTCTCCTCCCCTCCGAGATGGGCTCGACGCCCTCGCTCAGTGGCCCCCAGTCAGACCCAAGTCCGGTTGCCTGTGGCACCGCCCGCTAACACACTGGTGCTGGCGCCTTCCCCTCCCCGTCCCGCCTCCTCTCTCTTCCCAGGTCTTTCCAGAAGCACTTGCACGCAATTGTTGTCTTCCAGAAGCTTGCACGCGATTGTTGTCTTGGGGGTCTGCCGGGCGATCGGTCCCACTCTCGATTTTCCCGTGGATAAAACTGGTGACAGCGGCCGCCCTCCTGCTGGCGGTTTTGAGAGCCAAATGAAATAACCCGTATGATGGCACCGGCGTGGTGGGAAGTCCATAAGGAACGACTCACTTGTGTCTAAGGAGAGCGTGGGTTCTTTGCAAGCCAGGCGCCAAACCCTGATTTTCTTTTTCTTTTTATTTAAGTTCTAGTCAGTCAACATCCGGTGCAATATTGGTTTCAGGACTAGAATTCAGTGATTCGTCACTTACATACAACGCCCAGGGCTCATCACAGGCGCCCTCCCCAATGCCCATCACCCACCCACCTCCCCTCCGGCAACCCTCAGTGTTTCTCTAGTTAAGCGTCTCGTATGGTTTGTTTCCCTCCTCTTCCCCTTCATTGGCTTGTCTGTTTGGTTTCTTAAATTCCACATGTGAGTGAAATCATATGGTATTTGTCTTTCTCTGACTGGTTTTACTTAGCATAATACACTCTAGCTGTAACCACGTCGATGCAAATGTCAAGATTTCATTCTTTTTGATGGCTGAGTACTATTCCATTGTATGTGTATGCCACGCCTTCATTACCCACCATCAGTCAGTAGATATTTGGGCTCTCTCCGTAGTTTGGCTATTGTTGGTAATGCTTCTATAAACATCGGGGTGCATGTAGCCCTCCCAATCTGTGTGTTCGTATCCTTTGCAAACCCTGATTTCAGACACCAAATAAGTTCTTCCTCCCCCCTGATGGGAATCTTAATTTAGTAGAACTCTGGTGGCATCCTTCATATTTTCCACACCATGTGCAGTTAGTACCCTGATGAGAAACAAGACAATTAGAGGAAGTGCTAAGGAGATGATGGTAGAAAGAGCATCCGCCTGTAGGTTGAGTAATGGGCTGAGCTGTAGCCCCCCAGAAGGATGTGTCCAACTCAACCCCCCATCTCAGTGATTGTGACCTTATTTGGGAAAAGGGTCTTTGCAGATACAATTAAGTTAAAGAGTTCAGGTTGAGATCATCCTGGGTTAACTGGGTGGACCTGAAGTCCAATGACAAGTATCCTTACAAAAAGGGGAGAAAATACGAAGAGGAGGAACACAGAGGAGGAGGCCAGGCCATGTGGGGATGGAAGCAGGCAAATTGGACAGATGCTACCATAAGCCAAGGGACTCCTGGAGCCACCGACAGCCGGAGGAAGCAAGGATGTCTTCTCCCTTAGAGGCTTCAGAGGGAACAGGGTGGGCTTGGTCCCCAGAGCTGTGAACAAATTTCTGTTGTTTTAAGCCACAAAACCTGTTACAGCAGGTCTTAGAAACTAACGCAGAGTATGAGACTGGGTCCTGCCTCCACTACTGGACCTTGACCACTACTGAGTCTCAATTTCCTCATTGCTGAAGCAGGAGTTTGGGAATAGACGGCCTCCAAGATGCTTTCCTGAGCTAACGGTGAGCAGCCTTGGGCTGTCTATAGATGTGCTTAACTTCACAGACAACTTGGGCAGACAATAAATTTCTTGGAAGAGTGTCAGATCTGCTCGTTGGTCAGGATGGGCTAACTGCTGTAACAACTCAAAATCACAGTGGCTTGGTACACACAACTTCCTCCCACACATCACAGTTCAGTAGTCATGCAGGGATCCAGGCTCCTGCCATCTTGTGGCCCCGCCCTCCTCCAAGCCTCACAGGGTTCTCCAGCCGGCACGTGCGGGGAGGGACAGCTTGAGGATGACCTATGTGTTTTTGTTTGGTTTGTGTTGTTTATTGGGTATAGTAGGTTGAATATTGTCCCCCCACCACCACCACCACAAAAGAAAGAAAGAAAGAAAGAAAGAAAGAAAGAAAGAAAGAAAGAAAGAAAGAAAAGAAATGTCCAAGGCCTAACCCCTGGTACCTGTGAACGGGACTGTATTTGGAAATAAGGTCTCGCAGATATAATTAAGGTTCCTGGAATGAGATTACCCTGGATTTAGGTAATTGATGATTGGTGTCCTTGTCTAGAAAAGAGGGAGGCTTAAGGCAGAGACACAAGGGGAGTCACACAAAGATGGAAGCTATGGCTTCTAGAAGCCAAAGACTGCCAAGGATTTCTGGAGCCAGCAGGCACCAGGAAAGGAGCAGGGAACAGATTCTCCCTCAGAGGCTCTAGAAGGAACAAACTGCTGACACCTTGGTTTTAGATTTCTGGCCTCCAGAACTGTGGGAAAATTAATTGCTGTTGTTTCAGCCGCCTATCTGTGGTCATTTGAAATGGCAGTCCCGGGAAACCCACACGTAGGGGGAGGCCAGCAAGCGGTGGGTATCACTCCTGCCCACATCCATTGGCCCGAACTCGTGCCCGTGGCCCCATGGAGCTGCGAGCCCGGGAAGCAAAGCCTGGCTGTGTGCCAGGAAAGCACGTGTATTCATGAGCCCTACTGCGTCTGCCAAGTTCACAGAACCAACTGCCAAGACGCTGGGCAGCCAGAGCAAGCCAAAGTCATGCCAAGATGCGTATGGTTAGGGCACAGCTGCTACAGCCATGGACACAGATGTCCTCTCTCGACCCCTCTGTCTTCAACATCAGCTGCACCCCAGAATCACCAGAAGGGGTTGCCTTTACAAAAACCAACTGTCGCTCTCTTTCCCCCGGGATTCCGATGTAATTGGTCTCAGGTGGGACCCAGACTTCAGTACTGTTTTTTAAAGCCCCCTAGGTGATTTGAAACTGAAGCCAGGATTGAGAATGACCATCCTGGGGCGCCTGGGTGGCTCGGTCGGTTGAGTGTCCGACTTCGGCTCAGGTCGTGATCTCACGGACGGTGAGTTTGAGCCCCACACCAGGCTCCTCGCCGACGGTGCAGAGCCTGCTTGGGATTCTCTCTCTCTCCCTCTCTCTCTGCCCCCACCCCACACACTTGCATGTGCACTCTCTCGCTCTCGTCTCTCTCAAAATTAATAAATAAACTTAAAACGAGAATGACTGCCCTACACCATCTTAATAGCTGGTGTTGTTTTTTTTTTTTTCTTTTTAACATTTATTTATTTTTGAGAGAGTGAGACAGAGTCTGAGCACAGGAAGGGCAGAGAGAGAAGGAGACACAGAATCCGAAGCAGAACACTTAACCGACTGAGCCACCCAGGCGCCCCAAAAGCTGGTGTTTTTCAATAAATAATTTTCTCATAGATTATCTCATTTGAAACTCCCAACAGCCTTAGGAATGATGATGGACTTCTACCATTGGCTCCATTTCACAGATGAGGAAACGAAGTCCTCCTGGAGTTCAAAGGATTCTTTCATTCTACTCAGTTATCCAGAGCACAGCCGGGACGTGAACCCTGGGCTACATACAATGTTGAGTCTGAACCGGAACTCTTTTTATAACAAGACGGTGGGCTGTAAAACTTACTACCCCTTCTTAATGAGGCCCTCACATGATGGAGAGGCATTAGCGAGCCCTGGATTCAAAGCAAAATGACTGTGCCCTTCTCTTAACATCAAATCTCTGACATCGAGAGATTTGTCCAGCCTGACATGACATGTGCCAGCCATTCTGCCTGTGTCACACACTGTGACACGCACTGTGCCTGGGGCCCACAGTCTTTGTTTGCAAGGGCTAACAGAGATACTTGAGATCTGAACTACCATTGGCTCCAAAACACTAAAAGCAAAGTGCAAACTAAAGACAAGTAAATGCTTAATTGATATATACAAATGTCATTACTTGTTAACTGTAGAATGCATTTAAATTTTACAGCATTTGAATGCAATTTGTAGGTTAGATTTTCTTGCTTTGCCATGCACAATTAGCTGTGAAACCTGAAAAACCATGACTAATTACAAAATAAATGAGTTACTTGGAGCCATATCATTTCAAAAGCAGAATCACAAAGATCCTTTGAAGTTCCTTTATAGCAAAAAGTAAATGGCGCTATAATGTGAGTGCTTTTAACATTTTTGACATGATATAAGGTGGGACCATCAAAATCAGAGCGTGCCGAGAGCAACAGAAGACTGAAAATGGCCCTGGTTATATGTGACGCCATGGTACTCATCTCCCCCATCCTGAAACACCTTGTCCAAGCCTGCTGGGGACAAGACTGGGATTGTCATGCCCATGGGCTCTGGCCTTGTCTGTCCCCAAACAGCATACCCCAGGGACCACCACGGCCCTTGGTGAGACAATAGGAAGATGTAGTCAAAATAGGACTTCTTTATCTCTTTATCATAACTGACTAATGGAAATCCCCATTGGGCACTGATTTTTTTTTTTTTTTTGAACATCCCAAGTTCTTAAAGTTTTGTTAAAACAGAACAAGGTTTAGTCTTCTCATGGACTCTTCATGCTTTCCTGAATAGCCTTCCTACAAATCCCCTTGTGTTATTCACTGCCTGTGCTCCATTAGACCAAACTGGCCTCTTTCAGCATAGCCTGGCGACCTCTTTGATAAGTTTCTCCTTTTCTGTCCTTGGATAAATACTCTCCCTCTTTCTCTTCCTTTTTCCCCCTCTCCCTTCCTTCCTCCCTCCCTTCCTCCCTTCCTTCCTTCTTTCCTTCCTTCCTTCCTCCTTTCCTTCCTCCCTTCCTTCCTTCCTTCTTCCCTTCCTCCTTTCCTTCCTTCCTTCCTTCCTTCCTTCCTTCCTTCCTTCCTCCTTTCCTTCCTTCTTTCATTCTTTCTGTCCATTGCCACCACACTCACCCTCTTAGGCTGGATACAGTGATAAGATACTGGGGACACAGAATTTTAATAGGCGTGAGATCTGTCCTTAAGAAACTGAAATCTAGTAGAGAGAAGATGAGGAGAACAGATATATCAATAAATAATCAGAATTCAGAGACATGCAGATATACAAGTGGAACCACAGGTATGTAGAAGAGGATATAGAAACAATAGAAAGAAGTTTTTAAAAGGCTTACCTAAGAGAATTTTATGTCAAGGGATACGACATTATTCTGATTCCATGTTGTTTGAAGCTGATTTGGGGAGAAATTGAGGGGGACTAGGCACAAAATGCTGCTGTGTGGAATACTCGTATAAGGCCCCTGGTCATTTTGTCAGGTTAGGAGACAAGATTTTATGATGTTACTCCAAATATTTTTATATAGACCCTTTAATAAATTCTGCCAAGTACTGAACCCAAGGAAAGATTTGCCTTTCCACGATGAATTGGCATCAGATAATGAGAGTGAAGCAATTCAACAGATTTCCCTTATTGCCTTAGCTGCCAGGAAGCTCAGAGATAGATGCCATACCTATTAGCAGGGATTATCTCATCCTTAGTCTCTGGTGGAAGATATCCCTCGTGATAAAGACTGCTGGCCTCTAAATTCTTAGCATGGCCCAGTCCACTGGTTTTGTTTATGCCCTGCATAGTGATAAGGCTATATTACCTTTTTTTTAGAAAACAAAACAAAACAAAACAAAACACTTTTGAGAAATTTAATGACTGAACTATTAGTTCCATAAAGTCGAGGACTATATCTGTCTCATGTATCACGGTAATACCATTACGAGAGAACATTTGGCAAAAGATCAGTGCTCAACGGATATTTATTGGGAGGCTAAGTGATGAATCAGTAAATGAGAGAACCATATGTCTAAATGTATATTCACCTAATATGTCTCCTTGCCACCAGTCACCTGCTCCTACCACCCAGTGATGCCAGATATACCTCTCACGTTGTATCTCCCTCCTCCTTTGCCAACATGTGCACACTCCTGAGTTTCCCATGGTTCCCCTTTGCCTTTGTAGTTGAAGTTGTGAACGTCTATTATTTGTGGATCTACTCAGCATCCCTTTCCTTTGGGTACTGATCCCCCTTAACCAAGCATTTTCTGGCAGGGCTCTCAGGCTTACAGTTCTATTCCCGCCCCCGTACCCCCGCCCCACTGTGATGGGGTGGTCCAGAACTCAGACTGGTCCCTTGGTGGGCTTATAATCCAAACATGGCCCACCAAAGTCCTTTGGGAAAATTTATATGGACACTGGGAGACAGAGGGTGTCCCTCAAGGTAGGACAAGTAAGAACCATGTAAGCCTGGTTCCTGAGGGCCATTCTCTCCAAAAGAAAGAATATTCCAGGGAATAAAGCCAACAAGAGAATGTAGGGCAAGAGATGGAGACCAGAGAGAGAGAGAGAGAGCCCTTGAGCAGCTGGCTGGATCTAGCTATGTCTGACTCCGTCTCAGTTTTGTCAGCTGATCTATTCCTGTTATTGTTTAAACTACTTGGATTGGGCATCTTATTCTTGCACCTTTAATAGTCCTACCTGGGGATATTATGTATAAATTCCTAACTCTTCTTTCTAATCTCTTAAAAATCTCTTAAAAATAAATCTATAAAATCTCTTATGGATACCCAGGGTATGGATAGGGATTGTACTGAGTGTGCAGATTGCTTTGGTTAGTATAGACATTTTAACAATGTTCTTCTAATCCATGAGCATGGAATGCTTTTCCATTTCTTTGTGAACTCTTCAATATCTTTCATAAGGGTTTTATAGTTTTCAGAGTATAGATTTTTACCTCTTTAATTGGGTTTATTCCTAGCTATCTTAATGTTTTGGGTGCAATTATAAATGGGGGTTGATTCCTTGATTTTTTTTCTGCTGCTTTGTTATTGGTGTATAGAAATGCAATAGATTTCTGCACATTGATTTTATATCCTGCCATTTGCTGAAGTCATGTACTAGTTCTAGTAATTTTTTGATGGAGTCTTTTGGGTTTTCTACATAGAATATCATATCATCTGCAAATAGTTAAAGTTTGACTTCTTTCTTGCCAGTTTGTATACCCTTTATTTCTTCTTGTCGTCTGATCACTGAGGCTAAGACTTCCAGCCCAGTGTTTATAGCAGTATTATCAACAATAGCCAAACTATGGAGGGAGCCCAAAGGTCCATCAACTGATGAATGGATAAAGATGTGGTATATATATACAATGGAATGTTACTCAGTCATCAAAAGGAATGATATCTTGCCACTTACAAAGACGTGGATAGAGCTTGAATACATTACACCAGGCAAAATAAGTCAATTAGAGAAAGACAAATACCATAGGATTTCACTTATATATGGAATTTAAGAAACCAAACAAATGAACGTATGGGAAGAGGTGGAAAAAGAAAAGAGAGGGAAATAAATCACAAGAGGCTCTTGATGATAGAGAACAATCTGAAGGTTGATGGAGGGAGGTGGGTGGGAGATGGGCTAGATGGGTGACGGGTACTAAGGAGGGCACTTGTGATGAGCTCTGGGTGTTGTATGTAGGTGATGAATCACTAAATTCTACTCCTGAAACCAATATTATACTATATGTTAACTAAAATTTAAATTTAAAAATTTTTCATTAAAAAAAAAAAAGAAATTTGCAAGGTATTGTCATGAATAGGACCACAGGGTTAATCCTCGTGGTCTTGCTTCTCAAGTCATCTGGGTGAAGAATCTTTTTATAATTTGTAATTCCATCTAGTCCATCAATTTTTTTAGTTCCATCTGTCCAACAAAGGCATTATATACAGAATGCTGAAATGACTCCCAGTCCTGAATAAGAAAAAGATTGAAAACCCAACAGAAACAGATAGAAAACCTGATAGGAACCCAGTAGAAAAGTGGGCAAAACACTTGAACAGCCGCTTTTAAAAAACAGGATAAACAAGAGGCCAATAAACATAAGCAAAGGAACTCAACTTCAGTAGTCATCAAGGAAATGCCAAAAAACAATCACAATAAAATATACAGTCCTGTTTGAATACACTAATGGCAAAGAGCAATTGAGTTTAATCACAGACCAACATGGCACCCTATCCCGTGGCACATATCCATAGTTCATAACCACATGCAACTTTCCACTCAGGTCAACGATACCTGAATTGGTCAGTTCCTGTTCACCGAGACAAATCTTCTGATCACACACTCAGAATGAAATGCCACCTCATCGTCAGAGTGCCATAGATGTGTCTAAATATTGACTCTCAAATTCTGTATTGCAGAACAGTACAAGGTCTTGGTTAACAGTGGTCCGCAGACCACACTTTGAGTAGTGCGGACCTATAACTAATGCTGCCGGGATTCAGTCGGCCAGAGCTGGAAAAAGCTGGTGAGCAGACTCCTTTGCAGAATGAAGCCTCAGCCACGTTTAATTTAGCAAGATGGACTGCACATTAACCAAGACGTTCCCTGAATGGATAAAGAGAAGAACTTTATTCCAGTATTGCTGAGAAAACTAAATGGTGATGGCTGTGAATGTGAGCAAATGTAGGAGAAGGCTGAAGCGTATACCCGAGGATGACTTTGTACACTCATGGAAATAGGAGGTGATGTCCGGAAATAATAGCTCCGGGGGAAGTTGGCTGGAAAGAGGTCAGCTCCCGTATATCTCTTCCCGCTACTCCAGATCTCTGAAAACAGCATAACTGGTCCCTAGAGAAGGGGTTTTTACACTGGGAAGATGTGTCTCCTCTCCGCAATGGTTGGGCAAATAATAATTTCCGTGCTCAGGTCACCAAGGTGTTTCTACAAAACTTAAGGGGTGCGGTCTCGGGGGGTGTTTGTCTTTTTAATTTCCAACTGCCTCCTCTGATCATCCTCCTCCCACTTCTTTCTTAGCCTAGTGATTCTCAAGCCTGGCTTCACAACAGAATCACCTAGAAAGCATCAATAAACACTAATGCCTGGACCCCACTCCCTGAGATTCTAGTTTATTTATCGACAGTAAGACCCAGATATTCATAATTTTTTAAATTTGTTTAACGTTTTATTTATTTTTGAGAGAGAGAGAGAGAGCAGAGACAGAGTTGGGGAGGGGCAGAGAGAGAGGGAGACGTGGAATCTGAAGCAGGCTCCAGGCTCCAAGCTGTCAGCACAGAGCCTGACATGGGGCTTGAACCCATGAACTGTGAGATCAGGACCTGAGCCGAAGTTGGATGCTTAACTGACTGAGCCACCCGTGCATGCGTCCCTTAATAATTTTTTTTAATCTCCCAGGAGAATACAATAAGTAGAATTGAGACCTCTGTCTTAGCCAAAAGAACTCACTTGTCCTTCTATGTGTAGTTGAGTGTAATCAACCCATCTGTCACCAGCATTTTCTGAACTCCTAATGTGTTCAGGGGCTGCAGGAGATGTGACAAAAACCTACTACGAGGTATTTACCCTGGATTCTCCAGAGCCATGTTCACAAAGTGCCGTCTCTGGACCTACGGCATCTCCATCAGCTGGGAGCTTGTTAGCAATGCAGATTCTCAGGCTTCACCCCAGATGGACGGAATCTGAAATCTGGGGAATCAGGGCCAAGAATTTGGGTTTTAATTTCCTAGAGGAAATTGTGTTTCCTCTAGGAGCAGAAAAATTCATAGAGATAGAATGTAGAATGATGGTTGCCAGGAGCAAGGGAAGGAAGAAATGGGGAGTTATTGTTTAAGGGGTATTGAGTTTCAGCTTTGCAAGATGGAAAATGTTCTGTGGGTCGACGGTGACAATAACAGCACAACAATGTGAATGTACTTAACGCCACTGACCTGCACACTTGAATATGTTTAAAATTGTATGTTATGTATATTTTGCCCCAGTTTAAAATATGTATGTTTGTGGGGCGCCTGGGTGGCTCAGTCGGCTAAGCATCTGACTTCGGCTCAGGTCATGATCTCATGGTTCCTGAGTTCGAGCCCCGCATCGGGCTCCGTGCTGATGGCTCAGAGTCTGGAGCCTGCTTGGGATTCTGTGTCTCCCTCTCTCTCTCTCTGCCCCTCCCCCACTCACACTCTGTCTCTCTTTCCCTCTGTCTCTCTCAAAAATAAATAAAAACATTAAAAAATTTTTTTTCAATATGTATGTTTGCGTATGAATAAATATATACATATTATAAGCTATATATAATAAGTGTATTTTATTTATTTACTTATTTATCTATCTATTTATTTGTTTAAAGCCCCTTAGGTGCTTCTGCTGCACACTAAAATTTGGAGAAAATTCCTCCAGACCCTGAGGGCCGACCATTCATTCGTTCGTCACCCTTCATAACCTCTGTGCGCCTAAAACTGTGCTCGGCACCAGAGGAACATCATCCCTGCTCCCTTGGGGTTCAGATTTCATTGAGGAGACAGACATTAAGCAAATAATTGCACAACTCATTATTTAATCACAATTGAGATTATACCTTGAGCACGGCATGAGGAAGACAATGTCGTGAGACCACATAACCTGACTTGGCGGAGGGCATTAAAAATATTCCCTAAAAGCCAGAGGAAAGGAGAGTGGGGGGATGGGTGAGATAGATAAAGTGGATTAAGAGTACACTTACCTTGGGGCGCTTGGGTGGCTCAGTTAATTACGCATCCAGCTCTTGATTTCAGCTGAGGTCATGATCTCGCTGTTGTGAGAGCAAGCCCGGCATAGGGCTCTGGGCTGGGCACGGAGCCTGCTTAAGATTCTAGTTCTCCTGCTCCCTCTGCCCCTCCCCTGCTTGCACTCCCTCTCTCTCTCCCTCTCTCTCTCTCTCTCTCAAAAAAAAAGTACACTTACCTTTCTTTTAATGTTTATTTATTTTTGAGAGAGAGAGAGAGAGAGAGAGAAAGAGACAGAGCATGAGCAGGGGAGGGGCAGAGAGAGAAGGAGACACAGAATCAGAAGCGGCTCCGGGCTCTGAGCTGTCAGCACAGAGCCCGACGTGGGGCTCGAACTCACAAACTTTGAGATCATGACCTGAGCCGAAGTCAGACACTTAACCGACGGAGCCACCCAAGCGCCCCAAGAGTGCATTTACCTTGATGAGCACTGAGAAATGTATAGAATTGTTGGATTATTATATTGTACACCTGAAAAAATATAACACTGTATGTTAACTATGCTTGAATAGAAAAGCATATATTCCCCCAAAAGCTAAAACCTGAAAGATGGTTAGGAGTAACCCAGGAGAAAAGCTGTGGGTGTAGCATGATAGGCACAGGGAACAGCTTGTGCAAATGTCCTAGGGCAGAACGAGCCTGGCGTGTGAGGAGCTGAGAGAGGACAGGGTGGGGGAGCAGGGAGAGAGCAGTGAGGAATGATACGGCGCAGGGGGCAGGGCAGGGTGTGTGGGACCCGGTGACCGTGTCGGGGATTGTGAAGTTTACCCCTTGCACAATGAGAGGTGAATGAAGATTTTGCAAGCAGGAGACATGGAAAGAGAAGTGCCTTGAGCTAACGCTTTGAACATTTCCGAGGTGGGGGAGCTTCACAAGTTTGTAATTGGGTTCTGGCGACTTACGCTACCAGTGCCGGGGTAAAAGGAATGAGTTAAATAGGTTGGTCATCCTCTATTCTCGAACCTTTTATATCCAGGTTGAGGAGACAGAGCCTGCACATGCTTCATAATGGCCTCAATACATTTGTAACATCTAATGGTTAGAATGGGCTATGGAACCTGTGGCTTAAAAAACAAAAATAAAAAATAAAATAAAATAAAATAAAATAAAAACAAAAAAAAAAAGCTCAGTGGCTTAACATCAGTTTATTTCTTGCTAATGCTGCATGTCCAAAGGAAGTCAGCAGAGAACTCTGGTCCACACAGTCACTCGGGGGCCCAGGCAGAGGAGCTCCATCATCTTTGGACACTGAAGCAGGAAAAGAGAGCGGTAGGGGGTCAGGTATTAGCTCTTAAATGCTTTGACCCAAAAGTGAAACACTTTTCATAATGAGAAATCACTTGGGCCCACAGTCCATTGGCCAGGCTGGGTCACCGGACCTGCTTAACTGCAAGGAAACATAGGGGAGAACGCTGTAGTTGGTGAGCAATAAAGGCTTCTATCATGCAATAAAACATGCTAATGTGTGAGGATTTTTACATAGGCACTGCTGTGTTACAAACATCCCACTCGTGATCGACCCGGATGAGGGAGGAACTGAGCCTGACTTCCCCCTGGAAAGATGGGCTGCCCCAGTGAGGTTCAAGTCTGAGTTCGCTGGGCAGCAGATGCCCCACGGAAGAGTGGTTGTGGAGATGTTCCCTCCGTTGTGAAGGTGCACATTCCCTGGAGAGACCAGAGCTTCTGCTGGACCTCAACTGACCCCCAAATCACACCATGTTAACACCTGGGTGAATAAGACCTTCAGAATCATTTCACCCAACTATTTCATTGTGGCACAGACACCTGAAGCCCAAACAGGGGAAGTAACTTACCCAAAGTTGTACAACTAGTTCATGACCACACAGAATAAAGCCCTGTCTCACGGCTCGTAGTCTAGTCATTCCTATCCCCAGAAGACAAGACGTTTCTTTTTTTATTTAATTTTTTTAATGTTTATTTTTGAGAGCAAGACAGAGACAGAGAGTGAGCAGGGGAGGCTCAGCAGAGAGAGAGGGAGACACGGAATCTGAATCAGGCTCCAGGCTCTGAGCTGTCAGCACAGAGCCCGACACGGGGCTCAAACTCACAAACCGTGAGATCACGACCCGAGCCAAAGTCTGATGCTTAACCGACTGAGCAACCCAGGTGCCCTGAAGATAAGACATTTCTAAACTTTAGGGGAAAAAAATAAGTTGGACCAAAACTCAAAAGTTCTATCCTAATACACAAAAAAGGAACATGATAAATATCAATATATGGAGACTAGAGAACATAAACTTAAGTGTCAGAAAGAAGTCTAAATATTCTTGATCTCAATAAATATGAACGGACAAAATTATTTTAGGGGGAGTCTAAGACTGTCAGATTTTTGAAATCCAGCTTGATGTTATTCACAATTCAAAATGATAACAAAATGACACAGAATGTTAAAAGAATGATAAAAATACAGTAGGTGTGGTCATACTGATATGAGACAAAATAGGAAATCTAAGTTGAAAGCATTAAGACAATCTGAGATCTGACTGGGAGGAAGCCTGGCTGTTTTCCTACCTAAAACAGTCATACGGTCGTAAAAAACCAAAACATAGGTTAGCTAAGGAACACCAATATGGCAAAGATATGGTGGGAATGTGGGTGAGGTATGTGTGTATGTGGGAGGTGGGGTGTGTGTGTAAATGCACATGCATGACTGTGTGATCAAAACGCTTCTGGGCTCTCCAAATCCATCCCACTTCCTTTTGTACACACCTGGCCATAGTACTACGTGGGGCCTTAGCTATCTGTCCTCCTGGAGCTGACCATCTAAGCGGGCAACTTGGCCACAGAAGAACGCCCAACCCAACAAACTAAGGATCCCGCCAGCGAGGAAGCCGGCGCATGAGAACTTGGCATCTGAACCAGTCTTCTGGATGGGGAGATCCCCATAAATGGGGAGCAGTGCTTCCCCTCCATCAAGGGGGATAGCTCCCAGGACCAATATTTGCTCTCAATACCACAGTCACTGCTGCAAAGCCCTCCCAGGAAACTCCGGAGCTGCAGGCTGCCCTTTGGAGCACAGCTGGCTCCCTGGACACCTGACTGGTCCCCCTGACTGCTGAGACTTTTTTCACAGACCCTGTCGTGCTGGGTGTTTCCAAAGCAAATACCCGTCGGGCCCACACAGGCACCAACCGTCTCCCATCTTGAGGAGCCAGTCCTGCACACCAGTCTGTTAAGAACGTCACTGAAGGGAAGAAAAGAAACAGCCCCCTGAAAACTCCCGACTAGTCCTGGGCTTGCCTGTAGTTTTATCACAGAGCCCGGTGGCAGAGAGCCCACAGCACGCTGCTGACAAGAGAGCCTCGTTCTCTCGGCCACCCATCCTAGCCCCAAGCCAGAGCCTTAATGGGGGCCATGCTAGACACTGGGTGTTTACGGCTCGGGCCGCTAGCTGTTGCTGGTGCTTTATTTCTAGAAGCATCAAGGAGCCTCAGGGCTGGCTGCCCAGGGGCGGGAGGTTTGGGGGAGCAGGGAGGAGGGGCCGGAGGTGGAAGGTCATTCCCACAGTGGAACTCCGGGTCAGGTTAGAGCTGCTCCCACTGCTGGGAACTCAGCTGTGTCTTTTGTTGCCTGTGACGGTCCCTCCTGCAGGCCACCGTGGGGACTGCGGAACGCCCCGCACATGGTTCTGGCAGGCTGGCCTCTGAGCTGGGCTCGCCATCATTAATCTGCCTGCCATCGAGCCCCCCGTGAAAAGAGGAAATTGTTTCATGCTCGCCCAGAGACCAGGGGAAAGGGCTCGGAGTGGGAAGAAGGACCAGGCCGGGGTGGTTGTGTGTCACTCCCTGAGCGGCCTCTTTGGGGAGCCGGCAGGCCCTTGCCCCAGAGGACCTCGGGGTTCCTGCAGCCCGGCTGGTAATTAGCAGGGTGATGAGGGCTGGCTGGGGTTGCTCCGGCTGAGGCTTTGGGCCTGAAACAATCAGGGCCTGTTTTCTGACAGAGATGACAAATGGAGGAAGTGAAGGGGGGCAGGGGGCTGTGAGCATAAAGGAAAACGTGGACAAGAGGAAATACCGAGTGCAAATTGCTGTAATGAATTGTCAAGGCAGGTTCCTGAAGGTGGGAGAAACCTGGGGTGTCGCAGAGCCCATGTTGGGACCTGCCCTTCAGTGCACTTGGAAGAGACCGGCATTGTGGCTGCGTCGGTGGGCAGATGGCTCCGTATCTGTAGAAGCTGTCCCCGTAGCAGGTGGAGGCCTGAGACAGAGCTGGGTCCTCTCTGCATGCTCAGAAAGGCGTGGGGTGTGCTCATCCTGGCTAATGTCCACGTCCCAAATATCAAGTTTAATAGGGGGGAGGAAGTTTTCTACTTCTAATTCCAAAGACATTCTTTTTTATTTTTAACGTTTTGTATTTTTGAGAGAGCGCGAGCTCTCTGCAGGGGCAGAGGGGCAGGGGAAGAAGAGACCGAATCTGAAGCAGGCTCCAGACTCTGAGCTGTCAGCACAGAGCCTGACACGGGGGCCCGAACTCGTGAACCCAGAGATCACGACCTGAGCCGAAGCTGGATGCTTAACCGTCTGAGCCACCCAGGCGCCCCACCAAAGACATTCTTAATGCAAAGCAGCTCCCTTGTTCTGCTGGGTACTGGGATCATTTGGAGAAATTCTCTGGAGAGAAGGAGTGTGGAGGGGGGGCGGGGGTGGGGGCTCAGCTCCTCCGTGTAATGAAGGGAAAGAATTTGGAGCTCCCAGGAGCAAACCGGGAAGAGGGGAAGGGAGCAGAAATGGAAGGGAAGGAAGACAAGTGTGCCGGATGGATGGCGGGGACCCAGACCCAGGCCTTCCTGTGGCCCCACTCTTTCCCTCTGTGAAGTCAGCCAAACCCTGGAGGCCTGATGTGAACGGATTCTGGGGAAACCATTGCAGGCAGATGTGGGGCAAAAAGCCCATGTGTGTGCACAGGCTGGAGGCAAAGGGGCCCGAGAGCTGACACCATCTACACGTTTTAGGGATTTGCAGGTCTGAGTCTACAAATTTTTAGGAAACCCCGCTGACCTACGAGTCACATGAGGGTCACTGGACGGTGACAGCCCCCATTCCCTGGCCAGATATCTCTTCTCCGTGCCTGTCCAACCCCCCTGAACATCCAAGTGGTCTTTGTGTCCTTTCTCCCATTTTTTAAGTTACAATTTACACATGGTAAAAATCACCATTTTTAGAGCGCAGTTGCACAAGTTCTGATAAATGCTTACTGTTGTGTTGTCATTAGCATCATCACGATACAGAACATTTCCACTATTCCAGAAAGTTCCCTTGGCTGCCTCTGAAAATCAAACCCTTCCCTCCCTCCCAACCCCTGTTCTGTTTTGTGTCCCCACGGTTCTGCCTTTTCCGGAGTGTCGTAGAAATGAAATCATACGGTACCCAGCCTCCGAGTTGGGCCTCTTCCGCTCAGCATAATGTACTTGAGATTCATCCAGGCTGTTGCGCAAATCGTCACCTGCCTCTTTTGATTGCTGAGTCGTAGTCCACTTGACGTGTATCGTGGCTCGTGGGTGTATTCCCTAGATGAGGAATGCTTGGGTTCCTTTTTCACACGTCCTTTTGATCTCATCTTTTGTGAGACATTTTACTGGTGGGAATTATACAAAGAGGGAAAAAAAACAGTAATCCTGCCAGACTTTAGTCATTCTCCTCCTTCTCAAGGGACCTCAGTTAGCTTTTGAGGTCGGTTTCCTCATTTAATATCTGCCTCCCAAACTTGATGTAAATGACTGATTTTATAACTTACAAAAAGGCTTGGGTTTTGTTTTGTTTTATAGCAGCTTTACTGAGATGTAGTTCATAAACCACCCAATTCACCCAGTTAATGTTTTATTTATTTAGTTAGTTAGTTAGTCAGTTAGTTAGTTAGTTATTTTTGAGACAGAGAGACAGAGCATGAGCAGGGGGAGGGGTAGAGAGAGAAGGAGACATGGAAACTGAAGCAGGCTCCAGGCTCTGACCTGTCAGCACAGAGCCCGACGGGGGGCTCCAACCCACGAGCTGTGACATCATGACCTGAGCCGAAACCAAGAGTCGGACGCTTATAACCCACTGAGCCACCCAGGTGCCCCTAGTTCACCCATGTAAAGCAAACAACTCAGGGCACCTGGGTGGCTCAGTGGGTTAAGCGTCCGACTCGCGGTCTCGGCTCAGGGCATGATCTCACGGTTCGTGGGTTCGAGCCCCGTGTCGGGCTTTGCGCTGACAGCGCGGAGCCTGCTTGGGATCCTCTCTCTCCCTGTCTCTGCCCCTCCCCTGCTCGCTCGCTCTCTCAAAATGAGTAAATAAACTTTAAAAATAAATAAATAAATACATAAAGCGAACAGCTCAATGGCTTTTAGAATATTGACAGAATTGTGTCAACGGGAGTCGACTGGAGAATACTTTCGTTACTGCAGTTCTTAAAAGTACGCATCCTTTAGCCGCCACCTCTAGCCCCGATCTACGTTCAGCCCCTGTGGACTTGTCTCCTTGGGACGTTTCATAAAAACGCAATGCTACAGTATGTGGTCTTTTTGTGTCTGGCTTATTTCACTGAGCATAATGTTTGCAAGGTTCGTCCGTGCTGTAGCCTGTAACATGACTTCATTCCTTTTTATTACTGAATAATAGTCCATTGTGTTTGTGCTGCTAGTTTCTCAACTAGCACAAAATTCATCGGTTGATGGACATTTGGGTTGTTTCCATTTGAGGGCTATTATGAAGAACACTGCTATGAACGCGAGCCTACAAGTTTTTGTGGGGGCATATGTTTTCAGTATGTATCTAAGAGGCAAACCGCTGGATTATAAGGTAACACAAGCCACTTGCAAAGCTGCCAAACTGTTTCCCAAAACAGCCCCGGCATTCTTTAGTCCAAGAGACACTTTGAAAGTGTCCAAGTAGAACACAAATAGTTATAATTTAATGTTATTCGTTGAAATGGCACGAACAATATTTGGTCGTGGTAACAATTTAGACAACACTGAAGTGTCTCAAGCAACACGGCCCCCCCACCCGACCTACTCACCCCCACAGAGAATCGCCGGAGCCACTTGTTGTGACTCACTCTGCCTTTTGCTCAACACGTACACAAAACTTGTGTCCTTTTGTCGAAATGGAAATGCATCCTTACTATACACGTGGCTCTAACTTCCTTTTTAAAAATTGTGGTAAGACACACATAACATAAAATATGCACACTGTCACCATTTTTAACCATTTTATGGTTAAAATGTACATAACCTAATATATGTGTGCTTTCACCATTTTCAAGTGCACAGGTCAGTGGCATTAAGTACCTTCCCATAGTGGTGCAGCCATCACCACCGTCCCTCCATAGAACTTTTTACATCTTGCAAAACAAACTCTGTACCCACTAAACAACATCTCCCCATTCCCCCTCCCCCATCCCCTGGAAAACCACCACTCTACTGTCTGCGTCTAAAAATTTGACTGCTCTCTGTACCCCCTGGGAGTGGAATCACGCAGTATTTGCCTTCTTGTGACCATCTTGTATCACTTAACATCACGTCTTCGAGATTTATCCATGTTGTAGCAGGTGTCCAAATTGCCTTCCTTCTTAAAGCTGAGCAATTACCCATACGTCCGCCATGTTGTGATGAGCCGTTCATCTGTGGGTAGACACCTGGGCTGCAGCCACCGTTGAGCGATTGGGAACAGTGCTGCTAGGAAGACGGTTGTGCAAATGTCTCCTCACGTCCCCGCTTTCAATTATTTTGAGTACATGACCTCTAATTCCCGTTTCTAGAAATTAGACTCTTCCTCAAATTATGTCACTTAAAAAAATCTTCACTGTACTAACGTGGTCCTCCCGGTAAATCATCGTCATGCTTTAAATTGCTTAGTTTTCCTCCTTACTATGGGTGTCTTCTAATCTAGTTTACCATTCCCCCCTCATGAGAAATTGTGCACTGGGTGATGAGATTCTCACCACACTGCAGTCGGGTGGATATAATTATTAGCCCCATCTTCAAGATGAAGAAACTGAGGGTAGAGAGCATCAGTAATCTGCCTGAGGCTGTTCTGCTGATAAGGGCTGAAGTTAGAAATCGAAGTCTGTCCAATTCCCAAGCTCACCCTCAGCATCGTAACTAAATGTCATTCATGAAGGGTCTTATTGGTCAGCCGAGGAGTGGCCTGGAGGGACCAGGGGAGGGGACTTGAATGTCTGTGGACATTTGCATTCCAGGAGCCATGAGACCGACATCCTGACGAAAGGAGGTCTTCCTTTCAACAATGAGTGTCCTTTCTCAAAGGTCAGGTCTCATGGAGTCTCGGAAAACCAGAGTAGATCCCCCCCCCCACCCCTTCCTAACGAGGGCCATCGGGTCACACTCTTTTCTGCTTCCTTTCCTTTTCCTCTTTGACCTCTCACTTGCTCAGTCCCACCTTCACCCCTGACCCCCACCTCTTCCAGACTGTCCAGGTTCAGGTGACAGAAACCTGGCTCAGATTAGCTCACACAAACACCAAGAATTCTTTGGCTCCTTTCACTGGGAACACAAGGGTGCATCTGGCCTCAATCGTGATTGGATCCAGGGGCCCAAGTGAAGTCATCAGGCTCTTTCTCCGTGTCCCAGTTCCGCTTCTCTCTGGATAGTGACCCAGCTCTTTCCTGTGGTGGACAGACTTTCTCCAGGAGGTAGAAAGGCTAGCCACCAGAAACTCCAAAAGTACAGCCTCCAAGCCTAGCTATCCAACCAGAAGGAGGGCTGCTTCCTTCTCCCGGTATCCATATATTCGTCTCAGAGAAGGACTCCTATTGGCCCCGCCTGAGCTGTATGTTAATTCCATAACCAATCACATGGCCAGGAAGAGGCCGTACTAGGGCTGATACCGACTCCATGACATGGGAGGCAGTCTGCGGTACCAAAGAGAGGGGAGCAGAAAGCACGTGTGCTAAGCAGCAAAACCACCATCACCCCTTGTCGGCCGTGGCCAAACGGCTCCTCCGACCGGCGATAAACTCTCCACGTGTGGCTACTGCTGTTCCTGTGTTACTGACACCACTGCCAGTGGACCACACCGCCCCCAACTGCCACGGCCAGAGTCGACCCTGAGTGTTCTGGTTCAGAAAGAATGCAAACCTCACACCTATGAAGGTATGCAACCCATCCAGCCCCGTTTCCACCATGCTGGAGGAGACACCACGCTACCCAACCATTTTCATCATCCATTGCTCCTTCCAACTCACTCCCCAGGCTTAGGTCATCTTTCAGCGAGCCTTGTGTCTTCCCTCACTCTAAGGTACGAGAGCATGAGGCACCCAGATGTACTGGCTGTTTACACTGCACGGAGCACGGGGCCGTGTGTGTGGCTCCCAGCTCATCCCTGGGTCCTTCCTCACTGCAGTCCTAGGCTCTGATGATGGCTACAAGCCAAATGGTCACGGACAAGCCTGGTCATTACACTGCCTCTTCCCCTTGACTCACTGCAGACCCGACCAGATGAAATATTTGGTTTCTTCATCATTAAGGAGGCCTAATGTTTTCTCACCATTTGACTGTTAAATGAAAGCCGGGTCCTCTGGTGTGTGGAGTGGAGGCGGGGGAGGGGGAGGGTTGTTTGTTTGGTTTCTTCCAGCGTGTCATCAGGGATTAATTCATCCCTGGCCTAACTCTATGGACAAGGTACAATACTTAGCACTTCCCTCCTCCTCTCCTTTGTCGCCCCTTCCCTTCCTTGGTGAAAAGGTTGCTCCCTCTGATGTCCCCAAATACTCTGCCTGTATGCGAACTTGAACCAGTATTTCAGGCTGCCAGAGAGTAGGGCTCTGAGAAATAGGAACAGAATACGTTTCAAATAGGTGGAGGTCCCTGAACCACCTGCCTGTGTTAAGCTGAGAAATAAGTCACAAAATATAAACCACATAAACAGAGCCACAACCCCTTCCATCTCGAATGAGTTACTCACACGCGAAAGAAACGTTAGCCGACGAAGCAACTGGCATTGCTGTTACTCTAGGTTGGCATTAGCAACACTCTATTGTTCTGGAAACACTTTCCCTCCTACCAACTCATTTCGTTTCCCATAACCATACGCCAAGGAAGTAACTGCACGTTGTTAAAGCCCGAGGTTGAGGCCGGTGAACTCACAAGTGTAGGTCGTGCGCTACATGAGGGACATGTCTTTCAGTAACACCACAGGGGACTCTGGTCCAATGGGTGGAGTTTGATAGTTCTTGCTACGAGGCATAATAAAAAAATATATAAAATAAATAAAAATGTAAAGATCTAAAAAATAAAAAGTAAAGGGATTGTTCTCATTTCCACTTGGCAAGTGGAGAACTAGCAGATTCATTTCTTGAGGTGGGCCTCTGCAGACAGCCTTTGCAATGAAATCCCTAGTGTAGTTTCTGAGAACCCTAGAGTCAAGAAACGGAAGATGAGGTATAAAGTTGGTATCAGAGAAGACTAGAACTGAGGGCTTGCCAGCTCATCTTTCTCTGATGAGCACGTACTCCTAGTGGGCCACACGAGATCCGCTGAAACAAGGCAAAATTCTTTAAAACTCCTAACCGCGAAGCCGGCGAGGCAGAGAGGATAGCCCCATTTTACCGCTGAATAAGCTGAAACAAGAAAGGTCGCTCCGCGGCCGGCAGAAATCGCGCCAAGAGCTGGCCAAGACGGAACTAGACACAATTTTGCCCAAACAGCATGTTCTTCTTCTTTGTAGCTAGAGTGTAGGGTTATTTTCCATTTGCATGCTGGACAGGAATGTAACTCCCATGAGAAGGAACGAGAATTTCCCTCGACCGGTCCCACTGTCTGTCTGGAAAGCTGAGAATATAAATACACAGATTATGGTTCATATGCTGGGCTTGAGCTGAGAAATTCAAGAACTCTACTCTTTGCGCTCTGTGCTTTGCATTCTTAACTTCCTTCACATCGGCAGGGAAGTGGATGTGGTTCTCTCAGTGGATCCTCACAGTTACAGCTCATTCTGACAGGGCACCATGGGGATAAGAAAACAGGAAGAGAAGTTGCAAAAGGACCAGGATCCTTCAGAGCAGTGAAGACAGGGCCATGTCTAGATACCAAAGAGTAACTGTAAGAGAAGTACAATGAACAGTCCCCACCCATCCATCTGATCGCCAACTCAGCAGCCCTCCATGACAGTTCTCAGCTGACCTCAGCCTGAGGGACCCGGCATGAAGCCCATCAACACTGTGGGCCTGCAGTCAACACTGGGTCCATTTGTTCCCAAGGTCCCGGCTCTGTGCCACCTCAAAACAAAAACGGGAGTGGTGTGGAAGGGGGTCTTGGGCAGGAAGAATGGAAGATATGTGGTCTTGATGGTGAAGCTCGTGTGGGCAGGGCCTTCCTGCACACCTTTGGGAAAGACTTCTTCGTCCAACACGGTCCTGGGCCCTGCGGACACAACCTCTTCACATGGCCTCGCCACGTCCCCGTTGTGCAGCTGGGGTGACATTAAACGTCCTCCAAAGGACTCGCAGGTGGGCAAGGAGAAGAACCGGGAATCCAGCCTAGGTCTGTGTGAACCAAAAGGCTACTGGTGAACTCGCTGGCTAAAGAGACCAGAGGGGCCCAGCGTTGCTAACAGAACAGCCAGAGGATGGTGGGGGCAGAGAGAAGACCCTGGAAAAGGCGGCCAGACAGCCCACGTGCAGACCTTAAAGTTGGGGGGGGGGGGTGGCGGTCACTGCCGCAGGGGTAAGATGCTGCCTTCTGGCCGTCTCCTGCCCCGCTCAGAGACCACCATCCATCAGCCCACCGTGATCCGGGATGTCCTGACAGACGGGGCTTGGGACATCGGCCCCAATTTCTAAATCATAAGGATGGCCACTGTGTGCCCTTATTCAAAATGCGCCTTGTATGAACACACTCGGCCAAGAGAGGGGGTGCTTCCCCCATCAACCCATGTGCCCATAGGCCTATGTCTGCCTCCAGGGGTGACTTCCCTCATTCATGCAGATGTGCTTCAAGAGCGAGCTGTGGCCCTACTCTGAGAAACCCCCTTTGTGAGTCTCCACATTTATTTATTCCATGAACGCTTGCTACATCCCGGGCCCTTCAGAGAGGAGGGAGTCAGAGCTCCCGCTGTTGAGGAGCTGAAGGTCTGGTGGGGCAGGAGGTCACAAACACAGACCATGGAAAAGCACGATCGAGGGGCACAGGGAGGCCCGGCAAGGGGCCCCAAGTCCACACTCTGGCGTGTCTCCTGGCAAATCCGCTCTCTACACGCTCCTTCTCCTCGCCCCCTCACCCGGCAAATCAGGACTGAGCGAGGCAGACCCCCGCTCCCGTCCCACCAGCTGCTCCTGCTCATCTGATCCCGGCTGAGTCTGACCTGGGCTGGTCACCCTTCACCCCCAGGTGTAGTCAAAAGGTCCTTTGTCTCCGGGGACTCTGGGAAATTCCTTCCTTCCTCCCAGCTTGGGGACCTGCCTCTCTTAATAGGTTCAATACTTGATTGTCAACAGATGGAAGGGTCAGTTCTCAAAAAAAAAAAAAAACAAGGGCTTTGGGTCTGAATTGTTTCTTTAAGTCTCTCCAACTCTCCACAGGATCTCAGGCCAAGATGTTAGGCTGAACCTAAAATCAATCAGGCCCCAGGCTACAGAAAAAGTAGCTCAAAAATACAAAACGTGCTCGCTAACACATGGTGCGACGCTTTCTTCTCCAGAGCATGGATGCTCTTAGTCTCTGAACGGTTTAGAGAACAGCACAGACGTGAGTCTGAGGTGGCCAGATCCTTTGAAGGATACTTAAAAATGACAACAATAACAAAAAGGCATCTCACTTAGCATTTTCCGGCAGCCACTTGTGAAATCCTGTTTCCTAGGAATCTTCCTCACTTATGAAGTGTGCTTGTGGCCACGTTGGCCTCACCCTCCCTGGCTGGCAGTCTCTCACACAAGCCAGAGACTGGAGAGAGACAGAGAGAGGCAGAGAGAGAGAGAGAGATCCGGTGGCCTGTGTGAAGCGTGGAGGCAGAATTGCTTTTGATGTGACTCTTCTAGAAAGCCACTAAGTAAAGACACTGGGCCCACCTCCTTCCTGTCAAACAACAGCTGACCAAGGTTTGCCAGGACCATGCTGGGGAGATATTCAGATCCCCACTGATCAGAGGCCCCGAGTGGACCAGGGACTGGAATCGAAACTCAGTCAGCAAGAGGAACTGTTTCTCACTAACAGGGGTACCTGGTACTACCTAACCTAGACCCAGAAACTTCAGCTGTAAAAACCACCCAAAGGAGCCATTCTTCCTGTGCTGCCGGAAGTGAGAGATCACTTTGGCTAAAAAGGAAACAGTCATTGAACGTCCTAACAGAACATCCTAAAAGCCACGCACCTTTCTCCCTGGGAGGACGCTGGGACTCCAGCAAAGACATCTGTCCTCCCCTCCTGCTGTTCCCAGCCCCTCCCTCAGCGTCTGCGTCTGGCACAATGGCAGAGTGGCCAACAGCAGATGGCAGAGAGAAATGTCCACTTTAGGGAGGCATTTGTTATAGAAAAGGCAAGAGTATGGCTATAAATAGAATTCTGGGATACATGCAAATCATGGGTGAATCCACCTGAGAGTTCTTCCTCTATTAAATATTTTATGAGCCCTGAACAACTGACTTGCTTCAAGAAGTAGACATGTTAATAACGCGTAACATTTACTGAGCACCTACTATAGGTCTCAGCCGGAAAAGTAGAGTGCTCAGGGAGAGATGCAGGGAGGAGACTTTGCAAGAGAGCAGGAAACAGAGCGGGAATGGCATTCCTGGTGAGGAAGGTCAAATGCCAGGGCCCGGAGGTAGGAACGAAGTCACTACAGGACCCCTACGATGTCTTTCTGGGGAAGGTGGATTCGTTGCAGGTCAAACTTTCACCTGGAAGGCCTGCCCTTCTCTCGAGCACTTGCTCGGAGAACTTGCTTCCTCGCCAGGGGTCTCTTTATGGGGCTATTGAGCCCAGCGCCGAGCGAGGCAGAGAGGTTTTGACAGTTTCATTTTATTTTGTCCTAAACAAGAGATAATATGAAATAGGCACCTGGGAGTGGTTTGAATTAACAGCCCAAACCAAATGAACAGCTGCATCCCAGAGAGGTGGGGGGGGAAGTTTCCTGCTTTGGGCCATATTTCCTTTCAGCAACATTACATTAACACTTATGAAATACAGCCGAAAAGTCAGGCCGTATTGAAGGGGCAGGAGAAATGTACTTCCATACGCCGTGCAAAATGTACAGCCAATTAATTGGCCGTGTAAGCCTGGGTTTTCAACTCATCTGCAGGAGTCTCGAGGTTAATGAAACCATTACGTATGCATGGATGTTGTGGAAGGGGGAAACAGGGAAGGAATAATTGACAATGCCCTCCATCTAGCTTTGTGGTGTGGGCTGTTCTTATCTGACAGTCCTTATCAGAGTCAGGTATGTGGGCAGAATGGGCCTCTGAGTGTGCGTGCATGGGTATGTGTGCGTGTGTGTGTGTGTGTGTGTGTGTGTAACCATGTTAATGAGAACAATTATATTTCTCCATCTGGAGTCCATTAGCCGTGATTATGATGATGGACTCTCCTACCCTTATGACTATCAGGATTAGCTAACCCCATTATTACCCAGGCCACCTTTCTCAGTCCGCTGCACGGAGCAGAGGGGACGGTTTCCTGTCATCTAAGCCGGCTCCTTCTCTCCCACTCCAGAGGAGCCGGGGTAAACTCCCTCACCCCATCTCAATTACAAGAGCCCTAATAGGCCCTCCTGTCCCAAGTGACGGGCCTCTGCAGGTGTGCAGGAGGAGGGGGCGGGACGGCCAGCTGATCTGTGTGGCCAGGGGCGTGACGCTCTCTCCACTGCGTTCATGGCACCAGGCCTGCGTCCTGCAGGTGTGCGGCAATTATCTGGGCCCGGTTACCTCATCGTTTCTTAGGGTGGATGGAAAAAATAAATAAGACACACTAAAAAGCCTGTTATTACAAAATAGGAAAAGCCTGAGAGACAGGCAGGACCCCCAAATGGAATGCTTGATCCCTTCAATCAAGCCTCTGGCTTCAAGAACTTGTCCCCCAAAGACTGAAGACAGGAAGAGGATGTAGGGTTGCTTTTCGGGATTAAAGCACTGATCAAACTGGTCAGATGTGGGGGCCCTGGGCTTCTCTCCTCCCGAGCAGTCTTTCCCAAAGGATCTTCATTCCTGGTCACCCCACCCCACCCCCACCAACAGGCAGCAACAGCGGGCAGAGACTCGATGACAAAATCTCTGCAGGAATTTGATATTGCCCAAGAGGTCATCAAAGAAGCCGCCATGAGTGAATTACCGTTGGATTATCTCACCCCCATCTCATGGTTCAGGACAGTCTCTGTTTATTTGAAGCGTAGTCCTGAGGTGTGCACCATTTTTTCAGGGCTCGGGTCCTCTGTGGTAGAGTTTCCCCTTGGAGGCGCCTGAGATAGCAATGTCCTCAGCCTTCAAGACACCGGAGCCCCCAGCGTGGTGCTTCCGGCTAAGAGAAGCCTCCTCCATTTATCCCAGAGGGGCAGTTGGTAGTAGTATTTTCACGTGCATCAAGACATGAAAAGGGTTGGGAAGCATTGCTCTAAAGATCTCATTTCCTTTTGCTCTCCATCTTCCCTCACCGCCTTTCTTCCTGCTCAGACAGCCAAAGTTAAAAACACCCTTACCTTGGCCAACAACGTCCTCTGTTGGCCACTGAGGACGGTGAGGCCCCAGGGGTTCCATGGATGACCTGAGGTCACACAGCCCCGTGATGGCAGAGTGAGGATTCGAACTCAGACCTCCTGGCTCCCAACTGAGGTCTACTCTAACTCCTTTCTAGCTGGAAGCAGACGTTTGCCTTGCTTCCTTGCGCTCTGGAACCTTCTCCCAGCCCCTCCTTGTCTGCCTTGCTGCCCTCTGGCCTGCTGACCAGCAGGTGCTGATTTGGACGTCCAGGCTACCAATCTGAGCAACCACAGCATCAGGAATACAGCCAGTGAGAACTCACAGCTCTCATGCATCCTGACTCAGAGGGGAAGGTGGCAGTACCTCTGTGCTAATCTGTTGTTCTTGGCTTCCGTCAGAAGAGGCCAGCAAGGCATTCTCAGGAAGGCCCCAGGGCAGCTGTCTCCCACACAGATGCAGACATTAGCCGCCGCAGCAGGCTTTGGTTCCTGTCAACTCAGGGAAAGCTTGTCCTGAGTGTTTTCACAGCCCATTGGCGCTGGGGTCACCATGGCGCCCAAGAGTCATAAATTCAGAGTGGGCTTCGGTGCGGGCAGTCTGGGGGGACCGTGTGGTGCCACAAATATCCTTTTTCCGAGCAATTCTGAAGTCCGGAAAACGGGAACTTCCGTGAAGATGAGCAAACGATACAACTCTTGTCAGACTCTACTTGATCCCACTTGAAACCCCATCTGAGCATCTGTCCCCATCTGTTTAGAGATGCGAGGGTTATTTCTGGCACCATCTGAATGAATGTGCATCCTTCTGCAAATAAAGAGCTTCCGACCCCAGTTAGGGATGCCTTAATCTGATTAGTCTCCTGAGGGAACCAGGAGTTGATGGATTTGTTCTAATTCTTTACTGGGGAAGGGGCAGGACAATTCTTACTCTAAATGCTTATCCTCAAGGTCAAGAAAATTAGCAGTTCCCACATCTGTCCCCATCTCAGAAAACTGGCACAACACATAATTTCATCCAAACTCTAGCTGACAACCATTTGGAGATCGGGCAGAAAATGATAAGGTAGCTATGAGTTGTCTAAAGAACTTCAAGATGCATTAAAAGCAATCCATAGCGATATGTCGTGGTGATAGGGAAGCTGGGAAATGGGTGCCCTCCTAGACTTCTGGTAGAAACGAAAATTGAAACAACTTCTCTGAATAGCAATTTGACAAATATATACCAAAGACCATAAAAAAATGCATATCCTTTGACTCAGCAATCCTAAGAATTTCACCCCCAAGGAAATAATCAGAAATGTGTACAAAGATCTACATATATAAATTTTCATCACCACAGTTCTGTGTAGTAGGAAAAAATAAAAATAGCCCAAGTGCCTAATAATAGGGATTCATTTTTTTTTTGAAAAAAATAAATAAATAATGACACATCGCAACAGAGCCATTGAAAATAGGGAATTAAAAATTTGCATTAAAATAGGGTTTTTTCATAATTGCAAGTGAAAAAAGGAAGACTACAAACCAGTAGCATTATTTCATTTTCGAGCATTATTTCAATTTTATAAAAATCTATACATGTGACTGTATGTCAGTGTGAGTGTGTGAGTGTGTTGATTAGAACATATATTTGAAGGCTATTCCCAAAGTTTTCCATAAGGAGCATATATTGCTTTTATAAACAGAAATACAAATGTTAAGGAAATGAAATTGATGCCTGCAGCTAACCCTAAATTGTACCTTTTCTTATTACTGATCAGACCACCTCATCCCTACTCTCAGCTCTCAACAAAATTTTTCTCAGATATCAGATCTTGTCCAATCAATACCCTGAATCAACTAAATTCATCCAAGACATGGACTTAGTTTTATTGCATATACATTGCAATTTATTTATAGGTAAAATTAAAAAGTCTTCACATTCTTCACTTCACACTTTGCATGTCTGACATTTGGGACAAATGTCTTCCTAAACCTGAAGGTCTGGGACTTTCCCTGCCACATCACTGCCATCACTTCCCTTCTGCAGAGAATCTTGTCAAGAGGTCAACCGAGGCATAACTGTCCTTGTTTCCTGCGCTCTGGACCCTTCTTCCAGCCCCTCCTTGTCTGCCCTGCTGCCCTCTGCCTTGCTGACCAGTAGGTGCTGATTTGAACTCCCAGGCTACCAGTCGGGACAACCAGACCATCAGGAATACATCCGGCAAGAACTCACAGCTTCTGTGCGTCCTGACTCAGAAGGTTAGACTTGTAAATTACTTAACATTCCAAAGCCAGAGAGACCCTGGGGATTGCAGCCCCAGGACTAAGTGAGTGATACCTACAGGAAGATGGACCACAAAAGATACACCGGAACGGTAACTTTGCTTAAGAAGTCACCTTGTGTGTCTGAAGAAGCATCAAACAACCTTAGAGAGTGCTGTCCCTGATAGGAAATAGCCATCTACAACCGAAAGGAAGCAAAAAGATTTTCCATGGCATGAAGGCTGGTCTTTGCCGCAGAGCAAGTCGAGGGAATCACTACAAGTTAACCACGCTTTATCTATGACGACTTCCACCTCCAGGAGCACATGCGTCTCTGCCTGCTGACGCCTCTGGCTGTCCAGCGCCCGGCATCTAGAACTGAGGTTCTCCAAGTATGTCTGGTGACCAGGATTGCTCCTTTCTCCCACCAAGCTACCAAAACTGCTATTCCTTCAAGGATGGCTGGTTCTAGGCATTCATCGGAAAGCAATCTGATTGAATTATCCACAGTAAGATACACGTTGACGATAGCCCCAGCGCTCCCGGTGGGTGTCTAATTCATTTCTTTGGGAACTGTAGCCTTTGAACCATCTGCATTAGATCACTTAGGTGCTTGTTAAAATGAGGGGTTTCCGGGTCCCACTCCTTTCAGAAAGAGAATCACTCCCAGTAGACTCCAGGGATGTGCGTTTTAAACAAGTCCCTTTGATTCGTATGCACCCTCCGGCATGGTAACTGATGGAACTTGGAAGAGAGTTGATGTCTTTGACTAGAGAAGCCTTCACAGTGAAATGACTCGCGTTCCACTGCAGGAGCACCCGCCTCAAAAAACAGGGTTTAATAATTCCCCTAACACTTAATAAATGCTTTTTATGCAGCAGGTTGTTATCATCTGCTGTTGAACAATGCGGAAACTGAGGGTCAGAATGACTAGGTAACTTTCCTGAGGTCACACAGCTCTTAAATATCGGATCTAGCTTTCAAACCCCAGCAGCCTTAAGAAAGCCTCCTGAGGACCTGCTTCAACTATGAAGTTATAACCTGTCTCAGTCGGAGCGTCTCCAGCTTAGCTAAGACAGACAGCAGTGCCCAGACTTGAAAGGCTGTGAGGACGTCCCTAAAAGGAGCGAGAGAGAAGAAAACAAAACAAAACCAAAAACACCTGGCTTACTTGAAACACTATGTTATGTATCAATTCTCATTGAACATTTCGGCCGCCAATTTAGGCTGGTTGACGTATTATAGTTTTGCCTAAGAAGGCTCAGAACTTTGAAACTGTTCCCTTTTGTGCTTTGATTGCACATTCGTTCTGACTTGAAAAAGGATTATGTCGTTAGGAGCCACACGCTCCCTCTCGCAGCGGCCGGTTGTAGCTATTTCCATCTGTAATGATTGTTTAATGACTATTTAAGAAAGTGCTGAGGTTCTCTAATCGCCCAATTTTTATTAAGCGCTCAAGGAAATCACACAGGTGCAGGATTTCCTAATTGACAGGCAAGCCATGAGTCGGGCAGAGGAGGAAAAGCAATGCCGACGGCAATGTGACCCCCACCCCGCCCCCGGTGGGGGAAACCTGTACAACACCGACAGAATAGCACCTTGGTTCCACCGAGGGGAGCAAAAACAGGGCTTTACGAGACAGGGTAGACAGGGGCAAGAGATGGGGACCAGAAGCAACACATATTATAAAGACAGGAGTGAGGTCTAGAAAGATCACTAAAGGAATAGGGGTCAGAGACCCTCATCTCCCCTTACCCTATCAATAGCCTGGAGATCCAAGACCCTTCACCACTCGGGCTATGGAAATAGTCAACCCTAGTTAGAATGAGCTGTGGCACGGAGGATTTCAATAGTTCTTAGTGAGCCAGGCATTGTACTAGCTGCTATGGTGAATGGGGTACATGGATAGATGAGGCACAGTTTTTGGCTGTGAGGAGCTTAGAGTCCAGGGTAGATGGGGAGACACAGGTGCGATATTGCAACAGTACCTACCGTTTATTTAGCCCCTTGGTGCGCCACACCCTACCGAGTGGTTTGCAAACCTAACTGAAGGATGTTGTTCCCTTCTACCGATGAGAAAATGGAGACAGCCAGGAGTTAGGCTCCTCGCCCCAAATCATATAGCTACTAAGTGACGGACCAGCATTGGCACTGAAGTCTGGCTCCAAAGCCCATGCTCTTAACCACCCTCCTAGACAACGAGTTGAACGTGTGGAGAGCAACATGTGTCCGGGGCTGATGGGAGCGCCGAGGATGAATGCTTAGCCCAGACTTGGATTCAAATTCTGCATCTAGCCCTTACTAAACGTGAGACCTTGGACAAAGAACTTACTCCCTTTCGGCTTTACGTTGTCCAGCTCTAAAGCGGGTTCAATTATATCAACCACCTTGGATCATCTTAGAATGAAAGGGGATAAAAACGGAAAGTGTCCAACACAGCACCATCTAGTAGGTTACATAGTACGTGCTGAGTTAATGTTGCTTTTCCTCCCCTTCCTGGCTGTTTTTCAGCTGGGAAATAGTAGGAGCTAGCAGCCCAAAGCTGAAAGAGTCCCCCGGCACACTGCTGGTGGTGGTATAGACAGGGGCAGCCACTGTAGGGAGCTCTCTAACATTACCTGGTGAAAATTAAGTAAGAAAATGCAACCAGGTCCATCAGGGGACAGACACAGGCTATTCATCACAACAGTGTCTTTAACAGTGGGGGGTGGGAAGCAATCTAGGTGCCCGTCACTTGGAAATGAATCAGAAGATGATGGGGGGGGTCTATTATGGAATACATTGTAGGAGTTAGGAGTAACATACTATCCATATATAAAACATGGGTAGAACCTAAAAACGTAGTTTGGGAGTAAAAAGTAAGAGTCAGAAAGAGATTGATCGTCCAATTCCATTCATATACATAAAGAATTCTTGCACACTCAAAATAACATTGTATATTTTAAATGATGCCCATGTCCCTAATGTATGGATCTGTGTGAATAACAACCCCCAAAGATGTTTACATCCAAATTTCTAGAACCTGTGACTGTGTCATGTTCTATGTCAAAAAGGGAATTAAGGTTGCCAATCAGCTGACTTGGAGATGAACAACGGTCATGGGCTAGCCGGGTGGTCCCAATGTAATCGCAAGGGCCCTTGCAAATGAAAGACACAGCAGGACAGTGAATGTACGAGGGATACAGGTGAGAAAGACTAGACCAGCCATTCCTGGCTTTGAGGATGGAAGAGGGCTGGGAGCCAAAGAACGCAGGCAGCTTCTAGAAGCTGGAAAAGGCAAGAAAACAGATTCTTCCCTCAAGCCTCCAGAAGGAACACAGCCCTGCCAACAAATGATTTTAGTCCAGTGAGACCCACGTTGGGATTCCGACTTCCAAAACGGTAAGATAATGGATGTGTGTTGTTTTAAGCCACCCTATTGGTGCTAATCTGTTACAGCAGCAATAGGAAAGTAACAGGATGTCAGACACATTAGCATGAGCACCGGCCTTGGGGGAGGAAGCGCGTGAAGACCGGAAAGAAAGGGGTTGCCATGATGTTATGCCCTGTGCTGAGGAGTATGCCAAACTCAACCCGTGCCTGAGGTCAAGGACGAGAGTAGGAGGGAGGAGGGAAGGGGAAGTGAGGAGGGGGGAGCAGAGGGTGGAGACCGAATGGAGCTACTTGGGTAGGTGACACCTGTCACACGGCGTGCTCACGTGCAGCACGGGCCCCAGATGCGCCGAATGAGCCACTGCATGAGTGAGGACTGAGACCCCCAAAGGGAGTGCATGGTAAAGCAGCAATCGTATTCAGGTGGGTTAGATTAAAACAGCTGGAACCGGGTTGTGGTTTTGTTCTCCCCAGGCTCAGGGTGTGATACAAAGCCATCTTCCCAATCGCAATCAAAAACGACTTCTGAGTTTAGAAGATTAACTAAAAAAAAAAAAAAAAAAAAAAAAAAAAATCAGAATTGCCTTCATGGTGTATTAAAATGGAGTATCAGTACCAATTGTACAGAATTTCTTCTAGAAAATAGGAGAAGATGGACTATTTCCTAACTCATTTTATGAGGCTCATATTCTCCCAATACTGAAACCAGATAAAGACCGTACAAGTAAACTACAAATGTCCCTCGTGCGCGTAGATGCAAACATCCTCAGCCAGGTATTAGCAAATCGAATCCGGCAGAATATATGGAGAAAAAAAATTATATACCGTGACCAAGTGGGATTTATTCCAGGTATGTAAGGCTGGTTCAACATTCAAAAATCAATCCTGGGACGCCTGGGTGGCTCAGTTGATAAAGTGTCCGACTTCAGGTCATGATCTCATAGTTCAAGCCCTGTGTCGGGCTCTGGGCTGACGGCTCAGAGCCTGGAGCCTACTTCGGATTCTGTGTCTCCCTCTCTTTGCCCCTTCCCCACTCGCTCTCTGTCTCTTTGTCTCTCACACCTAAACAAACATTAGAGAAATCAATCCATTACATCTACAGGCTAAAGAAGAAAAACCATGTGATCCTATCAATTGATGCAGAAAAAAACATTTGACAAAATCCAACGCCCAATCATGATAAAAAATTTCTCAGCAAACTAGGAATAGAGGGAAGCTTCTCAGCTTGGTAAAGAACATCTACAAAACACCTACACCTAACGTCATATTTAATGGTGGCAGACTGAATGCTTTCCACCCAAGATCAGGACCCAGGGAAGGATGCCTATTCTCACTACTCTTACACCCCATAATACAGGGGGAAATGGTGCACTCACGGGGCCTCCCTGGGTTTCCCAACAACAGGAGCCAAGATCTGGACCTCCAGCTCATCTCAAGGTAGGCGAGACCTCCAGGATACAGCACGCAAACCGCCTCCCCCAACCTCGGGAGCCCAAACGGCAGCAAGTCAGTGTGAGGTACCCTCCCACTGGCCTCTCTCACAAGCTTTCATGGATTTTTTTAAATTTCCCTTCAACATTGGTTATTTGATTCCAGCCCTTACTATATCCTTTCGTCCTTTTGAGCTTCCCAAGTTACCATCAATCCAGTCCAAGCTAAGAGAAAAGAATCCAGATTGCATGCTGTTTCGTAATACCTGAAATCAGAATAAGAGCGTACCTTTTATAACCCTCCGCACATTGCAAAATGCTTTCTTGTTCATTAGCTCATCAGCTCTGAGCCTCTTCTCTCGCCTCTGTGCCTTTCCTTGGCTCCCCCCACCCCCCGGTGGAATCAATTGCTCCCTCCTCTGAGCTCCTATAGCCCTTTGTACGTGCACCTATCGCCACACCCGACACTTTCTCTTACAGCCCTCGTTCAGGTTTCTCTGTCCCCTGCTGGACCAGAAGGGACCACGCGGTGATTAATGTAGCATCTTCTCCCCAGCACCTACCATGGGCTTAATAACGGAGTTTGGGTAGAGCTCAATGGAGAGGTAGGTATTATTGGCACATGGAAGGGACCGTAACCGGTAGCTGGAGTGGAATGACAGAAGGATGAAGAAACGAAGGCTTGGACACACGGAAGGACTCCATCAAGGTTACACAGCTAGACGGTGACAGAGCTGGGCTTTGACACAGATCTTCTGGCTTTCATTTGGATAAACAGACGCTTTTCACCCACTGATGTCCTGCCCTGTAGCTCTGGAGGGACCATACCCCGGGAAAACATATGAAGGCTTAATTCCTACCTCTGCGTGGAAGCTAAAGTGAAAAAAAAACAGCCTTGTTCCTGCCGTGCCGAGGCGGCACAGAAACACAAAACTGCCGGGACTCTGAGAGCCTCTGAAAACAGAATGCAAACCACAGAGCCCAGCCTATCACAAGTTCAACAAAGTTTTTCCATGCTGAACTCTGAACTTTGAGAAGTCTGGCATCTTTAGCAATTGCTTATTGCCTGCAGGATAGATGCAGTTAGTCCCGTGCCTTCTGGGCATGCCCTTAGCTGCAATCCTCACTGAAGCTTCTATGCTGCTGCTTTCAAAACTGCTCAAATTCCTTCACTCAAGTGTTCTTAGCACTTATGTTGATAGGGAATACTTCAAAGGGTACATCTTTACTTTATCAAATCTGATCTAATTTTGCAGATGGAATCAAAGCGGTTCATTTTGAGTCTAGTCGAGTTTGCCAACCATCCCAGAGAGGAGGCGTCAATGCCTTGCCCTCTGCGTAATTAACCTAAACTACGAGGCCCCGAAGACACCCGGGTCTTTGGCCATCCGGACCCAGAAATCCCTGGGAGGAGGCAGTGGCCTTCCTCTGAGTGAGGGGGCCACGGGGCAGGGAAGGACAGCTCTCCAACATCCTGGGACCCATAGCTGGTCCTTCTCCATGGCAATCAAAGAGAGCATGGGCGTTGCGGGGGAGTTCTATGCAGAGAGAAAATATAATGAGCTTCAGTGTGCCTGGCGGTCTTTAGAGTTGCCGTGTGGGGTAGGGGAGCCCCGGACGCGGGCAGCCAAGGCCCGGAGTATTAACCTTCACCCTCAGCGGCAGGAACAATTCTCTTCTCCCAACCTGGCACTTTTTATAAAATCCAAAACTTGATGTCGCTGCTAATTTGCCCCTGATACCTGTGTTTGAAGCTGGATCCAGGCATAGATTCAGCTGCCTAGCCAGACGGTAATTTCCAACTGAGCTATTATAATTGTCACAGTAAAATGTCTGTCTGCATACAACACCCCAGGTTGGGGGAAGGCGGGGGTAAAGTCATTGATTTTGGTGCTCAGAAAAGTTCTCTGTGGCTCCGAAGAGACAGTTCTGGCTGGTTTTGCTTTATTTGGATAAATACTTTAGCCATTTTGCATTGAAATTGAACACGAAAGCAAAAGGGATTCGGTTTGCAACGTCCTAAACTCTGGGGTCCCCCTTTTTAGAAAGCTCTTTAGAAACTCCCACACACAACCTGCCCCCCCTACCTCCTTGGCTTGGGACATTGGAGGGAGTCACGCTCATCTACCAGCCCCCATCGTGGACCCTTTGTGTCAGGCCCATGCAGATTAGCCATGAGAAGGCTCCAAGGTCAGGGCGTTTGTTCACAAATTCTGATCATCATGTGGGTGGGCATCACTCTCCCTTTCCCACACAGGAGAAGACCTGGCCAGGCTGGGGAGGTCGAGGACCCGCTGGAGCCCTCAGGGTTAAGAGCTCACCCAGCTGACTCCCCTCTAAACGCTTCTCTACCCAGAAGTGACCCTCTGGAAACAGATCAATAGAGACAGAATCCTAAACTTGGCTTTGACGGCTCTATGACTTGCCCCAACTCCTTCCCCAGCCTTCTCTCTGGTTGGGACTGGCTTCATGGGCATGTCATGTCTGCAGCCACACAGGGCCCCACATGCAATAGCAGGTACCTCTTCTCACTACCCTGAAATTCTTAACGATTTGTGATAAGGGACCCACATTTTCATTTGGCACTGGGCCCTGCAAATTATGTAGCCAGATCTGCCTTCCACCATGCTCTATGCACCTGCTCACGCTTCCTCCTGCCAGGCACCTCCATACTTGGATTCCCTCTGCATGGAATGTCCTTACACACCCCATCCCCACCGTCGACACCACCAGCTACTTACCTCACTCCCACCCACCCCTTAGATCTCAGATGAACTGTCACTTCCTCCAGGAAGTCCTCCCTGCCTTACCCAACTGGGTCAAGACTCCTATTACAGGTTCGTAGAGCCCCATGCTCCTTTCCTCCATAAACTCTTTCCATAGTTGCAATTCCACGTTTATCATATACTGGCACACATTTGATTGCAGTCTACCCTTCTGGAATATCAGAGACCAGAAACCACCTCTGATTTTTTGCTCACCATCGTAGCCTCAGTGCCCAACACAACACTAGACACGTAATAAATATTCCACAAATGTGGGTTGAACTCGTGACATCGTGTAAAAAGAGCACGCGATAGAGGCAGCTTGAGCAGTTGGATTGCCTGGCTTCCCAGCTACTTGTGCCTCTGGCTGTGTGATCTCAGGTGAATTCCCTGACCTCTCTGCACTTCATTCCTCTCATCAGGGAAAAGGAGATAAAATGAGTAATTTACAGGACGGTCGCGACCTTTAGATGCAATGATGTGTGCATGGAGGGGTTGGGACATACCTGACAGTCGGCACCCCAACTGTCCAGCACTGTGACTGCAGGACGGCTGGTGTGTAATGCACGTGGGCGTTCAGCGTTTCACACGTCCTTGGAACAACCCTCTGTGGCAGGAACTGGTGTGTCCGGGGTGGCACAGCTGGGAAGTGTCCGAGCAGGACAGAAATCCAGTGCAGCCCATCCCCTTGGCCTGTGGCTGTGCCTAAGATGTAATAGTTCGGAAAGGATCACAGATTGGTCCCCGGGGAGTGGCAAAACCCCGGGTTTCGGGTCTCCTTCCATTCCTCCCTGTAGATGTGATCTTGAACGCTTATCTTAGCCTTCTTAGGTCTCAGTTTCCTCGTCTATAAAACAGGGATAACGAGAGATGCGTTTCAGAGGGTTGCTATATGAAGTGCGATAAACTGTGCGAAGCGTGTGGACGCAGGGCGTGGTTTGCAGCCAGCGTTCTGCACAGCTTAGCTCTCACCTACCACTGACCCCGCCTCCTGGAGTGGCTGTCGTTCAGGGGAAGGAGCATAGCACAGTCTCACGTCTTCGTGCTGCCCCGCTCCCGTGTTTGCAGCCAGCGACGTTTCTGGAGAGGATTCAGATCGCTTGCACAAGGGAGGGCAACTGTGTCTAGAATCCCTTCAACCTCTGGCATCCCCTAGGTGCGCCGTGGTAGCAGAGGCACGATGCCTCTGCTCTCCAGAGCAAGGGACACTATTCCCCAGCGTGGAGGGCTTTCCCAAGACCGGGGGCCTGGGCCCAGACCTCCACTTGCTCCTGCTCTCCACCCACCTCCCCCTGGGGAAGACAAAGGCCTGGACAGCAAGTGGCTAAGCCTAGCAGGTGCCATCTTGTCTCCACCCATCAGCACAGGGCACGACCTCAAGCAGCCAGAATGGCTAGAATGTGCTTATCTGGGATGAGACGAAAATAAGCTGAGGCTTCAAGGAAAGGAGAGATCCCACTGAGCTCCATCCAGTCCACTGCAGACTCCTCAGAACACCGGAAAAGCACTTTCCACCTGCTGAGGATGTGAACCCCGAGGTTGTGCCTTCCTTCCTCTGCTGGGAACGAGTTCAGGCAGAAGGTAAGGGGAAGTCAGGTGCAGCTGGAGGGGTGGGCCCAAGGGCCTGGGCGGCCATGCACTTGTCACGTCCCCCCATAAGCCAGAGGGATGCCTTGGAGAGGCTGATGGGGGCGCAGAGAGAGGTCGAGAAGGTGAACGACATGGTCCCTCCACCACTTCAATCAGAAAACTACACGTTTGTTGGTAAATGTACACAACAGAAAGCTGAAACCCGGGCAAGGGCCGAGACTTCCCGACACAGCTGGTTAGCAGCCAAGGAGAGGCTGGAAGTCCAGCCAGCCCGCGGGCCCTCACGCTCTACCCCAGCTCTGGGGCTGGCGAGTGCTGGATCTAGAAGCTGGGGTTGGCGCACGAAAGCGATTTTTGGAGAAGTGAGAAATCGCTGAGCCAGCGGAGCCTTGAGAAAAGGTTTTCCTTTCCTGTTGTAGGAAAGGTAAGGCCAAAGCCAGCTGCGGGGCCCCTCCCCATGCCCCTCCCGCTCCTATAGCGAGGCGGCCTTACCGGGCCCTCTGCAGGAAAGTGGGGCCGCTCCCACTCCTGGAGAACTCCCCGTAGGGTCCCTCTCACCAGGAGCCTCCCGGGCCGGCCTGGCACCGGCTGTCAGCATGGGGAGCATGTCTGCGGGTAGTTGTTAGCTCCAGAGAGCCAAAACGAGGCAGTCTCGGCTTTGGGTGGATACTGTTGGGTGCTCATCCCTAGATTCTTTTGAGTCTGGCCTCATGGCTTCAGAGCCGCAGGCTAATGAACTGGCCCTGAAGATGTTACCAACTAAAAGAACATGTCCTGGCAGAGGGCCCTGGAACCTGTTAAGTTGGGTCATGAAATCCAAAACCCTTGGAGCAGGAAGAGACATCCAAAGTTATCTAGACTGACTTTATTCCACAGATGAGGGTGCTGCAGCTCAGCAAGAAAAGGTCTCCTGCTCAAGTTAAGAACAAGTGAAAATATGTAACAACAGATCTGTGCCTCTGGGGTAGAAGAGAGGAACAGTTGTGTCTCGTCTCTCCCCAAAATGTAACTGCGTCAACCCAAACCAAACGCACCCTCTTCCTTGACCTACAGGGCCTTCTCTGCTTGGTCTCCCACCTCCCCGATGCTCCGAATCTCATTCTAAAAATTCCTGTCCCGTTGATAAGAAGGCCTAGCTTCTGGATGAGTCATCATACCCACCCACCTACCACCCCAAGTGACTGTGCCATACAGGAGACATTTTCAGGAACCATTGGTCCATAATGGAAGTTAACCCACTGAGCTGAAGTCGATGAAGTCAGAGCCTTGACACTGAGCCAACCCATATCTCATAGCCTGGGAAGGACTCCACTCAGCTTTGTCTTATCCAACCTCTCTTCCCAAGGCAGTGGATCAAATTGACGAGACCCCACCTGGAGAAAGTGGGTCACGTGAACATCACTGGAAAGGGTTTTCCATTTCATTGGGGCAACGTCAAAGTCAGGAAACTGCTACCTTCCTCAGCTCTGAGGAGTTCACCAGGAATGGGTCCCATTTCCCAAATCACAGAGCAGATAGAAAACCAACGCGCAGGTAAGGAATACTCGCCCTGGTCAACGGAAATAGGAAAATGGTGATGAAGACAAATCACTTTCCTATCTTGATGGGTGAGGCTCGTGGCCCGTTAGTCTCCCTTGCTCTCCTCACCTCCATCCATTTTGTCCCAATCCTTAAAATTTTCCAAATTTTACCTTCGTTTAGTCATCCCTTAAAAAAGAAAAAAAAAAAAAAGTCAAGGTCAAGATGTTGACCAAACTTTCATCACCGCTCGACACATTCTCTCTTCTCCCCGCTCCCACTCCCTCCCAGCCAGCCCCTCCTCCAAAATGAGCCCATGATGAAAGTACAGCAGACTCCGTGCATTTTAAAGAGTTAGCCTATTTTCAACTATAAAATAATATGTGGCATAGAAAACAGCATGTAGGATGAAAAAAGATCCTGTTTAGTTTCAGTGTGACATTTGCCTGGGGGAAGAAGTGCAGAGCTCATTGGCAAGCCGATTGTTGAAGCCCTGACCAGTCAGTTACAAAGTGTCATCATTTAATATGCCAGGCAGCTCTGCCTTTTCGAGGCCAATCACTCCTTTTGTGCTGGGGACAGAGAGGGGGTGGGGTGCAGAGGAGAAATTGAGCGGAGGGGGGGGGGTTGGAACCTTAGGATGAAGGAGGTAAGGGGCACACGTCAGCGGAAGCTTACGGAGGGCCTTATTGCTCCGTCCCCCTCCCACGTCCACGTGAGCCTCACTGGTGCCCACTGGGGCCAGAACCCAGTGGCTCTTGGTCATGATAGCTGCCCAGGTGAGGCACCTGTAAATTAAGGACCCCAGACCTGCCCGGGCCGCAGACATGGGTATAGAACGGGTCCAGAAGCCACAGAACTTACATATATTCCTAGAGCTGGGGTCATTGTCTGGTCCCAGGCACTAGCTTCTAAAGTTATGGGCCAAAAGGTCAGCAGATCTGAAGCTGTTACCACCTCCTGCAAGCTCAACACATTTCTGTGTTTAGACGTCAGTGCGAGATCCTGACTCCCTTTCATGACTCTGAGCTTTGTATCCACCCAACTTACCATTAACAGGGTTCAGCCAAGGCAGGGCTTTTGACTCTCTCCCTCCCCCGCCCCAACCACGGCCCCCTCTCCCAGTCTGTCAGCCTTTTCTTCATCAACTATATTTGTTACAATCAAGTTCTGTCAACTGTCACAGCTTACACACAGACTGCCAGTAAATATGTCTTTCCACTCATTAGACATTCCTCCCAGTCACCTTGGGATTTCTACCTTGTCTATCTCACTCCAAAAAACTTTTGTTCAGAAGTATGAGACACCCACTGAGCAATGTCAGCTTGCGGCCATTACCTCAGGAAGTGACAGAAAACACCCAACTGTCACTCATTAAGATCCATTTTCTCCAGAGTTGATGTAAGTCAGACTTTGCCCCCAAAACGAATCATGATTTATTTAATATATTTGCTTCTACAAGTGTCAGCTCATCAGCTTAAAATGTTCCTCCTTTAACTCTATTGAGGACTGTACAGAAAGTTTTCTTTGAAACCTAGTTTTTGCTTTAAGGCTTAATAATTAAAACAGAACCAAGAACAGTCAAGGCTCTGCTCTATAGGTGCACTTTGGTGGCCCCTGGTTTTATAATTATATGTACAAAGCAGTCGTGTTGGAATTATCGCTGGACACGCTGGGAAAATTGCCTCCCACTGAGCAAGCTGGCTTTTTCTGCCGGGCGCACCAGGCTGGGGCAAGATGAAATGAAAACCAGGGATGGTTTGAAAGCAGGGACAAAAATAACAATTAGGGAAGCGAGGAGGAGAAAAATGCAGTTTCTTAATTGCTCGGCCTAGGTGCCAGCGGGCAGCTCCCCACCACTCCGCAGGAGTGCGGGAACCCAGAAGGACCCGCTGCTGTCCAGGGGCCGAGGGGAGGCGGGCAAAGGTGCATCGGCCACAGCTTTTGGGGAAAGATGCCTGAGGCCTTCCTTTGACCTGGATTTCAGGAGAGATCAAAGCCTGCGCCAAAGAGGAAGGTGATTTGACGGGCTGATGACTTCCTATGGGGACCTCCAGCCCAAGGTCATTTCCAGCCATGCTCCCCTCTGCTTCAGATTTACTCTGGTCGGTCTTTTCTCCTGGGAGAACAGAAGGCCGAGCACCTTGGGAGGCACCACTTGAAAAGTGAGAGCAATGCCCAGAAACTTGGCATCTTCCTCACCCTGACAGCAGGACTCCAGATAATCCTCACCCAGTACTGAGGCTTGCTTCCCTCCATCCTAGGGCCCAGGGATGCAGAGCGAGATCCATCCAGGGGTCAGCCCCACCAAAAGAACTTAGCTCCCAGACCCGTGTATGCAGCCCCATAAGGGTTGGTGTCATACCACAGGAACAGCACGGAAGAGTCAAAAAGAAAGGAGAAAATCCACGCGAGTTGCCCAAGAGGAGATCAGTGGTCTGGGGAGAAAGTGAGGCTCCTGTCGTGAAACCTGTTTACGCTCAACAGTCACTTGTCAGAGTGTGGCATGGGAGGGCCACGCCTCCCTCAGGCATCTGGTCTCAAAGACATTCAAAGCCCCTCAAAGTTGAAGAGCTTAAGATTCAAGGGTACGATATCTTGTCAGGTGTTACTTTTGTTTGTTTCTGTATTACCAGGACAGAGCGGGCCTCCACCCTCAAAACTCCCCCTACTACCCAGCTGAGGGCTCAAACTTGACCCCCCACCGCCACCTGTGGGTTCACTGGTAGACACGCGTGCCCTCGGGCAGCAGGGGGAGCTGGGTGTCTGAAGGAAGAATCCAGAAGCAGGCCATGGAGAAAAAGCACCCAGGAGATGGAAGGGGCCACCACTCTGGTCCAGATAACTCACTTCCAGCTTAAATGACTACCCTGGCTTTCCTGCTTCCACGGATCCATTCTCCAACAGAAACAGCCGTGATCTTAAAATGCAGAGTTGATCACAAAATCTCCCAACTGCCCTCACAAATCCCTCTCGTTTAAAACCTAACGGTGGCTTCCCATTGCTGGTAGGATAGAAGTCAGACTTCATAAGAGAGAGAGCAAGGCCCTGCTGAGTCCGTTCCACACCTTGCTGGCCTCACCCTAATCCTGGCCCTGCCTGCCTTATCCCACCATCTAAGTATCTCTGGGGCTTTGTGCCAGGCTTGGGTCACCAGAGACAAGGAAGACAAGACCAGCGCTGAGCCAGGTGTGGCTGGAGGTAAGGAACGACACACAGCTGCCCAGGAGATGGGGAGGAAGGAGGGGAAGAAAAGGGAAGAATGGTGACAGAGCAGGCATTGTGACGCAGCACCCAGAGTTTCCGATGGGGTTCCCCGACAGGGTTTCCAATGGGGTTCCTATGGGGAGTCTGATTCACTGAGCCCAGGTCACACGTCCCAGCCTTAGCTGCCGAGAGGGCCAGAGGAGTGAGCACGGTCCCTTCTCACATCTACTCCCCTCCAAGACTCATAGGGCAAAGAGTTCCCCAAATATAAGAAGGAGTTTTGGATGCTGGCCTCCAATGAAAGAAAATGTCTTCTCTCAACTTAGCTCTTTCCCAGGGAAATTGGCAGAAGTCCTCCGATGAGCCTCATGGGGGCGGGGGGACATTTTCCATCTCTCTAGCTCCCCAAATACTAGGAACAGGGCCATCCACCCCCAAGCACCAACCACATCCCTACCCTGCTCCTTGACCGGGCATGACAGGGAAACTCTGAGAGAGAAAAAAATAACCCCACATTGAAAGTCAGCCGGCAAATGGAACCCTTTCATGTTGGCCAGGATCCACAGCTCGGAAGGTAAGATCAGATATGGAAACGTTTGATGAGGTTAAGTCCATTTCCAACCCTTCATTCTGGCGTTTAAAGCCATCATCTGTTTTAAGAAGTGAAGAGCTTTAATGTGCAGGGGGTTACAGAGGAACCGGGCTCCTGCTTCGCGTAGAGCACCAGGAGGCAGGGGCTGTGGAAAGTTGTGGAACCTTTTTTCCTGCAACCCCATAAGGGAGAGAAGCCCCTACCTGCTGATCTCTAAAAATGGCTGCTAATGACATACAGCTATGCTGAAACAGGGACCCGTGTTCATTATAAATCAGGGTGGAAGATGTTCGAGATTGATGTGTCGCCTTGGAGGCACTAAGCCCAAGGAGGATCCCTTCCCCAACAGGAACAAAAAGAAGTAGATGTTTTCTTCTTCTATTGGAGGGTTTGTCCCAGAGCCCCACTAAAATCTTGTTTCTTCCACAAAGCCGTCACTGATGAGTAAGCCCTTACTCCTGAACTCCTAGAGCATCTGTGGTCTAGGCCACTTGTTTCACATAATATAAGATCCTTCATTCACTTGTTCATTCATGCACCAACCCCCCATTAAACCAACACTACGGGCTACTCAGAAGGTTTGAGGTAGAAGGCAGTTTGAAGATCTTCTCTTAACAAAGAAACTGAGACAACACTGGATGTGGGGTTCACGGTAGGCATGGGGAATGACTGACTTGCCCAAGGTCACACCTCTCTTAGTGGGGGCTCTGGGCTCTGAGAGCTCCTAACAAACTAGTCCCTGTTGATGGTTTAATGTCCTCCACCCAGGCTATATTCTTTCAAAACCAGCTATCGCCAAGCACTTCAATCTATTCTGAGAGGTCTCTCCACCCCATCAGACTATTAGCTCCTAGATCAGTGATTCTCAACCCTGGATGATATTGGAATCAATAAGGAGAGCTTTAAAAATAGTGATGCCTGGGTACTACCCAGAGATTCTGATTTAATTAAGATTATAGGACGTGGCCTAGGCTTTGGGATTTTTTAACACCACCTCTACTGCCCCCGGGTGATTCTAATGAGCATTAAAAATTGAGAAGCACCATTCTACAACACTGTTTCTCAAAATTAGTGAGCATATACATCACATAGTGGCGATCTGGCTAAATTGGAAATTTCAATTCATTAAGTCTCTGCTAAGGCCCAAGGTTCTGTGTTTCTAACAAGCTCCCAGATAATACAAATGCTACTGGTCTGTGAACCATACTTTGGGTAGGAAGGCTCTAAAACAGGGTTTCCCTTGGTGCCTGGGTGGCTCAGTCGGTCAAGCGTCCGACTTCAGCTCAGGTCATGATCTCGCAGTTCGTGAGTTCGAGCCCCGCGTCGGGCTCTATGCTGACAGCTCAGAGCCTGGAGCCTGCTTTTCTGATTCTGTGTCTCCTTCTCTGCCCCTCCCCCACTCACACTCTCTCTCCCTCAAAAATAAATAAACATTAAAAAAAATTTTTTTAAATAAAAAAATAAAATAAAACAGGGTTTCCCAACCTCAGAACTAATCGACACTTTGGGGCTGTATAATTCTTAGTTTGGGGTGGCAATGGCGCAGAGGGAATTTTCCCGTGCATTACAGGATGTTTTGCAGCATCCCTCCACCCCCTAGATGCCACATCTCCGGTTGTAACAACCAAAATATCTCCAGACAACGCCAGATGACCCCTTGGGTGGGGGGAGCACAGTCACCCCAGTTGAGAACCACAGTTCTAGAGGACACACGATGAAGCTAGTATCTTGAGTCCTCTAGCTCTCCATCCAAAGTCCTTTCTCTATGCCACATTGCCCTGTTAACTATCTTTTCCCACTCATCTTGCTTATGAAATTTGTAAATTAATTAAAAGTGAAGATGACATCCCGTTCATTCATTACTCAGCCAGTGATTCAGCAAATATTTGGCGAATGCCGAGCTGTTTGCTGAGCCTAGAGATGATAACAAAGGCACCCGAAGGCTACGCGTGAACTATCCCTTCATCCTCCACACAGCCCTTGGAAGCAGGTCCTAGGGTCAGCTCCATATTACACACAAGACAACCAAAGAGAAATTAGGTAACTTGCTCCAGAACACATAATAAGTTATAGAAACAAAAGGCAAAGGTAAGTGGGATACAGAGCTTCCTCAATGGAGCTCATGATCATGCAGTCAACACAGACAGCCATGATTCTGACTCTACCTTGATGTGGAAAATACTAGAGCCGCAGCCTGGGCAGAGGGGTCACTCGAAGAGAATGGCCAGTTCTGCTCGAGGAGTGGAAGGGAAGGAGAAGACCTCACACAATAAGTGGTAATTGAGCTAGATCTACAATGATAAGAAGGATTTCAGGAGTATCCCTTTCCTTGTCCATCCCCTGTACTCAACAGACTGTGAGCTTCTTAAGGGTACGGACAGACTCTTCCTTATTTTTCTATCTTCAGTTCCTGGCATGGGGCTGGGTGCATAACAGGTGGTCGATCAATGTTGGGTGAATAGGTGAGCAAACAAATCAGGTAGACAATAGAGACAACCCAGGGGGAGAGAACAGCATGAGTGAAGGCATGGAGGTGTGGACGGGTGCTGTGCGCCAGGAGAAGAGTAAAGAGGCCAGAGGCACGGGCATTCGGGGAGAAGGGGGCAGGAGACGAGCAGGTGTCTGACATCCTGATTCCCACATAGAACAATCTGAATCCCTTTCGCTGGGCTCTGGGGAAAGGGAAGCTTCAGAGTACCTCCCAGCTCGCTGGGTTCCTTTTCCAAAGAGCACGAATCCATGTGTCAGGACAGGATTAGCTCTAATGAGTGCAGGGAAGTGGGATCAAGAACTTTGAATTCATTTAATACATGGGGAAGGAATCGTGCGTGCGTGTGTGTGCGTGTGTGTGCGTGTGTGTGTGTGTTTTAATTCTTGCCATCCCTGATGAACTGATGGATCCAAGCCTTGGCATCAAGAGCTGTTAGAAAAGAGAGAGATAATTGGACACCTAGTGTCTCTTGATGGAAGGACACAATACACCTGTGAATCTCGTCACAGCCCTGGGTGGAGCCACCAACTTGCAAGCAGCACAGAGGACGGAGGGACATGTTAAATTTCACCACGGGGATCCAAACAGCAAAGTCGACTGTGGAACCTCTGTAGGACAAATGACTTGGTTCTTAACTAAGAAGAGAAAAGGGGCGGGGGGAGAAATGGAGGGAGAACTTATGGATTAAAAGACACCTAAAGATATTTCAACCATTTTCAATGTGGAGACAATTACAGTCAGGATTCCACAACTGGGGGAAAAAAAAAAAAAGACAAGTAGAAATCTGAACAGTGGGTTATTTGATGATATTAAGAAATTATGGATGGGGTGCTGGGGTGACTCAGTCAGTTGAGCGTCTGGCTTCGGCTCAGGTCATGATCTTTCAGCTTGTGAGCTCGAGCCCCGCATTGGGCTCTGTGCTGACAGCTCAGAGCCTGGAGCCTGCTTTGGATTCTGTGTCTCCCTCTCTCTCTCTGACCCTCCCCAGCTTACACTCTCTCTCAAAAATAAATAGACACTAAAAAAATTTTTTTTAAGAAATTATCGTTAAATTTAAGATGTGATAATGGCTTTGGCATCATATTTTTTTAAAGTGCCCTTGTCTTGGGGCACCTGGGTGGCGCAGTCGGTTAAGCGTCCGACCTCAGGCAGGTCACGATCTCGCGGTCCGTGAGTTCGAGCCCCGCGTCGGGCTCTGGGCTGATGGCTCAGAGCCTGGAGCCTGTTTCCGAATCTGTGTCTCCCTCTCTCTCTGCCCCTCCCCCGTTCATGCTGTGTCTCTCTCTGTCCCAAAAATAAATAAAAAATGTTGAAAAATAAATAAATAAAGTGCCCTTGTCTTTTACAGGTACAGACTGAAATACCAACAAAATGACATCACTGTGCGAGAGGAGGGGGTGAAAATGCAGGATACACAAGGTTGGCTCTAGGCTGGAATTGAAGTTGAGCAAATAGCACCTGTGCTTCACCATACTATTCTAGCTCTTGGCTTTCTTTCTTTTAAGTTTTATTGAGGTACAATTTCTGTACCATACAATTCACCCAATTAATGCGTACAATCCAAAGACTTCTAGTAGGTTCAAAGTTGGGCGTCCATCAGCACAGTCTTATATTCGTCACCTCCAAAAAGAAACCTTGCACCCCTCAGCCGTAATCCCCGAAGTCCACCTCACCCTTAGCTCTAGACAACGACTCATCTACTTTCCGTCTCCACAGGGTCTCTATTCCGGACGTTTCATGTATAAGGAGTCCCGCAATACGAGGTCCTCTGTGACTGGCTTATCCACGGTGCAGCATGTATCAACACCTTGATTTCCTTTCATGGCCAAATACTATTCCATCACGTGGCTACAGCACATTTTATTTACCAGCGGATGGACATTTTTAAGTTGGTTCTACTTTGGGGTTAACATGTATAATGCTGTTATGACCACTTGTATACAAGCTTTTGTACGGAATCTATTTTCTTTTCTCTTGGGTATATACCTAGGAGTGGAAATGGCTGGGTCCGATGGTGGCTCTCTGTTCGGCAACTTAAGAAATTGTCAAACTGCTTCCCAAAGCCGCCGCGTCATTTTACGTTCCCACCCACTGCCTTCTCTTTTTTTGCCGGTGCTTGAAATTTTCCATAATAAAAAATTTTGTTTTAAGCCCACCCTCAACGGGCTAAAAACCACCAACGCATCCTCGCCACGTTGGCAACTGTGGCTTATTCCTAACATGTCTGTGTTGCCTTTACTCGCATGGGCACTCCGGGGACAAGATCATGACCCCTCACCGCTTTCAATATGTTCTTGTTTGTTAGGTTTTTAGGCACGTGCCTCCTCCCTTTCATTTTGGGGGCGCAGTCTCTAAAGAAACCAAGAAGATTAGAGTCGGTAATGACCTAAAGTGAGTCACCAGAGTGGAGGGAATCAGGCAGAAGCCCCTTCCCGCAGCGCAGCTAAGTAAACACAAATGTGATGACCGCCGCCGACATAATGACATAAAATGTGGGCCACAAAGGAAAGAATTGCTGCAGTAAGGTGAGGGGAGGGGACTCCGTCTGCGGAGCCCCAAGGTTAAATGCTGGGGTATAAAGAGATGTAAACAAGAGGAATCTTTCAGCACAACAATTTGGGACATAATGGCGCACAGAGTCGCATTCTGCAGGTGTACGAAAGCACTCCGCTGCATTATTCCATCCCGGGTTCCCATTTTCTCTTGTCAAGAGGTCTTTGACTAAAGACACAATTGTCTTCCAAAGAAAGGCTGAAATGCCATGTCAATGACTTGAGTGATAGGCTGTAGCATCTTGGATGCCCGAGAAAAAGCAATGCTAATGGATTTGTACACTAAATAACATAAAAGGGGAGAGGGGGGATGCCCCACCAAGGCACTGTGACCGCACACCCCAGAGCCTTCTTCTGAGGCACTGAGGGGAATCAAGGCTTTCGTACCCCCTTCCAGTGAGGACAAAGGATGCCTAGGTTTCAGGGAGTCCAGACCTGACTCTGCCTTCCCTTCATATTCAGCCTGGACCGAGCTCTTTTTCTTCAATCCTCAAAGAATTAGCAGGTGTTCCCTCACAAATCTGGGGCATGTAGCTTCCTGCCCGGCCTCCCACCAAAAACGTCCCTGACCCAGGCCCAGGACATCCCGCCCTCTCCTGCGTACCTGACAGCAAAGTCTCCTGGGAGATTTCCCAGCCTGCCCAGCAAAATAGTCCAGCCCTTCCTACAAGTTAATAAGTGCACCAGAAGGCTCACATGAGCAACGTCATGAGCTAACAAATGAGCTAGCAAAGTAAAAGAGAGAGAGGACGTGCACACGGGAAAGGACCTCAGCGTTCACCGGATCCAATCCCGTCTTTTCATGAACAAGAACTCTGAGAACCAGGGAAAGTAAGCAACGTCAGAGGGTGACATTATCAGCTCATGTCAAGACGTGTACGTCCACTCCTCTCCCCCACAGGAGGTGAAGTTCATTGGAGTAGAAAAATGAAAGAATACCACTCAAGAATTTTATCTCTAATATGTGTAGCTCTGGGAATGAAACAGGACAGGAGACCTAAAATTTTTATATTCTAATATTTTAAGTAACCATGACCTAGAAAGCACAGCTTGGAGTTCTTTTTGAAGATGCCGATGGCCTTTAGTGCAGGTTCGGTTGTCCTTGCCTGTCCATGTCAGCAGGAGGGAATTGGAGACCCGAATGAGGAAACTGAGGCCTGAGAGGGGATGAGATTTCCCAAGGTCACAGGACTCATCCTCCTTTGGTGTTTCAATCTCAGTGAAGAGCGCCACTCATCACCCATCATTCCTCCAGTTAAAGGAACCAGAAACCAAGGAAACCCCCTCAAGATGCACCATCACCACGCCCTCCCGATCCAATCTGCACCCTATCTATCACCTCCCGTGGCCCCCTCCATTTCCTCTGCCACGAGCCTAGAGCAGGTTGTCGTCACCTCCTGCCCAGCTCCTACCTGTTCCCGGGACCCTTAACTCCTGTCCCCAATCATTCTCAAAACCACAGCTAAAGTGATCCTTTCAAAACTGAATCTGCTCGTGTTCTCCCGCTGTTAAAACCTTTCAGTGGTCCTAGAGATGAAACCCCAAATCTTTTTTCTTTAATTTTTTAAATGTTTATTTATTTTGGAGAGACAGAGTGCAAGCAGGGGAGGGGCAGAGAGAGAGGGAGACATGGAATCCAAAACAGGCTCCAGGTTCCAAGCTGTGAACACAGCACGATGCGGCGCTCGAACCCACGGGCTGCAAGATCATGACCTGAGCCGAAGTCGGACGCTTAACCGACTGAGCCACCCAGGCACCCCTAAAACCCCAAATTTTGATGTTCACAAAGCTCTGCCTCGCCGGCCACATCCACCCCCAACCCGGGCATGCCCTTGAAGTCATCTTGAACCACTCCCCCCACCTACTCCCCTTGCTCAAAGCCACATTGACCTTCTTTCCATCTTCCCATCCTTCCAATACACCATGTTCCCTTGCATCCCAGGACTCTTTTGCGAATACTGTCCCCTCTCTGAAAAGTTCTTGTTCCACTCCTCACTTCATTCTCGGGCAGGCGTTGGCTTATGTCCTTCCTCAGGAAAGCCTTCTCTGATCCCCAGCACCGTGTGAGGCTCCTAACTTTTGTACTTTCCTAGCAAAGCTTCTTTCCTTTAGAACATCGATCCTAGTTTATGATGATACGCTCATTAGTGCGATGAATTGAACACAATCTATTTCCCCACACAATAAGAAAGAAATCTGCTCAGTTTTACAGGTTTTTCTCCCAACACCTAGCATAGTACCAGATACTAGACATGTATTCAGTGATCATGCACTTGTATGACCAGAAAGCTGTTAAAATATTGAAATGTTTTTATATCCATTGTTAATTAACTACTGTCCCAGACCTCCCAGGTGTCTCATGGTATCCTAGCCATATCCCCTCCCCTGGACCTTTCAGGGCACCCTCTATCCAGTAATTAAAGGAGAAATGTCTAGCACAGCACTTGGATGATCAAGGCTAAATATTCTACCACTCCAGCCTGCACCGAGTAGACACTTAATAATTATGAATTGACTAAAAGAATAATCGTAGAGCTAGTGTTTCAACCCTGATTTACCAAACCCCTGTTATTTTTCCTGCTTTGTTTGCTGCTTCCTCTTTCACCCCCCGTTGGCATTAAGTGCTTGCTCTGCAAGCTCTAGAGGGTGGCATAGTCAGGTTCACGTTTGGGTCCTTCTGAGCATCCCCTCTCCCTACTTTGAGGCCTCGAGAGCACGCAGCAGGCACCTGACGACCTTAGCACTGAAACCCACGGCATCTGGTTGCCGCCAGGAGCAAAGGCATCCAGATAAACCTTCCTCACCATCTGTCAAAACTCTACAGGAAATCCCCACTTTGGCAGAAGCCACGTGACTCCAGGAAATCCACTCACCCTTCCAAAAGGGCGGGGAGACCACCTAGATGCGAACTCTTTACCAGCCAGCCTTCTATCTAGAGACATAAAGAGAAAAAAGGAAGACCTCTCTTCCATCAAAGAAGACATTCAATTGTAATCATTTCTTGATTCTCAGGTCAGGTCACCGTGGTGGGCTTTTTAACTTCTCTGGACGCTGAAAAGGTGGTATCTTCCTTAGCCTGGGTTTTCCCCGGAGTAGATCCAAAGGAAAATATTTGGGCATAAGCAGTTTATTTAAGGGATACGCCAAGAAAGCGCTACGAGGGAGAAGGACGTGGGACCAACAGAGTGTGTGATGCTGAGCAGGGTACCTGCATGCATGACCGGGGCTCAGTCTCACACAGAGCCCGGCAGACGGTGTAGCGTCCTTCTGAATTATCCGTCAGAGAGGCACGGAAGCTGGGGGATCAATCTACCAATTCCCAACCCTCCTTGGTTGAGGATCTCTCTGGGGCATTCATTCTCTTGCACTTCCCCTCGCCCCGTGATCCTGTCAATCAGGAGGCCAGAAAATGCCTCAGGCCAAGAGACCACAAAGCCACGACTGTGTCTGGGAACTGTCTGCAGGTGTGAGGGAGCCCCAACAGCATCTGCAAAGGCTTTCAAATGCTTACAAGAGGAAAACCATCGTACACAAGCCGCTAAAGGAAGCTGCACGTTGGGCCGTGTGGTACAACGGGCAGAGTTTGGGCTTCAGAATCCAAGTCCTGGGTTTGAATCTCTTCTCTGCCACTTGCCAGCTGGGCCAGTGGGCAAGAGAACCTCTCTGAACCTCACTCTTGGTTTAATCTGTAAAGGTCATAGTAAAGATTAAATGAAGTGCTGTATACTAAGTGTACCGTGCTGCGCACATTACTGATGCTACTTAGTGTAATGATAATAATTACTATTCCAATAAAATGAATCGTTTGCTTTTGGGATTTTCATGATCTAGGAAGCTAACCTGATGCGGTCCAGGAAGGGTGATGTCTTCTTAATTTTAATTTGTAGTGTTCTTTAAGTCACGGGTTTGTTTGTTCATCCGACAAATGTTGTTGCAAATCCATTTCAGTTACAAAGAGGAGGGGTTGGCAGCTATTGTTACAAATGGTTAGTTCTCAAATGCCTTGTAGCTTTCACCATCTTTCAGTCTGCAGCTGTTCTCTGCGGGAAGACAGGGGAAAAAAGATCCTCGTAAGGATATAATGGTGTCAGCTATCGATACTTAGAGCTACATGACTTTGAATACATTTGAATAACGCTTCTATACTTCTCCATCTGTGAAATGGGCATAATAACACCCACCTCGCAGGGCTGCCGCGAAACTTAAAAGAGATGACATTGCGCACATCTCCTACGGCGTCAGTGACCCCGCGGGCTCCTTCTCATCATGTCATCTCTGGGGTATGCATGGTTTCATAGCTAAATGTTAAGGGGTATTGAGAGGATGGGCACTTCAGATCCTTGGGCAATGTGAGAACAACCCAGCAGCCCTAAGCGAGCTGAGCGCGACAGCAGCACTCCGCGAAACGTGAGAGTCTAGCCCTCCTTGTCTGTGGCTCGCAACACTGTCTTATTCCGCTGGTCATTCCCCCACTCCCAGCTCAGTGCCTGTAAATAGGAGGCATGTGGTTGATGTTTGCTGATAAACAAATGAAACAAATCGAGCCTGCTTTTCCAAACAACAGCCAGCACAAGAAAAAAAAAAATGCTTCCAAGAAGACACCGTGAACAAAAACTAAGATCCTTGAGGACAAGGAGGGTGGCATTCCTTGGTACCCAGTGACAAATCAGTGTACTTAGTTGACTAACATTCTATCTAAATGGAATAAAATGTCTCAGAGGACCAGGACCCACCTGCACTATAAATACAGACCACTGTGCTACAAGGCCCTGTTCTTTTTTTTTTTTTTTTTTAATTTTTTTTTTTCAACGTTTATTTATTTTTGGGACAGAGAGAGACAGAGCGTGAACGGGGGAGGGGCAGAGAGAGAGGGAGACACAGAATCGGAAGCAGGCTCCAGGCTCTGAGCCCTCAGCCCAGAGCCCGACGCGGGGCTCGAACTCCCGGACCGCGAGATCGTGACCTGGCCGAAGTCGGACGCTTAACCGACTGCGCCACCCAGGCGCACCGACAAGGCCCTGTTCTAAAGAGACCCGCTTAGGATCCTGATGCCTTAAAATATATATCGTTTAGTCTAAAAGGCAGAAATAGAAGCAACCGCAAATGGAAAGCTGCAGTCTTCCGGCTCAAAGCGTGGCCCACCCAGCAGCGAGAAGCGCGGGCTCTCCTCGGGCGCCGTCCCCACACCTGCCGGAGCAGAATCTGCATTGTATACACTGCCCACGTGATTCTCAGGTAGGAGCCGGGCTGGCACTGCTCTTCGAGATTGGCTACCCCTCGTCGGGGAGTTTTAAGAAAATACCGATGCCTGGGTTCCCACCGCCAACAGGGTCATCGGTCTGGAATGCAGCTTGGGCAAAGTGATTGGAAATAAGAAGAGGAATGAGAATTAGAATTCCCTGGGGAGGGCGCTGCATAGACCCGCACGGGGCAGCTCACACAGCGAAAGGGCTCATTTTGCCTCACGGAGGATTATTTCCCTGAGCTCTTCAGGGTGCCTCCTATCTGGCCGTTGGGAAGAAGGCTTGAATGTTATCTGGGAGCCAGGCCCGCACCAGACCAGGCCTCCACCTACCGAGAGAAGAAAGAGTTAACCCCAAATCCAGCCTTCCCTCTCCTGCTTCTACGGGCCCAGCCGCCGCTGAGCCTCAATCACCTTCACCGCAGCGTTGTACATCTGGTTCCGTTCCTTGGAAATGTCTCCCCTTCTCATTGCTTCCCTCCCCTCGGGGACAGCTTTCCCCAGTCCTGCCTAGGAGAATGACCTGAGGCCAGGGGATCTAGCCTGGGAATGTCCCCACTGTCTGTTCCACAGTCCAGACCTCCAGGTGGGGTTTTGAAGTGATGACATCAGCCATGGCCGGGGTAGCAAGTTACATCAGAAACACTCCAATCCTCCCGGGAACCTTCCTGGGAACAAGCACGGGGCTCTGGCTAATTTTAAATGCAATTAAAAGATTTTCTTCCTTTCTTTCTTTCAAGGCATGATCAATTTCCACAGCTCCCCCCTCTCAGAATACTGTTCCTCTGAGGTCTTCTTTTTTTAATTTCCAGATTTTTCTCCCCAAATGAGAACACTTACAACAGATGCAAGTCCTTTGCTTATTTGGCCTATGTATCAGCAGACAGTCTTTTTACAATGCAGAAAGGTTTTTAATGGGATGTGGAAAAGGTCTTCTCTCCCAAAACACTAATAATAAAAAAAAAAAAAATCTTTTTTTATTTTCTTCAAATTGCTTTTTATAACCCATTCAGCATTTTCAGGGACATAATTAAAACATCAAACAGTTTTCCTGTCGGTTATGCTAAAATTTGAATACTTGAGGCAGCCACTATTATTAGATATTAAAATGGACTTGAGTATTTATTTAAAAGATCCTCTTAAGTAACTATTCATTTGGGTTTGCTCTGTTTAATAAAAAGACAAGCCCCATAATGTGAAAATACCTGTTTCTAATAAAGACCATAATTGGTAGCAGGAGGATTTTTTTAAATATAAAATATGTATTTTGTTCACTATTTTTCCAGCTTAATGCGACTAATTTCCCCATTCAACTTTATCCCTAAGGAAAACTAGGGAAAGAAAGGCCATTAGCAATACACGAAGCTCAGTAGTTTGCTTTCGTAGGGTGTAATTGCTATCGAGAAGGCTAGTAGCCAGGTAATTTTGGATTAAATGAGTACATAGCCTGAAAAAGGATAAATTAACCTCTGTAGAACTGAAATTAGATGCCAGTGAGTGACTGTTCTAGCTCAACACACACGGAGTCCAAGGCTGGGGACTATGTCGCCCAGGAGGAAAAGCCAGTTGCAATGCTGACTGCCCGTTCGCGGGTGCAGGGAGGGCAGGGAAGCCAACTCGGGAAGGAACGGATGGGGCAGAAACGGAAACTGAGAGCATTTGTTTCTCTTGCTGTTCCAGGGGTTTGTGGACGCTTTCCAGATAAATAAGAGGTTTCCCTCTTCACAAGACCCCAGCAGGCTTCTCAGAGACGAAAGCAGATCGGGTCAGTTCACTGGACACACGGTTACTGACGGCAGAGGACATGATAAAGCCGTGCCGGACACACAGAGAAGAATGTTGGAACAAGGGTGTGAATACCACGTGAGAAACAATTCTAATCTCCCTGGGGCTTTTTAACGGCAGTGAGATGGGCGAGCAAATCTAGAATACAAAATTGTGTGCACTGGGGCACCTGGGTGGCTCAGTCCGCTAAGCGTCCGACTCTTGATTTCGGCTCACGTCATGAACCCACGGTTCGTGGATTCGAGCCCTGCATCGGGCTCTGCACAGCCTGCCTGGGATTCTCTCTCTCCCTCTCTCTCTCTCTGTTCCTCCCCCGCTTGTGTTCTCTTTCTCTCTCTCAAAATAAATAAACTTTTTTTAGAAAGATATAAAAAATCGTGTGGGCCAACTGCCTTTTGAATGGCACAGATATTACGAGCTTAGAGCGGGGTCGTCGCTCTGGTTCAGAACAAGACGGAAGGCTTCTCACGGAGGTGGCAGTGGCTGGACCGTGAAAAACACGCTGGCTGGGGAAATCACGTCCTGGTCAATCCTGCCCTTCTCGAAACACCTGCAACACTAGAGTGCGTTGAAACTTCTGAAACTAATTGCATACCTGTGACTCTGCCTACGTGAACTCATATCGGTGGGTTCAGTCCTCCCCTTCTTTGTGAGGTGGAGAAACAGTGGCCACGGGACCTGCCCACACGAACTGGATATCAACCCCCTGCAAGGAACTGTTAGATGCCGCTGAGGAACAAAGAGAAAAGAGGTGGCGAAATCAACACTGTCCTCTGGCAATCTACTTAAAGATCAGGAGGTATTACCATCACCGCCAGGCAAACCGAACAACTGTAGGAAGGATACAGCCGGTACCGGATGAGAGCCACGGCTGTCCACGCGGTGGGAGGAAAGGACAGTAGCGACCCCTCGGGCCGAGGCAGCTGGGAAGTCTAGCTTAAGAACCTGAGACTTGAACTTAATACGCCGAGTAAAGAACCCTGACCGTAGAACACGGGAGGCAGGGAGGAAAGGAAAATGCATTCCTTGGCTGAGACGTTACTGGCATTTTCAAACCAGAGAACGGATAGTTTCAATAAGGAGGGAGAGATTCCCCCAAGAGAATCTTCCTTCTCCCTCTCCCTGCTTCCTCTGTCCTTTCGAAGCACATCCCAGTCCCCAGCGCTTATCTAATTTGATGGAGCTGGCCAGTGTTATTTTGGGAGGAACAAGGGTTCGGAAAGACACCGTTGCCAAATTCTCCTTGATGAAAGGCTTTTGTGCTCTCGGCTCCATAACCCCCACCCACTCAGAGGGCTGGCCCAGATCTTGGGGGCCCAGGGTTAAGGACCCTGCTCCGCAGGTGGGGAGCACACCTGGGAATGCCACAGCCCTTCCCGTGGCCTCCCAAATGGAGTCGTTGGTCGTTGATGGATGGTAAACACACAGGAAGGGAGAGAACTCTGTGGAGCGGGTGCCGAGCACATATCTGAAGCCAAAGAATTTTGTTTCACTACCCTCTGTTGAAGCAAAAACAGCTCCAAGAGTATTCCCTGGAGTGTGAAACGGTTCTCTCATCATCCAGGGTTCAAAGACACTGTGAGGCGTGTAGCGTAGCTGAAAGTGTCTGTATGTAATAATGCCTTTATGATGTTGTTTTGTTTCTGGCTTGCCTTTACCTGAATTATCTGAAGACATTGTTTGAGGCTATAAAAAATATGAATAATATTAGGCCTTGAGATCAAAAATCATTTTTTATTTCCACGGTTGTTAGCCGCCAATATCCCACGCACGGCTCTCAATTTCCAAAGCGGCAGTGAAATGCTGGGGAGATCAGGTGAGCTTTTTTTTTTTTTTTTTTTTTCTCTTTTTCTTTTTCTTTCTCTTCTTCTTATTTTTATTTTTGTTATTAGGCACTGGTCTTGATTTTTGAAGCTGCCGAAAGCCGTTGGATACGGCAAAACTAATCAGAGGAAAAACTACCATTTAAACATGAGATAAAAGGGCACTTGGCACAGCAGCCTAACGAGATGTCCACCCAATGGGACGAGTGACGCACACCTTCCAGGGTGGCCCCGGGGGCTCCAGGAAGCCAGCGTGGCTTGAGAGGCGATGCTACCGAAACCGAGGACCAGCGGGGGCTGCACATCCAGAGAGGGCCTCCCACGTGAGGAGAGAACTCTCCTGGCCCGCCCTCTGAAGCCACAAACATGCCTCTCTTGCCTCTTTGTCTTACTCTGCTGGTGAAGAACGAAGTCTGAAAAAAACGAAGTAAGAAGTTCCTTTCTGTTTTTTTGGTTTTTGTGGGTGGTGTATTTTTTTTGGGGGGGGGGCACCTGTTACCTAATCACTGGACAGTCCCCAGTACGCGTCCCACCAAGCAAATGAGGTTCAACGCCACGCTGACAGACGTTCACCCCAGGCTGACCTGCTCTCAGGCACGGGCTCCAGGCCCCACCATGTCTAACAGCTAACGCTGGGTGGCTCACGTTCCCCATGTTAACACGCGAAGGCAGGGCATCTGGTTTCTGGCATTGCCTAACCCCTAACAAGGTCACAAATTTGGACAAGTCGCTACCCCTGCCAGGCCTCAATTTCTTCAGGCTTTCTCCACTCTCCCAAGTTATTAAACCTCAAAATCATCGGTCCGTTGACGCCTCAGTCCTCGCTGGCCGCATTCCCAATGAACTTCTGAGTCACAGAGTCACGGCCTCCAACCACTCTCTCCTTCTCATCCGAGCTGTGCTGCCCTAGTTCCTAACCCATCTCCCTTCACCCTCCCTGCACTCCACCCTGACTCGACTTTCAGACTCACCCCCTTAAACGCTTCCGATTCAGTCTTGACCTTTTCGAAAGCTGTCGGCGGTTCCCCATCGCCTCTCGGCCAACGTCTGCCGGTCACAGTTCTCTACAACCTGCCAGACCTACCTTATTGCCCACCGCTTTCCTAAAGGCACCTACCCTCCAGCCAAATGGCACATCTTGCTTTTTCCACGCATCTCTATGCTTTGCCCCTCCAGACACCTGCTCACGCCCGCTCCTCTTCCCGGGATGCCCTCTACCCACTCCACCTCCACCCTCACGCCTGATCTCTGCATATCAAAACTTTTTCTACTTGATTCGTGTGGAAGAAGATGCAGCAAAACTTGACTGGGAGAAAAATGGAAACAATCTGAATGTCTAATTGGACTAAAATGGCCGAACCAATTATGGAACAAGTATGTAATGACTTTGTAAACCATGGCTTTAAAGAATATTTAATGATATGTGAAAACTCGTTATTCTGTTGAGTAGGACCTCAGAAGTATTTATTCAGTATAAGCCCAACTTTGTGAATTCTGTCTGTGTGTGTGCCTGTGTGTGTGTGTGTGTGTGTGAATATGTAGACATGTATACATAGAGAAAAGTCTAGAAGGAATACACCAAAATGTTACTTCTGTTTTCTTCTAGGTGCTGAGATTATGAGCATGTTCATTTTCTTCTATATGCTTTTTAATATTTTCTCATAAATATGTATTGTTTTTAAACTTTAAAGTATAGTAAATAAGCTTTAGCCATAAAACAGTAACAAAAGAAATTCTGCCTCAAGTGTCCTCTCAAATGTTATTCTGTCCTCAAAGTTCTTTTTTTTTTTTCAAAGATGTATTCATTTTTGAGAGACAGAGAGAGACAGAGCAGGAGTGGGGGAGGCGCAGAGAGAGGAAGATACAGAATCTGAAGCAGGCGCCAGGCTCTGAGCCATAGAGCCTGGTGCAGGGCTCGAACCCACAAACGGTGAGATCATGACCTGATCTGAGGTCAGACGCTTAACCAACTGAGCCCCCCAGGTGCCCCATGTCCTCAAAGGTCTTCTTTATTTATTTTTGAGAGAGAGAGAGAAAGAGACAGAACATGAGCAGGGGAGGGGCAGAGAGAGAGGGGGACACAGAATCCGAAGCAAGTTCCAGGCTCTGAGCTGTCAGCACAGAGCCCGACACGGGGCTTGAACTCACTGACTGTAAGATCATGACCCGAGCCAACGTCGGACGCCCGACTGACTGAGCCGCCCAGGTGCCCCTCAAAGATCATGACGGTGTGCTCCATCCCCCCCGAACCACGGACCTCCACCAATCGGATGTAACTTTTTCTGCATGTGAGCCCCTGACACGCACACGGCCTATTCGGCTTCGTGTCGGAGTTACTGTGTGTATCCTTCCTCCCTCCCCTTTGGCTGTAAACTGCCTGGGAGTAAGGACTCTGTCACGTTGGGCTCCTCTCTCAGTCCAGATACACGGCGGAGCCTCCACGAGTGCTTTCCACTTGAATTGGCCACACTCGGGCTCTGGGTCCAAAAGGGTCACTGACAGGGTAGTCTACACTTCGACATCAGCCACCCTGGACATTTCAGCACATCTTTTCTGTAGCTCTGCGGGGAACGGGTTTGAAGAAAAGTAGCTCAAAAACAAAACAAAATAAAAC